>NW_006399810.1:12016636-12018013 GCF_000299155.1 Elephantulus edwardii | reverse complement strand
TGGTGCATATATTTGAATGATAGTGGTATTCACTGGACTTCCTTGTATGCGTATAGATATTATCCTGTCACTGACAATATTTATTCATGACAAATATGTTTTATAAGAAACATAAATACAGGTGATACATATGGATTTCACCTGATGACATGCATAGGAATCAGATCTATTACATCTATGGAAAGAATCACTGGAGAAGCTCAATATCAGCTGTGAAATCTAGGCCAGGAGCTGATTTTGGAACAGACCACCAACTACTTACATACAAGTTCAAGCTGAAGCTAAGGAAAATTAAATAAAATCCTCAGGCACCAAAATTTGACCTTGTGTCTTTCTGATCTGAATTTCACAACCCTCTCAGGAAGAGGTTTGAGGCCTTGAACACTAATGACTGAAGACCAGATAAGCTGTGGTAGGATAGTAAGAGTATCATCCAGGAGGGCCATTACCAAGACAGAGGAGGAAAAAAAAGACCCAGATGGATATCAGAAGAGACTGAATCTTGCACTAGAACACTGAGAAGCCAAAGCAAAGAAATCAAAATATTAAGGAGCTGAACAGAAGATTTCAAAGGGCAGCATTCGAAGACAAATAAAGTATTATAAAGAAATGTGCAAAGAGCTGAAGTCAGAAAATCAAAGGGGCCAGATTTACTAAACATTCCTTAAGCTGTAGGAACTAAAGAACAAATTCAAGCCTCACGTTTCAATACTTAAGGATGCTTTGGGCAGAATATTAAATGATCCAGGAAGCTTTAAAGGAAGATGGAAAGAGGATACAGAGTCATTGTACCAATAGGAATTGGTGGACACAAGAGAATTTCATGAAGCAATGTATGAACAAGAGCCTGTGGTGATTAAGGAAGACATTCAAAATGCTCTGAAAGAACTGGAAAAAAACAAGGCCTCAGGAATTGATGCATGTCAGTTGACATGTTGCAACAAACAGGCGCTGTCCTAGATGTGCTCACTAAATTGTACCAAGAAATCTGGAGGACAACCACCTGGCCAATTGATTGGATGAGATCTATTATTTGTTCCCATTCCAAAGAAATGTGACCCAACGGAGTACGGAAATTACTGAATAGTATCATTAATATCATACATATGATATGATATGAATGGTGTCTCTCTGGAGACTAAGGTGTGTTTGATACAGGCCATGGTCTTCGCAATCACTTGTTATGCATCAGAGAGTTGGACAGTGACCAAAGAGGATAGAAGGAGAATTGATGCCTTTGAGTTGTGGTGCTGGAGAAGAGTATTGAGAATACCGTGGATTGCTAGGAAAACAAACAGATTCATCCTGGAAAGGGTTAAACCGGGTGGCTCCTTGGAGGCAAGGATTCTGAGGCTCCATCTAACATACTTTGGACAT
>NW_006399810.1:12008683-12016536 GCF_000299155.1 Elephantulus edwardii | reverse complement strand
TCTAGGATGAATGTGTTTGTTTTCTTGGCAGTCCATGGTACATTCAATACTCTTCTCCAGCACCACAGCTCAAAGGCGTCAATTCTCCTTCTGTCCTTCCTAGTCACTGTCCAGCTCTCTGATGTATAACAAGTGATTGCAAGTGATTTCCCCTACTCACTGGAATTCAAATTAGCACGGTCATCCACATGGCTCCAATTCACAGTGACCCTCCAGCAGGCTTCCTCCAGCAAGTTTCTGAGCTAATAGATCATAGCAGGAGGAGACTGACCATCTTCCTCCCCACAAAGCAGCTGGTGGTTTCAAACTCCAACCTTAACGTTAGCACCTGATACAGTAATGCTTAAAGAAATAAAGTCATTGATGTAAAGTCAGAACCAACTCATAGCTCAACCTCCAGTGAGTTTTCTGAGGCTATAAATTTCAGGAGAGAAGCTGGTGCGTTTTCCTTCTGTGTAGCAGCTGGTAAATTTGAACTGCATGACTTTGGGTTGGCAGTGTAACTCCTTACCACTAAATTGTCAGAGCTTCCTCTCATAGCAATGTTGTTGTTATTGTTGTTAGGTGCAGTGGGGTGGAGTCAACTCACAGTGACCCCGTGAACAGCAGACTCAAACACTATCCTAACCTTTGCTGTCATCTCTCACATACTTGAGTCCAGTGCTTCAATCACAATGTCTTAGTAAACAAATCTCATTGGGGGCTTCCTTTCTTTGACTGACACTCCACCTTTGGAAGCTTTATCTCCATTTTCAATGAATACTCTCTTCTCATAACATGTCCAAATTATGAGAGATGAAACCTTGCCATGTTTGCCTCCAAGGAACACTCTGACTGCACTATTTCCAAGACTTATCTGTTCTTTTGGCCATACATGCAATATTTAATATTCTTCATAGTCTTCTCATAAGACCACAATTCAAAGGCATCAATTCTTCTGATATCCTTACTTCTTGTCCAGCTCTCAGATGCATATTAAGCTATAGAAAAAGCCATGGCCTGAATCAGGTACACCTTAGTCTACACACTAACATCATTTCTCTTCACTATTTTGAAGAAGTCCCTGGCTGCTGATTTTACCAATTCAATAGGTCTTATCTCCTGATTTGTGATCTCCTGTTCTCATAGAAATAGGAAGATATAAAATTCTACCTCTACCTCTTGTTTTGGTTGTTGTTGTTAAGTGACGTTGAGTCGTAGGCGATTCATCCTTTCTCCAGGTTCATAGGGTTTCCAGAAGCAAGCTATTTAGGAAGTGGATGCCACTCCTGCTTCTAAGCTTGTTTTACTCGAGGAGCTCCACCAGACTGTCCACCATGGGTGACCATTATCACATCTGAAACATCAGGGTCACAGTGTTCAGCATCACAGCAACTACGAATTACTTCTGTGCAGCAAATGGACAGAGCAGTGCTATAGCACTTAGAAGAATGTTTGACCAAAAACAAGTAAAATTTAAAGTCTAACTAGACAGCCAGAATATATTCACAAATAAATATTATGAGTGCCATACCTTTTCTCCTGCTGTTCCTAGTGTTTGAAATGTGCCTCCCTTCCTCTTTGCCTGCTTGATGAACCTCATTCTTCACATATCCTGAGAAGTACATCTTCCTGAGCATGGACTTTCAATATCTTTCTTCCACATTTCAACTACCCTCACTGTCTGCAGCTCAATAGACATTTTTGTGTTACCTTTTTACATATACTATTTTCACAATCTAGTATATGCTCTAAAGAAGTATTATGTAATGTATCAAACACCTAATAAAGAAACTTTATAATCAATCCCTTGCATGCCTTTTAAGTAGCTTCAACAAATGACAACACCTAATTTGTCTTGCTACCTCTATGTACCCACTGTCTCGTCTCTGCTTCTTTTCTGCTTCTCTCTTGGAATATTTTAAAACAAAAAAATTATAATATACTTTCATATATAAATGTTTCACTGTCATGTTGCTGAAAGGTGAGGATTCTTGTATAAACCATAGCTTTGTCACATATAAAGGTTAATACTTGTTTAGTAAACATCAAGGTACTCTTCTAGCTTAGTCTTTAGGGAGTTGCACTCTGCTAACTTTAATACTGCACTCTGAAGTGGTCCCTAAATGCAAATTTTCCCAAAGCAATTCATCTTTTGATTTCCTGACTGCTGGTGCCAAGAGTGGCACCCCCCCTTTTTTTATAACAGTTCTATGTGATTATTTAATAAATATTTATCTCCTTTTGCAAATTATAGCTTAATGAAGATAGCAAGTTGTTTCCCCTAATATTTCTATCCCACAATACCAATATGCACCTTCTACAGTAGTTATGAAATGAATACATGAGTCATTCCGTATAATTTACTTCCTATAACTTAAAAGATATTATTTTAAACAATATTTTCCACTATAGAAATGATGACGTATAGGAGGTTAAGCGATAGTTTAAAACAAATCAACAAGTAGGAGCCATGTGGTTGATTGTGACTCATCATCTCAGAGTTGTTGCTGCTGCTGTTATATGCTGTCTGGTTAACTATGACTCATACAGACCTCAGGCACAGTAGCACTGAACCCTGCTTTATCCTGAGCCAGGGTCACTGTCTCCAACACACCTACTCCCATCACCCCAGTTTCTGTGTCAATGTGTCTCATCCGGGACTTTCTCTCTTTTGCTGGCCCTTTTAAGTATTATGTCCTTCTCCAAGGACTGGTCCCTCCTTACAGCATGCCCAAAGTATGTCAGATGGAGCTTTACAATCCTTGCCTCTGGGGAGCAACTTGGCTTTGTCTCCTCCAGAACAGACTTGGATATTCTCTTGACGGTCCTTGGTATGTTGAATATTCTTCTCTAGCACCACAGCTCAAAGGCATTGATTCTTCTTCTGTCATCCTTAGTCATTGTCCAGCTCTCTGATGCATAGCAAGTGATTGCAAATACTGTGTCCTGGATCAGGCTCACCTTACTCTCTTAACTGACACTGTTGCTTTTCAGTACCCTGGAAGGATCTCTGACAGCAGATTTTCCCAGTGCAATTTTTCTTTTTATTTCCTGACTGCTGGTGCCAAGAGTATCAACTGTGGAACCAAGTAAGCTGAAATTGTTAATATCAGTCTCTTCATCATCATGGTAGTGCTAATTAGCCTAGTGGTGAGAATCTTTGTTTTCTTGATATTAAATTTCAATCTATATTGAAGACATTGACCTTCTGCAGCAAATACTTCAGGTCTTCCTCAGTTTGGGAAAGCAAGATTGTGTCATCTGCATAACACATGCTGTTGAAGAATCTTTCTCCAATCCCGATGCCACACATTCCTCCTCATAAAGTCCAGTCTCGTAAATCATCTATTCCACATATAAATTGAGAAGGTATGGAGATAAGGTGCATCTCTGATACACTCCTTTCCTAATTTTGAACTATGCAGTATTTCCTTGCTCTGTTCTTATGACTGCTTCCTGGTCACAATCAGGTGTTCTGAGATTCCCATTCTCCTCAAGGTTAGATATAATTTGTTGTGATCCACACAGTCAAATGCCTTTGCATAGTCAATGAAACACAGATAGACATTCCTCTGGTACTCTCTGCTTTCAGACAAGATTTATCTGACATTGGGTATGATGTCCCTAGTGCCATGGACTCTTTTGAACCCAGCCTGCACTATAGTAGTTCTCTCTTAATGTCCTGTTCCGGTCATTTTGGGGTGATCTTCAGCAGGTTATTGCTTGTGTGTGATATTATTGATATTGTTCAGTAATTTCCATACTCTCTTCTATCACCTTTTTTTGGCATGGGAATAAATAAATAAACAGGTCTCCTCCAGTTGGTTGGCCAGATAGTTATTCTTTAGCTTTCTTGGCACAAACTGCTGAGCATGTCCAGGGTAGCATCTGTTTGTTGAAATGTGTCAGTTGGAATATTCAGAATAGAATTGTACTATTTAGTATGTTCAATGTCATCTTTTTTTTATTTTTTGAAGTAGATTATACTGGCCTTTCTCCTGAGGCGTCTCTAGGCAGATGTTAGTCTCTGCCCTTTCACTTCACAGGCTAGCACATTAACTGTTTGCACCACCCATGCTTAAGCCAAAACCCTAGCCACTGCCATTCAGTGGATTCCGAGTCACAGCAGACCTATTGAGCAGAGTAGAATATGTCCAACTCATACTGTACTGTTAGGATTTAATTCATGTTCAACATTTGCAGACACTCAGATTGAGGCCCTTTTTCATGCCACTGCCTGGAAAACTGACAGTACCTCCAGTAGGTATAACAACCTCAGGGACCATTTGTAGAAAGTTAAGGGAGATTAAATGAAGCAATGTAGCCACATACACATATTCTCATAGGAAGAAATAAGGAATACTCACCAGAAACCTAATTTCACCTTGAAAATATTAGTGTGAAAGTCAGTGGGTATATACAGAATCTGTGACTTTTTTACTTTCTGCAAAACATCAGGTGCTTGTTGTTTCACGGATGTCTCAAGATGCGAAAGCTTTAGATATTGAGCTCTTCTAGCTGCCCAGAGGACTATTGGCTAGAGTGGAAAGGGAGTATTTGATGATAGTTTCAAAAGGAAGGAAAATTTGTGTATTATTCTACCACGGGGCCCGCATTCTGCAGTGCAATTAAATCAAATCTATATCTTTTCAAAACTCAGTTGTCAGGCGGTTCTGAAGGTGTGCCCACCCACACCTCTTCTTGCACATGATACATAAATTAGGCTGCTGAATTAATGCTTACCCAAAATGTTCATTTGGCAAAAAGCAGAGCAGAAAAATGACTTTTCCCTTTATACTTATTTAAAGTTTATATTAAATATATTGTGTGCCCTTCCAGAGACTTATCAAGCAACTTAAAATAAAAATGACCTATTTAAAATAAGAGACCAGAGTAAAAGTTAGACAGAACTCCCATGTTCAGCTAATTAAAAGATCATTTTGGTCACTTTCATCAATTTACTACTCCAGCTAGGAATATTCTTTGATATGATGTTAACTTGTAATTTTGTGTTCAGTCATTTTTGGAATCTGGATTTTTAAAAGATTATATTGTATTTTTTTTTCAGGATGTAAGAATAACAAGTGGGTCTTAGTCAATAATTGAAAAATAAGCATAAAAGTAGAAACAAAATCCCTTAAAAGCTCGTTACCAAGAAGTGAACATTATTGACAGTTGCTGTATATCCTTTTGATGCTTTGTGAAACCTTGCACTGGACAGGGTTACCTCATGGGATGTCACCAGAGGACAACTTAGACACTGGAGTTGTTTCTTCTCTTTTCTGTGGCAAAATCTTAGGCAAGCATGGCTCCTATGGTCTCCTCTATACTTAAGAATTTATACTTTTATTTTTGTCCTTCTCTGCTGCCAGTGTTACCTAAGCCTATTACACTGTAAACTCCATAACAGTGGCATATCTTTCCACATTTTCTACACAGAATCATGCATATGTGGATTTTTAGACCTGTGTTTTTACAGATGTTGTACTAGTGTTATAATATGTTGGAACTTACTTTATAAGCATAGGATAACTTTGTTTAAATTGCTAAAGAGCAAGAATATCAGTTTAGGTACAACTGATCGAAGCCATGGTATTTTCAGTTTATTCCTATACATGTGAATAAGACAACATTCATATACATGTGAATGACAAGTCAATCTATAAAACGACCAAAGCATTGATGCCTTCGAATGTGGTGTTGGAAGGAATATTGATTATACCATGGGACTGCCAAAAGAACAAACAAAATTGTATTAGAAGCAGTGAGAGTTCTCCTTAGAGACAAGGATGGTGAGACCTCACCTCATATGTTTGTGAGCATGTTATCAGGAGGGACCAATCCTTGGAGGAATATGTCATGCTCAGAAAAGTGCAAAATCAGTGGCAGTGAAAAAACTCTCAATAAGATGATTGACATGGCAGTTTGGACAATGGCCTTAAGCACGGCAGTGTTGGTGAGGATGATGCTGGCTCAGCCACCATTTCTTTCTGTTGTACCCAGGACCACTATGAGTCAGAGCAATCGCTTGCATGTATTTGGGTGCACCTTGATATGCACTCATCTGTATTGTCTAAACTCGGACTGCGAGGACAACTTTCTTTGACATCTGCACCAGCCTAGAATAATTCTTTTCAGATTTAGAAGGAGCCTAATCATCTACTTACCACCTACATGAGAAATCTTGTCTGCAGCATCTAATCTATGAGCTCATTGCTTCTGTGGGAGGTCAATTGCTCTCTAAGGTAGCCCTGTTCACTGTAAAAAGTTTTTGATATTGAGTATTAACTTGAATTTACCTCTTTGTAGCTTGAACTAGTCTCTAGTAGCTTGACTAAAAGTTATTCATTGTACCCGCTTGTGCAGCTGATGTTTATTTCACTGTCACATTTCTGCCACTGACTCCAAAGGGAAAGCTTTATAGAAAACATTGAACGAATCTTCTCTCTCTCTACTCCATTGTGAGCGTCAATGTATATCATCCACTCTGTCATCTTTTCAGTCTTCCTTTCCCCAAGCTACAGATTTTAGATTCACGGAGACCACTGACCCTACGATGATTTTTCACTTACAAATTCAGTCAGCAGAGGGAGTTTTCCCCTAGCCCATTTATGAAGGTATCATTATGCCCTGAATCCCTCCTGCCCTAATGCTAACAGAGAGCAACCGGAATCTTGACCAACTTCCCCTTTAGCATGACTAGTTGAAGTTATACCATAAATTGATTTTTCCCCCTTTTTAATACTGGTTTATTTACAAAGTTCAAATACATTGTTTTTCACACCAGATCTTTCTCATTTCCTTCACCCTCCCATAAAATTATACGACCCTATGATTAACACCCCCTCATGCCCATCCTCACCCTCTGCTTACACACCATTCCCCCTTGGATTCTCATATTAATTCTACAATAATGGTTTTATACAATATTGTCCTTATGGGACTGAAATAGTTCACTCAGCATAATGCCCTCCAGTCCCTCCCATGTTAGGTAGCAATTTACAAAATCATTGTTCCTATGTGCTTCATAGTATTCTACTGTGTGAACAGACCATAATTTCTCAATACATTTGCTTGTGTTTGGACATCTGGCTGTTACCATGTTCTTGCAATGGTGAATAATGCTACTATGAACATTAGTGTACAAGTCTCCGTTTGTGTCTCGGTTCCCATTATCTCAGGGTATAATCCAGGCAGTGGAATAGCTGAGTCATATGGAATTTCTATGTGTAGCTTTTTGAGGAAGTGCCAAACTATCTTCAAGAGTGGTTGTATCAATTTACAATCCCACCAACAGTGTATAAGTGTTCCTGTCTCACCGCATCCTCTCCAGCATTTATTGCTCACTGTCCTGTTAAACTTTACCACTGTTACTAGAGTGAGATGGTATCTCATTGTGGTTTTGATTCATAACTGTAGATTATACTAAGCATGCATTCCTGATCACCAATATAGTAGACTTACATTCTAAAACTTTGTCACTAAAAGGGAATTAGAAAACTTCCAATATATGAATAATTCCATGAATTGAAATTCTCTGCTAGTGAATACCACTATCATTCAAATATATGCACTAACCAGAGCCAAAAAGGAGGAAATAGAAGATTTCTACCAACTTTTGCAGTCAGATATAGATCAAACATACAATCAAGTTGCATTCATAATAATGGGTGACTGGAATGCAAAAGTTGGGAATAGAGAAGAAAGATCAGTAGTTGGAAAACATGGGCTTGGTGACAGAAATGAAGCTGGAGAGAGAATGATAGATTTTGCACAATCAATTTGTTGTTGTTGTTGTTGTTGTTATGTGCCGTCGAGTCGCCTGCGACTCATAGCGACCCTATGTACAACAGCCCTAAACTCCGCTCTGT
>NW_006399810.1:11952973-12004888 GCF_000299155.1 Elephantulus edwardii | reverse complement strand
CAGTGTGATTGGCACAGGACAGAGCGGAGTTTAGGGCTGTTGTACATAGGGTCGCTATGAGTCACCAGCGACTCAACGGCACATAACAACAACATTAATATCACATGCAAGGAAGATTCTATTGAAAATGATACAAAAATGACTGGAACAGCACATCACCAGAGAACTACCAGATGTGCAGGCTGGGCTTACAAGAGGTCATGATGCTAGGGATATTATAGCTAATTTTAGATGGATCTTGGCTGAAAGCAGGGAGTACCAGAAGAATGTCTATCTGTGTTAGGGGATTTAACTGTGTGGATCACAACAAATTGTTCCTAACCTTGAACAGAATGGGCATCCCAGAACACTTCATTGCTCTTATGTAAAACATATACTTGCACCAGGAGGTAGTCATTAAAACAGAGCAAGGAAACACTGCATGGTTTAAATTTGGGAAGATTGTGCACCAGGGGTGTGTCCTATCTCCATACCTTTTCAATCTATATACAGAACAGATTATCCAAGAAACTAAGCTCTAAGAAGAGAATTGTGGCATCAAGATTGGAGGTAGACTCATCAATAATCTGTATTACACAGATAACACAACCCTGCTTGCTAAAATTGAGGAGGACCTGAAGAGTTTGCTGTAGAAAGTCAAGGATTGCAGCTTTAAATATGGATTGTAGCTCAACATCAAGAAAACAAAGATTCTTACTACTGGGTCAATTGACAGCATCATGGTGTATGGTTAAAATATTGAGATTGTTAACAGCTTTAATTTGTTTGGCTCCACAGTCAACATTCTTGATACCAGAAGCCAGGAAATTAAAGGATGAATTGCATTGGGAAAGTCTGCTGTCAGAAACCTCTCCAAAGTACAAGAGCAATGATGTCAGTCTAGAGATTAAGGTGTGCCTGATTCAGGCCATAGTCTTTTCAACTGCTATGTGTCAGAAAGCTGGACAATGACATGAGATGATAGAAGGAAAATTGAAACCTTTGAGCTGTGGTGCTGGAGAAGAGTATTGAATATACCATGGAAAGCTAGGCAAACAAGCAGGTTCACCCCAGAGAAGGTGAAAACAGGCTGCTCCTTGGATGCAAGGATTCTGAAGCTTTATCTGACATATCTGGGGCATGTTGCAAGGAGGGACCAGTTCTTGGAGAGAGATGTCATGCTTGAGAGGGTGGAGGGACAGTTCAAGAGAGGAAGACCCTTGATGAGATGGATTGATTCAGTCACTGGGGTAATGGGTGTGGGTGTGTCAGAAAAAATAAGATAGGCACAGGATAGAGCGGGGTTTAGGACTGTTGTACATAGGGCCACTATGAGTTGCAGGTGACTCAACGGCACATAACAATAACAATTAAAATAAGTAAACAGATGTTACCCTTATAATCATTCCTAGAAAGTTTTGTGTTTTGGTTTGACATTTGCCACCCAGCATAATGCCATCAAAAGTTATTCTAAAGTTAAAAAAGAAAGTAAAGACCAAAAAGTATATCTGGAGAGTCTTTGAAAATTTCTCTTGATTTAGAGTAGATAAAATGAATAGAGGAAATGATGAAATAAGAAAGCCAAACAGAATATTTCAAAGGGCATCCCAAGAAGTAAAAGTAGAATCTTATAATGAAATGTGCAAGTATCTGGAGTTAGAAAACCAAAAAGAAAGAGCACAATTGGTAGTTCTCAAACAGAAAGAACTGGATAAAAGAAAAAAGATCAAAGCTTCTAGTTTCAGAATTGAAGGACTCTAGGCAAAATTTTGAATGATGCAACAAGCATCCAAAGATGATGGAAAGATTACACAGACAGTGTACTGTAAAAAGAATTGATTGATGTTCAGCTGTTTTAAGAGGTAAGCAAATGAGCAAAAACCAATAATACTGAAGGAAGAAATTCAAACTATGATGAAGGCATTAATGAAAAACAAGTTTCTAGGAATGAATGAATGAATAACAATTTTGACAGAGATTTTACCTAAGGTATGAAACACTAGAAACTCTAGTTATGCTTTTAGTTATATTAGTATATGCCAAGATATTTTAAAGATAGATAGCTACTTCACTAACAAAATAGATGAGATTGTGCCTACCTCAACAGTAGGTACAAATCAGATAAAATATAATGCATAAATTATCACATAATATCAATAATATCACAGGCAAGTAAAACTTTATTGAAGATAATTAAAATGTGATTGCATAGTAAAGTGATGGAAACAACCAGAAATTCAACCAAGATTTAGAAAAGGACATGGAATGAGGGATGTCATTGCTGATGTCAGATGGGTCTTGGCTGAAAATAAATAGCAGCAAGATGTTTATGTGTGTTTTATTGACTATACAAATACATTCTATTATGTGGATCACTACAAAGTATGAAAATTATGTATGACATTATTAAAAATTAAATTAAAGAATACTTAGTTGTGCCCATGTTATATATACTTGTATATAGACCAACATGCAGTTGTTTGAACAAAACAAGAGGACATTGTGTGTTGTATAATCAGGAAAGGAAGCTGTTCAGGGTTGGATGCCTTTTACCATACTTGTCTAGTATGTATGCTGAGCATATAATACGAAAACTTGAACTCTATGAAAAAGAATGAAGCATCAGCTTTGAAAGAAAACTTACTAACAACTGTATGTAGATAACGGACTGTACCTGCCGAAAATGAAGAGGACTCGAAGCACTTACAGAAGACTGATAAATATTAAACCTCAACATAAAGTAAGCAGAAATTCTCACAACTTGACTACCTAAGCAATATCATAATATGAGGTAAAATATAGATGTTGTCAAAGATTCCATCCTTTGGATCCACAGACAACACAGAAATGTTGGTAAAAAAATCAAATGTCATAATGCATTGGCAAATCTGCAGCAAAAGACCAGTGTAAAGAAACAACAGTATCATTATTAGGACACCTGGCCAAAACCATAATATTTTCGATCTCCTCCTGTGCATGTGAAATCTGGACAATGAATAAAACCAAAGAAGAGCTGGTGCCTGTGAATGTTAGTAAAGAATATTGAATATATTGTCAGAGGAGGATCAAATATGTCTTGGAAGAAGCAGAACAAAACTATTTCTTAGAAAGAAAAATGGTGGGACTTCACCTTCCATACTTTGGAAGTGTTCCCACAAAGTCCTTGGAGAATTATATCCTGCTTCATAAAGTGAAGATGAGAAAGATATTTTAAAAAAATCGGGTGACACAGGGCCTACAATAAGAAATTAAAACATAGCTGGGTTTGTAAGGATGGTGCAGGAATGGGCATTGTTTCCTTCTGTTGAACATCATGTTGTGATGAATAAAAAACTTGTCAGTGGGACCTAACAACATCTTAATTCCAGCCTGCCCCCTCCCACTTCATCCTGTTAATTAACATTCTGACTATGCAGACTAAACGCTATATTAAATGTCCTCAGAAAGCAGTTTGACTGTCCAATCTCACAATTAATTGAAATTGCTCAGTTAATGCCAAAGCTACTTGGTTATGTTGGGGTTTCCCCCCTTTGCTTCCTTGTTCTTGTTATTGAGAAAAGAATGGCCTGTGTGCATACGGGACTCTGAATGTCAAATGGCAAGGCCTGACAGAGCGATAGATGCTGTGTCCAACCAATGCTGAAGTTTTGGTATTTCTCATTTAGACAGCTGTATATGTCACTTTACTGTGATATTCTAAGTCTCTTAAATCTGTAGGAAAATGCATTTCATTTTCCTTGGGTGGCTTTCAGAAACAGGACAGCATGGCAGTATGTGATGATGCTCATATCAACTGAGCGTAAGCCTAAAGAAAGATGGAATAAAATTGTAAGGTCCTATGATTTTTGTGAAATCCTTTGCAAATAGTTTACAGTTGGACTTCACAAATTGAAGGGATGAAATCCACTTCCTAAACCACATACCTCTGAAAACTCTATGAACATAGAAAAATGATAATTATAGAACAGAATTCAGGTCTGTTGTTCATAGGCTCACTAGGAGTCATACTCGACAGCACTTAACAACAACAACATGCTCACTAAACGAAAAGACTTTTATGATGCTACTCCTTCTGATAAAGATATTGATGCTGATGTATTTTAATGTGGCTGAGTAGTGTAACTATGTTGTTGTTAGCTACCTTTTCATACATGTATATGGAGATAAAGGCCCTTAGGGAGCTCTGGTCTCCTAGGGGCAAGAAGCTGTGCTGCAAACATTAAAGCACATGGTTTGAGACCACCACTGAAGGAAAAAGATGTACAGTTTCCTCCTGTGTAATTAATTGCCTCTCAAAACCCGTCAAAGGGTCAGCTATGAGTTTGTTCTGGATCTATGATACACAACAACAAAGACACTTAAAGAAAAAAAATGGTTATGAATATTTTACATCATTTTTGTTAAAGCAATTTGATTTTACAGTGAGATTATCTGCAAGCTATTGCTTATTCTCTGAAATGTATAACTTTTTTGTTTTGGGGAAACCTATTAAATACACAATTGCAGTGGGTCAGTTCTACTGCAGCTCTGAGTCCAGAGTCAATGCCAGTTGATCGCTTACTCCAGGCCGTTCGTTACATGTTTGATGTCCTGGCATTTGATGTAATTGCCCTGCTAGAAGAGCCCACTTGGAGCATTGAAAGCTGCTTAAAATGTCATTATAAGCTGGCTGGAATCACAGAATTATATGGTACAGTTGATGGAACAAAAGAATTTTCCACTTTGATCCTCGTGAGATGAGATTGTGATTCCAAGCCATGGTCTTCTTTAACCCGCCAAGGCTATCTGCACTCTTTTAAAAGTATTTTTCTCATTCATCTTCAAATGACTGACACAGGGCACCTTTTAGCTTATTCAGTGTCTCAAAAACACATGTGTGACATTGACATTGGTGACGATAGGGCAAGTGCTTGCTAATATGCATTCATTGTTCTAGCCATTAGCTGGTCAGCAACTTAGAATCTGCTCTTATATGACTAAGTTTCTTTAAAAGTTATTTTCCTCTATTTGAAGCCTGAAAAAGTTTCGTTTCTGGATGAGACCAGGTAATTTGAAGAATTAGAGTTATTATTCCATCGTGAAGGTGGACATCTCTTATTATAGTTATTCCAAAAGGCTCAGTGAAAGTCTCTTTGGTTTTCTGATCTTGATCTTAAAGAATGTGGGGTTTTATCAATTGTCAGTCTATTCCTGTTCTTCCTTCCATCTAATGAGAGCTGAACTAAAAAAAGTTAAAAGGAAAAGGCTGTGTGGCCATCATGGGAGAAATAATTCTGGGTTGTTAAAAGTTTGAAAACAGGATTGAATTCAACATGAACTATATTGAGTATTGGGCATTGTGATAGAAAATCTACATACATCTTTACTTTTCTCAGTAGAGCCCTCTAATTGGAGTTATTAACCCTATTTTACCCTGACAAAAAGTAAGACTTGTGGAGGCTGCACATTTTGCCCTAACTTATAAAAAACCGTGTGCAGCAGAGATGGAATTTGGTCCATCTCTTGATTCCAGAGATGGTATGAGTTTTGCTGGTTCTAAAATCCATTATTTTTCTCTATTTCATTATGTTGTTTTCTGTAGTGGTTGCTGCTATCATTGTTAATATCTTAACGTTGACTTCAAGGAGTGCCTCTGTAGAATAAATTACTGTGGTAGCCTGCTAACTAAAAGTTCAAGTGCACTTAGTAGTTGTTAGGTGTGTCAAGTCAAGCACAACTCACAGCAGTCCTATGAACAATAGACCCCAACCCTGTCCTATCCTGTGCCATCCTCAGAATTTCTGACATACTTGATCCCATTGCTGTAGTTACTGTGTCAATCCATTTTTTTGAGGTTCTTCCTCTCTTTTGATGGCCTTCTACCTTTCCAAGCATGATGCCCCTTTCTATGTGAGATGAAGCTTTGTCATCTTTGCCTCCAAGGAGTACTCTGACTGCACTTTGTCCAAAATGTATTTAGTTGTTCTTTTGGCAGTCCATGGGATATTCAGTACTCTTCTCCAACACCACAGTTCACAGGTTCAATTCTCTTTCTGTCACCTTAATCATTGTACAGCTTTCAGATGTGTAGCAAATGAGTGAAAAACCCGGGTCTGAATCAATCCTACCTTAGTCTTCAAACTTACATCATTATTCCTCAGTAATTTGTAGAAATTCCTGATAGTCAACTTGCCCAATACAATATGTCTCCTGATTTCCTGACTACGGGTAGTAAGAGTCACTCAGAGCCCACAAGAGTCCTCTCAGACACACCTTAAAAATAAAGGACTGCCAGTGCCGTGAAAAAAAAAAAAAAAAAATAAAGGACTGGCTTTTAAAATAGGGTCCCAGTGGAATTTTCCCCCCTTTCATTTTTTTTTAATTGGTTTGCTTACAAAGTTCATATACTTTGTTTTTCACCTTATTCTTCATTTGGATTATGTTTCATACAATCGTTTACAACCATTATGTTATAAAATTAGTCACCATTGGACTTTGTCCATCATTAGCCTGTCTTTTCCTCCAGATCCTTCCCATTTCCTTCCCCTCACCCCATCCAGCAAACTGAGCAACCTGTGGTTTCTCCCCTATTCATCTTCACCCCTCTGCTCCCACCCCTTCCGCCTTGAGCTCCCATGCATGTTTCACTAGTTACCCTTATAGTTTTACAATAATAAAATATACAGTATTTGCCTTTATGAGATTTGAGTTAGTTCACTCAGAATAATGCTTTCCAGCATTGTTTTTCAGAATCAGTGTTCCTGAGTGCTGCATAGTCAATATTTCAGTCCATTCAGTTGGGGTTGAACATTTGGGCTGTTTCCATATTCTTAGGAAGTTGAATAACACTGCTATGAACATTGGTGTACAAATCTCCATTTGTGTCTCAGTTCTCATTTCTTTGGGGTATATTCCTAGTAGAGGAATAGCTGGGTCATATGGAGTTTCTAATTTCAGCTTTTTGAGGAAATGCAAAACTGCCTTCTAGAGTGGTTGCACCATTTTACAATCCCAATAATGTTTGAGCGTTCTCCTCTCTTTACATCCTCTCCAACATTTTTTGCTTGCTGCCTTACTAAACTTTGTCACTGCTACTGGGGTGAGATCTCTCTTATTGCCATTGATTTTGAGCATTTTTTTTATTTGTCTGTTTACCATCTGAATGTCTTCCTTTATGAAAAGTTTTCCTACAATAAGAAAGAGAACTCATAAAAGGAAACCAAGAATGCAACACCATTTACAGTGCCAACCACAAATTGAGATACTTGGGAGTGAACCTAACTAGAGACACAAAAGACTTGTACAAAGAAAACTACAGAACAGCGTTTCTGCAAGACACAATAAAAGACTTAACTAAGAGTGGGAAAATGTGCCCTGTTTATGATAGGAAGACTCAATATTAGGTGTTTTAAAACAATATTAAATTTTATTTATCCTATTTTTGATCAGTAGAAGAACCTTAACATTATTCTTATCGAGGACTTGGATAACATTAAACCTTAGCAGTTGATAAGATTTGAGGGGCTGCTGAACATTCCTGACAACTGTCCCAGGATTTCTCTGCATCTGAAACTGACCCTGACTTAACTGTTACAGCTTTGTGCTGAGGTTACCACTTATTAGGTTCTTTCCTTTCTCTAACATTTGATATTTAGTCTGTCAGAAGATCCCATTGGATCTACTCTCAAAGCGTGTTTAGAATTGTCCCACTCCTCACCAACCCTATAGCTTCCACCATGGAAGACACCATTGTCTGAAACTAGATTATTGGAAGAGCCTACTTTGGCCTTCCTGCTTCTGATTGATTGTAACCTTGCAGCTGTTTAGAAATTGTAAATCAAATAATGTCATTCAACTCAAAACATACACATACAATCTTCTTTTCTGACTCAGAGTAAAAATGAAAGGGTTCTTTTTCTCTTTTGGTTTTTGGGTTGGTTTTTTTATAATCTCTCTGATAGATCCTATGTTATCTGTGGCCACCCCTCACTGTCTCATCTCATCTGCTACTAAATCTTCCCTTTGCTAACTATCCCAGCCACTCAGGCCTCCTTTCTGTTCTCTCAAACCAACCTCTGCCCCAGGCCTTTCATTTACTTTATGTTTTGCCTACAGACCTTTCCCTCCAGGTAATCACTTGGCTCTTTGCTCACCTCCTTCAACTTCATCTTCTCAGTGAGAGGTTTTCTAATAATTAGATAAATAGCATTCTCCAGCTCTCATTTTTTTTATCTTATTGACCTTGTGTTCATTTCCCCCCATAGCACCTATCATCACTGAAAATATCTGTATCATATATTTGTGATTTGAAGGCTTTATTACCTGTCTGAATTAACAGGATTTGCTTATTGTCATGTTCTTAGCACATTATGTTCATTCATAAAGTCTTTGTTTATTGTCATATTCCTAGCATACTGAAACAAGGCTAGAGAAAGAAGGGAGGGAGGGAGGAAGGAAGAGAGGGATAAGGAGAGGGAGGGATGAGGGAGGGATGGAGGGAGAAAAAAGTGAGGAAGGAAAGAAGCAAAGAAGGAAGAGAGAGCAAGAGGAGAGGCAGGAAGGAGAGGAGGAAGGAAGAAGGAAGGAAGATTGGGAGGAAGGAAGGAAAAAGGGAAGGATAAACACTATATCTCCTGTATAAAAACTTCTGTGGGGTATTCAGGGAACTCTGGCAGCATAATCTGTAGGGAATTGCGTTAACCTAAAGATCTTGGCCTTTCTGGCTGCTGGAATCTGCCAATGGCTCTTTGGGAGAAAAACGGGTAAATGTGCCCCGTGAAATTCATAGCCTCAGAAACCTGCTGAGAGTCCACTCTGAATGGGATCCAATTCCATGACAATGAGGAAGAGAGAGGAATAGAGCAATAAGTCATTTTATGAAGATTTAGAGTTAGGTCGCCCCTGGATTAGGCATACAGGCTTCTTAAGGAGTTACACTGCCAACCCCAGGCACAGCATTCAAATCCAACTGCTCTTTGGGAGAAGGATAGGAAATCTCCTCCTATTTGATTTACAGCTTCTGAAAACCTGCGGGGTGTTCAGCTCTGGGTCAATTCCGGCTCAACTGTACATGACAATATGACAAGATTTAGAGTTGGACCACCCCTAGATTAGGCAAAGGCTTCTTGAGAAACAAATTAGGTAAGGAACAAGGACCCAGAATAAATCCTTAATTAACCAAGACACTCCCTTTACAAAAAGAAAGCAAGTATTTAGACACATACACACCTAGGATTTGTAAATAGAAGAAAATGTGAGAGGGCTGAGAAGTAGAACCACTGCTGTATGCAGAGTGGGACTGACAAAGAAAAGTTAACCTTCTTTATGCTTCTGTGTAAGGTCAATTTTCTGCAAATCAATGTCTGAATAATCCCCAGGATAATTCATATTCTCCCCTTTACAGTACATTTCTAGCAACAATAATCCCATTATGTTGGATTTGTAAATGTGGAATTACCCGAAAACTGGAGATAAAACTGAGACCATAAAGGGGAAAAGTTCTTTTCAGGTAGACAATAAAGTTTGACAGCACATAAATGTTTGCAAATGTCTGGACCTGTGAAAACTGGCAAATGATGTCACTCTTCTGTCTTAACTTAGTTGTTAAATGTCATCACAGACAAGATAAAAAGGACTCCCTGGCTGCTGCTGTTGAGCACCTGGGTGCAGGGATGTTGGGGATGGGATTTATTTGAGCTCTGTAGGATGGACCCCTCAGCTCTGCAAGGTGAGCGTAGTCTGATAAGGACCCAGAACAAATCCCTGATTAACCAAGGCACCAGGGAATGGACCCTTCTTGTCAACTGAATTTTCTGGTTAACTTAGCATTTGTCAGAAACACATTTTTGATTCAACGCTTGTTAAAAATCTCTCATAAATATATTGATCTAGTTTTCCTGCCTTAGTAAGTATTTCTGGAAGGCTATGGTGGGTTCCTAGGCAAACTGGACTCCTTAGAAAGGCCGGGTGCCTAAGGGAACCAAATAGAGGTCTTTGAAAAGCCTTGCACAGTTGGAAGAGTCCCCGCATCAACTTGTGTACCATGCCCTATTGTGTTTAGAAAATTGTATTTTAATACCTTTTATGCCATTGTTACAACAAAACATACAATTTAAATTTAATTTCATCCATAATGCTTAAAATAAAGCAACATATTGTTTTGATATTTTTTAATTTTTCATATATTTAATTGATTTCTATTTAAAATATACCCTGAACATTTATAATCAGAATTTTTAACTCAGAACCCATCGTAAAATATTTTAAAAGGTAGATATAAAAGAGTAATTACAAAATATTTCATTTTGGCTTCCTTCATCAATTTTCAATTTAGTCATTTTTAGGTGCCATCAACTCTTCTGTGACCCAATCGTAGTGAGCCTGTGAACTACCCCACTGAAATTGTCCCTATCCTGCACATGCTCCCTGTCTCCACCTTGTTCAAGCACACTGACTTCATCACTGTGTTGTTGAGAATCTTTCTCTCTTTCCCAGATCCTCTTCCTTTTCCAGCATGATGTCTTTTCCAAGAACGAGTCCCTCCTGACAGCATACTAAAAGTATATGAGACTAAGTGTCACCATTCATACCTCGGGAACATTCTGGTTGTACTTCCTTCAAGAAGTCCTCACATTTATTTGTCCTCACAGTCTTCAGGCATGTTACTAGGAGAGGCTATTCCTTGGAGACACCATGCTTGGGAAGGTGAAAGGGCAGAGAAAAAGAGGAAGCCTCTCGACCAGGTAGATTGACATAGTGACTGCGGCTATGGGCTGAGTGTGTTAGAGGTTATGAGGTTGGCACAGGATAGGACAGAGTTCAGATCAATTGTTCACAGGGTAACTATGAGTTATGGCACCTGGCAATAACAACAATTATATTCAATAATATAAAATAATAAAGTTTCCTTTGTTAGAGATCAAAATGGTATAGATTTGTTTGCCATTTTTAGAAAACTTGTATTTTAAAAGCTTAATGAAAAACATACTTGTCAGATTTATGTTTATGTAGACAGAAGAAGTAATTTCTGGGGTAAAATGTAAGGTAGTGATTTATCAGTAGATTACATTGTAAAATTTGGATAGTGGTTGGATTAAAATTTTAAAAAGACTTTTGCCTTAAAAATATGATTATTAATGACAGGATAACATGCCAATCCAATTCTTTCTGTATTTTAAGCAGATGTTATATTACCATTTAGTATTCTTATATGATACTACTGAGTTTTTTGCCCTGTTCATTCTGTACTATCTATTGAAAGTCTGTTTGTCCTCTAAAATATTTCTTTTTTGCACTGTTATGGGTGTGAGTGTATATATGTGTGTGTTAACAATATTGTGTAGATTGAAGCTCAATATCAAGAAAACACACCTTTGGGCTGTGGTGCTGGAGAAACGTATAGACTGCTAGGAGAATAAGCAGGTTCGTTCTGAAGAGGGTGAAACAAGACTACTCCTTGGAAGCAAAAAGTCTGAAGCTTTATCTTACATACTTTGGACATGTTGCAAGGAGGGACATTATGCTTATGATGGTGGAGGGACAGTGCAAGAGAGGAGGGCCCTGGATGACATGGATTGACTCAGTGACTTAGGGTAATGGTAATAGGTGTGTCAGAGACAGTGAGGTTAGTTAGCTCAGTATAGAGCAGGGTTCAGAGCTGTTGTACATAGAGTTGATGTGGGTTGCAAGTGACTCAACAGCACATAACAACAACAACAGAATACACACTATGTCTTTAAGTCTCTATTATTGCTGATAGAGACTATGCCCACTTACAAATAGAAGCACAATGGGTGTTGCATACAAGTTGTTGAAATAAATGGATGAACTGACAGATAGGTAGGTAGCTAGAACCTTGTATTTGAGATAAATCCTGTAGTTAAAATTTTTATTTGCATGGACATTAATGCCTTGGCAAAGAGAAGTATGACAATTTATAATCTTAACTTGAATGTTGAGTGATGTGGAGGTGATAGTCAGCCTGCATGGCTAAGCCTTCTAAGGGATTATCTGTCTGGTCATAATGGTCTTTACATGCTTGAACACTGCAAGAAGAGCAGCCTTATCTTATCACACGAATCCAACCATCACTATTACAATTTATTGTGAAGAATAACAGACAGTTTAGGACCAATATAATTCTTCATCACACCTTCATTATTAGGAAAGTTGTTTTTGTTGTTGTTATGTACCGTCGAGTCGTCTGCGACTCATAGCGACCCTATGTACAACAGCCCTAAACTGTGCTCTATCCTGTGCCAATCTCACTGCCTCTGACACACCCATCCTGATTACCCCAGTCACTGAATCAATCCACCTCAAAGAGGGTCTTCCCCTCCTGCACTGTCCCTCTACTCTACACAGCATGATGTCCCTCTCTAAAGACCTGTCTCTCCTTACAACATGTCCAAAGTATGTCAGACGAAGCCCCAGAATCCTTGGCTCCAAGGAGCAGCCTGGTTTAACCCTCTCCAGAATCTGTTTGTTTTCTTGGCAGTCCATGGTACATTCAATACTCTTCTCCAGCACCAACAGCTCAAAGGCGTCAATTCTCCTTCTATCCCTTCTAGCCATTGTCCAACTCTCTGATGCATAACAAGTGATTGCAAAAACCATGGCCTGTATCAGGCGCACCTTAGTGTCCAGGGAGACACCGTTGCTCTTGAGTACTTTAGAGAGGTCCCTAACTTCAGATTTTCCCATCGCAATACGTTTTTTGATTTCCTGGCTACTGGTGCCAAGAGTGTTTACCATGGAGCCGAGCAAACTGCTCAGAAAGTTGTAATTTATTAAATACTTATTATATGTCAGGCACTGGAGAAGTGATTCATATACATCCCTTAGTTATCTTTACTTTACAAAGACATTGAGGTATAATGAAAGTAAGTAACTTAACCCAGGCTACCCTATGTGCTAGAGCTAAAATTACAGCCCACAACTCAAACTTGTGGTTGTTGTTGAGTTCTCTTGAGTCTGAATTGACCCATAGCTGACTGTGCACTGAGTTTTCAGAACTGGTAAATCATACAGGAGGAGCCTGCCCATCAGCTCGCTCTCAGCAGCTGATGCACTTGAACTATGTGCCTTTGCATTGACAGTACAAACCCTTACCACTAAGCCACCAGAGCTCCCTAACTGCTGCTGGATTCACCCTAAAATCTGGTATTGTAGCCTCATTGAGGATAATATTTGTCAGTATTGCATAACAAATTTTATTTTTAGTAGCAATGATATGCTTTTCCACTAGAATGTAGACAGCTCTTCATCATGTGAACCCACCTTAGAAACATCAAGAATGTAACACTAGAATGGTTGACATTTTGACTGACAAGAATCTTGTCTGTGCTTGGAAGCCAATGTTATAGGTCACATCTACAGCAAAAGAAAGAACAATCCCTAAGAACCTAGCATTATTTGAATTGAGAAAGTACCCACTCCCTAGAGCAGTGGAGTCATAACAAATCTCTCGCTGATTCTATGTTAATAGGCACTTAGTGTCCATAAGAATACAGATACCTGCTCTAGACTGTAGTTTTGTTTTCACCACTAGTATAGATGATATTCTTCCGCGCACTCCCCCGGCCCCATTTTATCAATTTTTCACTTCTTGTTCAACCAGAGCCAGAGCCAGAGTGGCTACTTCTTCTGCAGATGTTTACCAGTTTCTAAAGCTCCATTCACCTTATTTTTCTCCTTTCCTTGCTTTTCTCTTTCACTTATTTTCATTCCCAGATTTGTGTTCACTGTATGGTTGAGCATGATCTTCGTCACGACACCCCTTGTATTAGAATTATGTTTCAAGGAAAAGGCCCATTGAGCTCATAATGTCCTAGGATGGAGTAAGTAAGCATGACTCACTGGGAACTTTTTTCTTAGTAGAAATTCTTTTTAAGAGTCAATGCTCAGCTTTTACATTTGTTGAATGAGGTGAGTGAGCAGTGTTTTAAACGATCATATATAAACACACTTCTGTGCTGTCTTATACATTACTTGTAATCAGATGCAAAATTCTTTCACTATTGGATCTCATGCTTCTTTCCCTTGAAACAGCACAGGAAATTCCAACAAATTGCAGACCATATCCTTGGAGGGACAGAGAATGACTTCCATATTATTTTGAAGCTGTGAAGTGGGGTTATATTTTCCAATCTCTTCTTTATTTTGACATTTTCCTGTCATCCTTTCTCCTAGCCAGCCTGTAACCACTTCAAATTTAATACTTCCAAAACAGTTACACATGCCATTTTTATAAACAGCCTTAGGCTATCCGAAAGTTTCATCTCTGGCTGTAGGGTAAAGCATGATTTGTTTTCACTGAAAATACTAAATATGAGACTACATTGAAACTACTTTGTTGAGAACCTCCAGAATTTTCACTTGTTCATAATTTCTGCAAATATTACAGCTACTCCTTCAGCCACAGAAGGAGAGACAAAAACTTGGTGACATAGTAATTAAGTGTTATACTCCTGATGAAGGGACATGAAAGTCTTCCAGAATGTAAATGAAACTTTAGTCAAAATTTGCTCACCACAAGGACTTTTCTTTTCCTGGAACTAGAGGCAGAGTCTCTAAACAGACTTCAATGCACTTGAGTCTCCACTCAGTGGGTTTTGTGACTCTTGGCTAAGATCTGAGCCCAGTGGGGACTATAGTTAATGGATTGGACAGCTAAGCACGCTGTTACCTGGGAGATCTGGAAGGTGAATTGGCATCTATGAATGGTGGCTATAAGATATGTAGAGTCTGCTGATTTCTAGACTAGTATTTGGAGAATTGTTTTTCTGTTTTGGCAGGGCAAAGGGGATCTGACTTTGAGAGTTTATTACTCTTTGGCATTTAGTAGCACCTGACCACATCCCCGTTGTTTATAAACATATATGAAACAAACTGACTTTGCCCACAATATGGTTTCTGGGTATATGAAAGCACATGCTGCAAAAGAAAGTACTTAACACCCTGTCATCCTTTCTGAGTTTTCCTAGTTTACCTGCACACGTGAAATGGTTGAACAAGAGAACTTCATACTCAATTTCCTAATCTTCAGAAACTAATATTTTTCCTTAAAAGCATTCATATGTGGCCCATGTTTATCAACCTTCTTCCCTTAGAAAGGTCAAGTTTAAATGTGAAAGAGTGGCATTCAGCATCGAGGGGCAGTATCGATAAGACATAGCACCACCTTCTAGACCGAATGGGCTTAAAAGTGTGTCTCTCACCTGACAAGTACAGTGGAAGAATGACTTTGGGAGAATAGCAGTACTCAATAAGAAGTGAGTCTTGTCTTCAGGTTTCATTGTACTTATAATGCTTGACTTTTCCAATCATGGCCTTTAGCGTGGTGCATTGCCTCATTTCTTAAAGTGTTGCAATGATAGTGCTTTGAAGGATACAACTCACTGGAGTTTGTAGAATTTACCAAATGGATCCTGAGACCTGACAGTACTTAGTTCAGGATATCAGTTGGGAATATTTACTTTTTCCTGAAATGGCTCTTTCCTCTCTTTCCTTACCCCTGCATATTTCTATCTGTGAGACTGCGTAAGTGTAAGAAAGTAGACTAGTAAGAGAAGACTATACTGAAGTAATAAGCACACCAGGAGAGAAAAGGTGTTTTCCTTCCTTTCTTCTTTTTTTTAATGGGGATATAATGAAATCAAGTGAAAATGAAAAGGTTATATTCTTTTTTGTTGTTCACTAACTCAGTTACAGTTTTTGAGATAGTTCTGATTTTGAAAAAAACAGTGAACAATACATTTTATTTTTCAAAACAGCAGCAGTGATGGTGACACAAGAGCACTTTTAATTCCAAAATACATTTTTTTTTATCTTTTCATAAAACAACATGTTACTCATGTCAGCCTGGAGAGAGAGCAGGTGTATAGGTATTGTTGATGTGGCATTGTTTAAACCTTCAATGGTTTGTCATATTTGAAAAGGAACTGTTATGCATCAGGCATACTTTTGTGTGTGTGTGTGTGTTATTTGAGGGGTTTTGTTGTTGTTGTTTTAGGGTTTGTTGTTTTGGGGTTTTTTTGTCTGTAAGAAATGGAAAATTATGTTTTCCAAGGTACATTCTGGAAGTTAAATTTTGAAGACAAGCATTCAGTTAGCAAGCATGCAGTGATGATTTCTGTGTGCCGGGTACTGTGAGGTGCCAACTAGGCTGTGAGGCTCCAGGTACTGTGAGGATGCAGGCACTTCCCTAAAGCCTAGGAAGTGAGGCAGAGGAAGTAGTTGCAATACAGTAGTCTCCAATCCCCTTGAGTTGGTACAATCCATGTGGTAAGGAAGAAAGCATCATCACTCTTGGCAAATATTTTCAAGCTATTAATGCTAACTCAGGAAAGGACTCAGCTCTTCCCAGTACAAGAACATCTAGCTTTCAGGTGACAGTTCCAGCACTTATCATCTTGATTAATTATGCTGTGTCACATATTCATTGTATGTAATTATTTTTAAAAAACATCATTTGATTCCTATCACAGTAAGTTCCAAGAAGGTGCTGTGTTTCAAAAACAGCTGTCATACAGGATCTAAGAATCTGGAATCCAGAAGAGATCTTAATTAATCATCAACAAGAGGTCTTAAATAAAGAACGATAGAATACATCCTTTCAAATAGTAAGATCATAGAAATATTACAGAGACTCCTCCTTTGCAAGAAGGAGGATATGGAAAAGGCATAGAAGATAAAATATTCAGAAATGGAAACAAACACTTTTAAACATTTATGGATAACAATGTAGAAAAATCCTCTGAAGAATAGGTAAAGTGATTGTCCTTACTTCCCCACCCCCTCAAAGAACTGACAATAGACTCCAAGCGTTTATCTTAGAGAAAATCACTACCGGTCTAGATAGGCCAGAATACCTTTCCTTTGCCATGCTTTCATTGTGAATAGAGCTATTATCGATCAGATAAGGTTGTCTTTCAGCTTCCACGCTAATTCAGAGATGCAGTCATGACTATGGAGGAGAAGTACAGGAGCAGAATGAACAGGGGTGTTGCAGTACGCAGGGTGATTACTTTGGCATGCTAGTTAAGTACATAACAGCTAGCTCTAGAGCAGAAGTTCAAATGCACAAGTTTCCCAGAAGAAAAAGATGTGGTAGTCTGCTTCTGTAAAAATGTACATCCTTGGAAATTCTTTGGGGCACTTTTATTCTTTCCGGTAGGATTGCTAAGAGATGGAGTTGATTTGACATCTGTAGGTTTGGGCTATATGGTATAGATTTCCTAGTAGCTTTGGTGGTGATACAAGTTCCTTCATCACCCTCAGATCTGACTATGGCCTCCCAGCGCAGTGAGATGGCCATCTTCCTCTTCCTCAGGACGTGGCTGAAGCCATTCGGGTATAAAATCAGGGCATATTCACTTTCTTCAATGATCATAGTCTGCTATACTGATTTGTCAATATCTAAGAACATTTGCCATATTTTTTGTACACTTTCATAGTTATACAGCATAGCTGGACTGATTTCCATTCTTTTCAGAAGCAAAATTATATAAAGAAATACATAAAATAAATAGGATGTAAAAAGAACGTATTAAGATTATGATTGTCCTTGTTATTGCAGAATTGTATTGTTGTTGTTACGTGCTGTCGAGTTGCTTGCAAGTCATAGCGACCCTGTGTACCACAGCCCTAAACCCTGCTCTATCCTGTGCCAGTCGCACTGCCTCTGACACACTCATCCCAATTACCCCAGTCACTGAATCAATCAACCTCATAGAGGGTCTTCCCCTCTTGTGCTGTCCCTCCACCCTTCCAAGCATGATGTCCATCTCCAAGGACCTGTCCCTCCTTACAACATGTCCAAAGTATGTAAGAGGAAGCCCCAGAATCCTTGCCTAGAAGGAGCAGACTGGTTTAACCCTCTCTAGGATAAATCTGTTCTCTTGGCAGTCCACGGTGCATTCAATACTTTTCTCCAGCACCAAAACTCAAAGGAATCAATTCTCCTTCTATCCTCCCTAGTCAGATGCATAACAAGTAATAGCAAAGACCATAGCCTGTATCAGATGCACCTTAGTCTCCAGAGTGACACCATTGCTCTTCAGTACCCGGGAGAGGTCACTAACAACAGACTTTCCCATCGCAATACATTTTTTTATTTCCTGGATACTGGTGCCAAGAGTGTTGACCATGGAGTCAAGCAGACTAAAGTTGTTAACAGTCTCAGTCTCTTTACCATCCACCCTGATGCTACCAATTGGTCCAGTGGTGAGAATATTTGTCTTCTTGACATTGAGCCTCAATCCATATTGAAGGCTGCAGTCCTTGACCCTCTGCAGCAAGCATTTCAGGTCCTCCTCAGTTTCAGCAAGCAGGGTTGTGTCATCTGCATAACGTAGATTGTTAATAGATCTTCCACCAATCCTGATGCCACACTTCTCCTCATAGAGCCCAGCCTCCCAGATAATCTATTCTGCATACAGGTTGAAAAAGTATGGAGACAGGACACATCCCTGGCATATACCTTTCCCAGTTTTGAACCATGCGGTGTTTCCCTGCTCTGTTCTGCCTACTGCCTCTTGGTCCACGTATGGGTTTCACATTAGCATGATCAAGGGTTCTGGGATTCCCATTCTTCTCCGAGTCAGCCAGTTTGTTATGATCCATACAGTCAAATGCCTTTGCATAATCAATGAAACACAGATATGTGTATTCTCTGCTTTCAGCTAAGATCCATCTAACATCAGCTACAATATCCCTCCTATCACGACCCCTTCTAAACCCAGCCTGGACTTCTGGCAGTTCTCTGCTGATGTTCTGTTCCAGTTATTTTTGGATAATCTTCAGTAGAATCTTGCTTGCATGTGAAATCAATGATATTATTCTATAGTTTCCACACTCTGTTGGGTCACCTTTCTTTGGAATGGGAACAAATATCGATCTCTTCCAGTCAGTTGGCCAAGTGGTTGCTCTCCAGATTTCCTGGCACAACTTGGTGAGCACATCCAGGGCAGCATCTGTTAGCTGAAATATGTCAATTGGTATACCATCTATACCTGGGACCTTATTTTTTTGCTATTTCCTTCAAAGCAGCTTGAACTTGTTCCTTCATCACCGTAGACTCTTGCTCATACGTTATTTCATTAAATCCTTCTGTGTCTGCCAATTCCTTTCGATACAGCGACTCAGGATATTCCTTCCATCTTCTTTTAATATTTCCTTGATCATTTAATATTTTGCCAAAAGCATCCTTGATTATAGCAACTCAAGGTTTGAATTTTTTCTGCAGTTCCTTGAGCTTAGGAAATGCTGAACGAGTTCAGCCCTTTTGATTTTCCGACTCCAGCTCCTTGCACATTTCATTGTAATATTTTGCTTTGTCATATGTCATATTATTAGTAATGGATGACTGGGAGGCAGAAGTTGTGAAGAGAGAAGAAAGATCAATGGATCAAATGAGGCTGGAAATAGAAAAATAGAATTTTTATAGGAAGTGATTTATTCATTGCAGATACCTTTTATGTGAAACATAAATGGCAGCTATGCACATGGACTTCATAGGATGGCACACAAGAATCAGAGCATCTACATCTGTGGGGAGAATCACTGGAGAAGCTCAGTATCAGCTGTGAAAACTAGGCCAGGAGCTGATTGTGAAACAGACCACCAACTCATATGCAAGTTCAAACTAAAGCTAAAGAAAATGAAATTAAATCCACAAGAACCAAAGTTTGGCCTTGAGTCTATCCCACCTGAATTTAAAAACCACCCCAGGAGCATATCTGAGGCCTTAAACACTAATTAACAAAGACCAGATGAGCTCTGGGAGGATATAAAAAAAATATTATTCATGAAGTAAGCAAGTGGTCATTGCAAAGACAGAGGAGGAAGAAAAGACTGAGATGGATGTCAGTAAAGACTCTCAGTATTACACTAGAGAAACAAGAAGCCAACACAAAGGGAAGGAATAAGATAAGAAGCTGAATAGAGGCAAGCTCTGGTGGCCTATTGGCAAGAAGCTGCACAGCAATCCCAGAGGTGAGCAGTTTGAATACACTAGATGTTCTGCTGGAGAAGTAGGGACAATCTCCTCCTGTACCAGTCAGATCTGATTTGACGGCACACACACACACACACACACACACACACGCACGCACGCACACACACGCACACGCACGCGCGCGCGCGTGCGCACACTCTGAATAGAAGATTTATTTCTGTGGCATCCCGGGAAGACAAAGCAAAGTATTACAATGAAATGTACAAAGAACTGGAGTCAGAAGACCAGAAAGGCCAGGCTCGCTCAACATTTCTTAAGCTGAAGGAACTAAAGAACAAATTCAAGCCTTGAGTTGGTCTTTAATGATTCTAAGGGAAGAATCCAGGAAGTATTAAAAGAAAATTGAAGTAGTACAGAGTCACTGTATGAAAAATAATTGGCTGACACAGAAGAATTTCATTAAACATCCTATGACCAAGAGTCATTGGTGCTAAAGAAGAAAGTTCAAGTTGCTTTGAACACAAAGTCTCAGGAACTGATGGTATTACCAATTGATATATTTCAACAAACAGATGCTGCCCTAGATGTGCTCACCAAGTTGTTCCAGGAAGTCTGGAGGACAACTACCTGGCCACCTGACTGGAAAAGTTCCTTATTTGTTCCCATTCTAAGAAAATATGATCAGACAGTGTGGAAATTATCAAACAGTATCACTGATACCACATGGAAGCAAAATCCTATTGAAGAATATAGAAAAAAATTGACTGGAAAAGTATATAAACAGAGAACTACCAGAAATATAAGCTGGGCTCAGGAGAAGCTATGGAATCAAGAGGCATTATTGCCAATGTCAGATGGATCTTGACAAAAAGCAGAGAGTACCAGAGGAATGTCTTTCTCTGTTTCATTGACTATGCAAAGGCATGTGTCTGGATCTCAACAAATTGTGGTTAACCTTGAGAAGAATGGGGATCCCAGAACACTTGATTGTGTTCATGTGAAACCTATACTTGGACCAGGAGGCAGTGATTAGAACAGAGCAAGGAAACACTGAATGATTTAAAATCAGGAAAGGAGTGCAATGAGGATGCCTCCTGTCTCCATACCTTTTCAGTTTTTATGAGGAACAGATCATTTGGGAGGCTAGACTTTATGAGGAGGAATGTGACATTAGGATTGGAGAAAAGCTCATCAACAACCTGCATTATGCAGATGACACAACCTTGCTTGCTGAAACTGAGAAGGACCTGAAGCATTTGATGCAGAGGGTCAAAGACTGCAGTCTTCAATATAGATTGAAGCTCAATATCAAGAAGACAAGCTTCTCACCACTGGGCCAATTGGCAGCACCATGATGAATGGAGGAAAGATTAAAGTTGTTACCAATTTCAGCTTGCTCTGCTCCACAGTCAACACTCTTGGCTCCAGCAGTCAAGAATCAAAAGACTAGTTACTCTGGAGAAAGCTGCTATCAGGGTCCTTTCAAAAGTGCTAAAGAGCAAGTGTCATTCTAGAGAGTAAGGTACACCTGATTCAGACTATGGTCTTGACAATTACTTGCTATGCATCAGAGAGCTAGACAATTATTAATAATGACAGAAGAATTGATGCCTTTGAGCTGTGGTGTTCCAGAAGAGTACTGAATATACCATTGACTGCTAGAATAAACAGGTTCTTCCTGGAGAGGGTAACACCAGTCTGCTCCTTGGAGGAGAAGATCTTGAAGCTCTGCCTGACATACTCTGGGCATGTGACCAGGATGGACTAGTCCTTGGAGAAGGAGATCATACTTGAAAGGGTGAAGGGAGAAGAAGACCCCAGATGAGATGGATTAACACAGTAACTGGGGTAATGAGGGTAGGTGTGTTGGAAACAACAATGAGACTGGCTCAGGATAGAGCAGAGTTCAGGGCTATTGTACATAGGGCAGCTATGAATTGCAGGCAACTTGATGGCGCATAAAAACAATAGCAAAATCCTGTGCTTAATAATCTGAATGAATAGGCACACAAACTCAAGAGTTGTGAGAAAGTAAAGGGATTATATTCCTGACTTTATATAAATTTAATAGAAGATATATTTTTATGTATTGTGCTATAAATATATCCATGAACATAGTAGCATACCCAAGGGACAAAGTTCCAAATACCTGAAAGAAACTAGTCCCTGTACCTGGGACCTTTTTAAGACTTTAATCCCAGGGAATTTCAAGGTTAATTGTGATAACGTAGTCCACAAACATAGAGTTTTACATCATACTTTGGTGAATAGTAGTAAGTAAGATTTTTTAAGTTTATAACTTGCTGTCTAATACCAGCTGGTGGTATCTCCCTGTTTGGAGCAAAGAAGAGTTAATAAAACAAAAAATTAAAGGTAACAGTCCAAAGGACTGCCCAGTCATACAAACCTCAGCTATCCTAACCTGAGACCAGAAGAAGCAGAAGGTGTCCAGCTACCACTGCTGACCTCTCTGAAGGGCTGGCAGTGGAGGGCATGGAGAGAGGAGGAGTAAAATTTGGGAACTCAAAATCATAAAAATGACCAGGTCTGCTGGTCTGCTAGGGACTGGAAGACCTCCCAACATCTTCGTTTTCTTTCAAGCTTAAATCTGCACTTAACTTTGACTCAACTTTTAACTAAATAATAGGCAGGTCTATAAATTGAATAATAGCATGAGGGAGGTAGGCACTATTGGAATAATCAAATGCATGAGAGAGAAAAGAGGACAGTATTTTGCTCCGAGATGAAGTTCCATAGACAGGAAAAAATAGAAAAGATGGACCAATGGAAAGGTGGAACACAGGGAGGAGTAGGAAGGGTGCTGTGACATTGTGAGGGTTACAGTCAATGTCAGGACACAAAGTGTGGACAGACTGTCGAATGGAAAGTCAGTGTACTCTCTACACTCGCATCCAAATCACAATAAAAACTTTTTTCTTTTATAAAAGAAAATAGTTACTTTAAATATTATGTTCTTAAATTAATTGCTGAAACTATAGCAACTATACATAAAAATGGACATGTGAGTAACCCCCTTTTCTTTACTGTTACCACCCCCCATTTCATCTACCTTTGCCTCCAAGATACTTTATAGATTTCTAACCCCAAAAGTTACATCACTTATGATTTTATTGCTTTCCCAGGACTTCAGCTACCTAGGGGAAACACTAAAATTTATATATCCAAGGAGACAAACTCACACAATCCCATAGGATAATATTTCTGTTGTATTTTTCTCATTATACAAGTAATACATTTTTGTTGTAAGATGAATAGAGGAACAGAGAAAAATTATGCATGAAGAAAGTGACATTTGTTTATATTTCAATATCTATTTAAGTTATGTGTAATAGGATATTGATTTATATTTACTTTGAATATGCCTGGTTTATGGTAGGGAGTTTGTGGCATAGTCTGTAGCAAGTTTACTGTTAACTTAAAAGCGTCACATCTCTGGCTGTTCGAATCCAATAGGAGCTCTGAGGGAGCAAGCTGGTCAGTCTCATCCCGTTATGGTTACGGCCTCAGCAACCCAGTGAAGGCTACTTGAGTTGAAATAGACTTGCAAGCAGTGAGTTTGATTTTTGTTTCTTTTTTTTAAGATTTGTCTTGAGAAAATAGTCAGAACCCCCATGGCCTTTCGACACCCAAACCTAGCAATATGATCCCTGTCTTTGACGTTACCATTGTTAGAATTTTTTATTTATTTTTTTTTAAAATGGGAAAGAAGTAGAGTTGGAAGAACTGAGAAGTATTTGTGGGAAATCATAGAAGGAACAGACAGGAGTCTCAGGGACAAAGATAAAGAGGTAGGAGACTATCCCTTAATTTACAGGGCATTAACAGCATGTAGAGCTTATTTTTTATTTTATTATTTTTAAAATATTTTTCTTTTCTATTTATTCATTGTTGCATGTTGCACCCGTTGTCCAGATGGTAGAACTTACATTTCAAGAGACTCTTTGAAAAAGAAAAACATCTTATGCTTTCTTTGATGTTCTTACTGTGTGTGCATTTTGCATTGTTAACAGCTGGAAACTCCAGGAGCTGTAGACAGACCCAGCTCCCACCCCCCAGTGTATCTTCCCAGCTCTGGATTCATGTGGCCCCTAGCAGAGGGGCTGTCACCCTTGCAATTGCGGTGGTAAAGTCCCAATCCTTAGTTCTGCTACTGAAAGAGGGACTGAGCACCCTTCCGAAGTCCTTTATCCCTGGTCAACCCGTCTGAAGTCTCTTTATCCCTGAGCAACTAGAATTTCCATAATCTATGGGGTCAACAGCAGGCCATAGTTCAATAAACTGGCCTTGTATTGCATTCTGCCTCAGGGGTAAAATACCATCATAGTTACAGAGTAAAGAAAATTCTTTTTATTAATCACACTGTGTGTAGAGGATAAGAGAGGGGAAATGGAGAGTTTGTGATTGGAAAATTTCTGCCAGAGGCCAAAGGTTGTTACAAACTTAGCAGTCTGTCTGTCTCTCCCCCCAACCCCGTCTCTCATACACACACGTGTGCAGGTGCACACACAACCCACTATCAGCTAAAGCTTTGCCTTTCCAGGAATTGCTGAAAAGTATGGAATCATAAAGATTGTTTATGAAAGTCTTTGAGGAAAATCACCACTGGTCAGGAAGGTCCTAATAGATACCTAAGATTCTGATTCTAGCAGTGATGGCACCTGGCGTTTTAAACAAGATTTGAAACCTTTAGGAAAGTATTTATTAATACAGGATAATCTGAGATAGGAGGGCTTATGTCCTTGGTACAGGGAAAGATGTTGATTAGGAGCGGAGGAGGAATGCCTCTATATAAATGGAAATGGCCCTATATTCATAGTCTTTATGGTTCTATGGAGAGTAGACCTGAGCAAATGTAGGAGCTTTGTGTGAATACTTCCTGAGGGTGGAGATTATTTGTGGCTTCTTTAATGGTCTGAAAGCTCAGAGAAAAGCATGATGTATCTGAATTTATGACAAAGGTCAAAATGCAGTTAGGTGGCTTTTCCTGCAAATCAAATGTACTGCTTTAAGCTGTAAAGCAAGTGTAATGTTATTTCCACGGGGAAGTAAATACCTTCTATGTTGGCTTACACATAAACTCTTGGACACAATACATGCATAAATTGGAGCAATTTACATTGTGTAAGGAAAAGTACATTGTGTATTATGACCAATAAGTGTAAGAGGCTTTCCCTACTGTTGTTGTTAGACGTAGTTCAATTGGACTACACCTCACACAGCCTGATGACCCTTGCCTCATCCTGTATCATCCTCATCATTTCTGCCATGCTCAATCAAGCTTACTGCTGTGGTCACTGTGTACTGACCCTAATTGAAGGTCTTACTCTCTTTCACTGACCTTCTACTTTCCCCAGCATGATATCTTTTTTCAATGATTGACATCTCCTGACAACATATTCAAAGTGTATGAGATGATGTTTTCCCTCCTTGCCTATAAGGAGCACCCATTTTGCACTTCCTCCAAGATAGCTTTGTTAATCTTCTGGCTCTGCTGAAACTGAGGAGGACATGGAACAGCACAGAAAAGAACAGGGTCAAGGACTGTAGTCTTCAATATGGATTGAGGCTCAACACCAAGAAAGTGAAAATTCTCACCACTAGACCAATTGGTAATGCCATGACAGATGGAGAAGAGATTGAGATTGCTAACAATTTCAGCTTGCTAGGTTATATAGTCAAGACTCTGGGCACCAGCCATCAAGAAATGAAAAGATTGACTACATTAGGAAAATCTGCTTTCAAGGACCACTCCAGAGTGCTGAAGAGCAACAATGTCAGTCTAGAAGCCATGGTCTTCACAATTACTCACTAAGTATCAGACAGCTGAGCAATGGGCAAAAATGACAGAAGAATAATTGATGCCTTTGAGTTGTGGTGCTGGAGAAGAGCATTGAACATTGGACTGCCAAGAGAATGAATAGATAAGTTTTGAAAAGGTGAAACCAGGCTGTTCCTTGGAGGCAAGGATTTTGAGGCTCTGGCTCATGTCTTTGGGCATGTTGCCAGGAAGGACCAGTCGCTAGAGAACAATCTCATGCTTAAGAGAGTGGAGGGACAGTGCAAGAGAGGAAGACCCTGGATTAGATGGATTTGTACAATAACTGGGATAGTGGGATAGGTGTGTTGGAGACAGTAGGACTGGCTTGGAATAGAGCAGAGTTCAGAGCAATTATGCTAGGGTTGCAATGAGTCATAGTTGACTCTATGGCACATAATAACAAGAAGAAGATTATTACAGGAAATAACCATCAACTTTGGTAGAATTATTGTCAGTCATGACATTTTAAGTACTCTGGCTTCTATACGGTAGACAAGTTATCAAGAAGGACCAGTTTCTGGAGAAGGACATCATGCTTGGTAAAACAGAAGGTCAACCAAAAAAGAGGAGGACCATCATGTAAGTGAATTGACAAAGTGACTGCTACTATGAGCTCAAGAACAACAAATTGTAAAGACAATGAAAGACCAGGGAATGTTCATTCTATTATGTGGAGTGTCTCTATGAGTCAGAACCCAATGGCATCTAACAACAGTAATGCCAGTCTTTGAAATACATTATATCTGTTTTTTCTAAAGTGACATAACCATAGCTTATTATTTCTTTTTAGCTGAAAGACTATAATGAAATGAATTATTCTCATATTTTAGTTATTTCTGTTATTAGAGAACTCTGGTGGACTAGTGGCAAAAAGGTGCACTGCAATCCCAAAGACACTTAGTTCAAGTTCACCAGCTGCTCCGTGGGAGAAAGATGGCCATTCTTCTCTCGTACATTTAACTCCCTCTGAAACCTGTCGGAGTCAGCTATGAGTTCATCCTGGCCCGATGGTACACAAGCACAACAAAATCTTAGTTGCTTAGGGTTGCCATTACCTTATATCTGTAACTTTAAGGAACAGAAGATTATTGTCTCGCAATTTGAGACGATTTCAGTCCAGGCCTCAGCTCCAGGGAAGCATGCTTCCTTGTCAGCTGCCCCAGGAGTTTCTCCATGTTCAATGGCATTTTTTGCATCTGTCTTCCACTTGCAAGCTGTGCTCTTCTCTGCTCTGCTCTTTCAATAAGACACTAGTTAGACAGTTATTGCGGTTGTAGTTATGTGCCGTCAAGTCACCTGTGACTCATAGCGACTCTATATACAACAGCCCTAAACCCTGCTCTATCCTGTGCCAGTCTCACTGTCTCCAACACACTTACCCTCGTTACTCCAGTCACTGAATCAATCCACCTCATCTCATCCTGTGCTGTCCCTCCACCCTCCCAAGCATGATGTCCCTCTCCAAGGACTGGTCCCTCCTTGCAAAGTATGTCAGATGAAGCTTCAGAATCCTTGCCCCCAAGAAGCAGCCTGCACACCCTCTCCAGTACACAGTTAGGTGTATTTTATTCTGCTCTGATCTCAGTAACATTGAAAGTTTAAAAACCATGGCCAATTACTGTTGAGTCTATTCTGACTCTTAATGAACCCAGGTGTTCTAAAGTAAAAATGCTCTATAAGGTTTTCTTGACCGTTGTTGTTGTCACGTGTCATCAAGTCACCTGCATCTCATAGCAACCCTATATACAATAGCTTTGGAGCCTTCCCTGTTCTGAGGCAGTCTCACTAATTCGGACACACCAACTCCCATTCCTCTAGTTACTGTGTCAATCCATCTCATCCGAGGTATTCCTCTCCTGCACTGTCCCTCCACCCTTCTGAGCATGATGTCCTTCTTCAAACATCAATTGCTCCTTGCCATGTACCCAAAGAATGTAAGATGGGGCTTCAAAATCCTATCCTCCAAGGAGAAACTTGGTTTCACCCTCTCCAAGACAGATTTGTTTTCTTGGCAGTCCATGGTACGTTCAAGACTTTTCTCCAGCACCACAACTCAAAGGCATCAATTCCTCTATCCTCCTTAGTCATTATCCAGCTCTCTGATGCTTGGCAAGTAATTGTGAAGATCATGAACTAGATCAGGTGCACTTTAGTCTCTAGACTTACATCGTTGCTCCTCAGCACTCTGGAAAGGTCCCTGACAGTAGATTTATCCAATGCAATTCATCTTTTGATTTCCTCACTACTGGTACCAAAAGTGTTGATTGTGGAGCTAAACATTCTGTAAATGTTAACTACCTCAATATCTTCTCCATCCATCATGGTCTGCAAATTGGCCCAGTGGTGAGAATCTTTGTCTTCTTAACATTGAGTTTTATGCCATATTGAAGACGACAGTCCCAGATCTTCTGCAGCAAGCGTGCCAACCTTAGCAGCTGATCACTAACTACCTGTAAAATAAAAAGGTCTTCTTAATATAATAGTAGCAACAAAACTCTATTTTCACATATGATTATATTGATTGGTTTATAGGTGAGACATAAGCACATATTTGGTAGGATATATATAGTCCCATTCACGAAAAAGGTATCACTTTCTGCCCTTAAATGAATTGGTAGATTTGCTCTTAGTTCTTTGTAGGATTTCTACTTCTATTTTGAATTTAAAAAGACACTTTGTAGGAATTGTGCTGCTAACCAAAAGTCCATGTCTCCCTGATGGTTTGAATTGACCGGTGTCCTCTAGGGAGAAACATCTGATCCTAATTGTTTTACAGCCTCAGAAATCCAATAGAGGCTTAGCTGTGAGTTGATTTCAGCTCAGTAGCAATGAGCATATGTGTGAACTGTGGTAATGCATTGAACTTTCTGTATGATTCATATTCAACAAATGCAAAAATATTTATTGAGCCCTAACCCTAGGTTCAACATTGATGAGAAAGCGGTCTGAGGATGTGTGGGCCCACCTGAGATTTGTTCTGATGATCATTTTGTAGATATACAAATATACTTTAAGATATTTCAATGCATAATTTATTTGTGTTTGTTTCTGTATGTGCACTTTAGAAGCCTTTGTTCAGAATCACCTGAAGGACCTGAGGAAACACCAGGTCAGCACAGACAACCTAGACCTCCTGGAGATCGATGAGATGGCCAGTGTGATTGCTAATGCCATGCAAAGTGGAGGCACCGATCTGGAAGGCATGGGGAGAGAAGCTGAAGGAAACATGAGGGAAGAGACAGACAGCGCTGAAGCTGCATTTTATGAAAATGACAGGAAAGGTGAAGATGGTTTACAAGGTGAAACTTGCAGCTGTCTTGGATCATTTACATTTGTAGTAGACATTTGGGGGGAAGGGATGAGGCCATGGAGCTTTCAAGAGAGCTACAGGCTTACCAAAGCCTTAATGCAGTCTTTCTGCTGGGGAGATGGGGATTTGTATTAATGATTTTTATCTGTTTGAACTTTGCCTCTAAAAGCTTTCTTAACAGGCTAAGCCTACCAGAGCAATTATGTTGAAAGGCAAATTGCTCTCTGTAAGGAGGTGTAATTCCTCTCTGTTGAGGTTCAGATATAGAGGGGGTAAAGTAGGAAAAGTGTTTTTGTTTGGATAGTGAGAGTGAATATTGTCAAATATTTGAATAACAATGTGAGAAAGGTTCATTCAAATGTCTACTTGAAGCCCCACATACACCATGTGCTGCTGCTCAGGCTAGAAGCAGAGACCATACCTCAGAGGGAGGGGCTTCTCAGGGTAACTGTAATTCTTCTCTGAAGGTGGACCATTCTTATGGCCTAATTGCTTTTTTGATTCTCTAAAAAGTATTATTTGGTAGGAGAAGAATGGGCAATCTCCTCCCAATTAACTACCTCTGAAAACCCACTGAAGGGTCAGCTGTGGGTCGGTTCTGATTCAGTGGCACACACAAAACTACTATTAAAGCATTTTGCTGACTACTTACATGTAATTCTTCTGATTTTCATTGCCATCGAGTCAGAACTGACTCATGGCTGACTTACCACTGGGTGTGGGGAGGAGATTGTCCATCTTTATCACTCAGAGCAGCTGGAGGAGGCGAACCACCAGAACAGCATCAACTTTGAGTTAGAAGCATGACTCTCTTCAGATTTTGCCTCCAGAGCTCCTTTACATGTAGTTGTTGCTGTTGTTGTCATGTGCCATCAAGTCACCCATGACTCATAGCCACCCTATATATAACAGCCCTAAACCCTGCTCTATCCTGTGCCAAGCTTATTATCTCTGACACACCTACCCCAATTACCGCAGTCAGTGAATCAATCCATCTCACCGAGGGTCTTCCTCTCCTGTGCTGTCCCTCCACCAAAAATTCAGGCCAAAGGTGAATCCAACCCTGTTTTCTCTGTGGATTGAGACAAAGACTTGCATGGAGTGTAGAAATAACTGTTTAACTAATGAATATGCTGAAATTAAAACATACAGAAATTCCACCTAACAGTGTTATATGTTAATCAGTCAGTTATTAATTACCAAGAATACCAACTCTGTGGAGTAGGAGGGGATATTAAAGAGCACTGGCATGCGTTTGCTATCCTACAAAGCTATTGTCTCAGCCTGAGGAGTGTACAAAGAATAATGCACCATTAGGCACTGTCTATATGATATTTATTTAGAGAGAAATGACCATCACAGTAAAATAACCTAAGTCAATTAAATCTAGGCGTCCTTAACTCTCAAGTGGTTTGGGCTACAAGCTTCTGTTTACTTTCTTTGTAACTACTAACTGCTGCTAGGTATAATGGATTTTTCTGGCTGTGTGCTAACACTTAAAGCCATGCAACTGGGTAATGTAATTTATAACTGACTTCATGTCTATCATTTACCTAGTAAACCTTTCTTATATTCCATGAAGTTTGTGAAACATTATTATTTGTACTATAAACTAAATAGGTTTACTTTATAGTAAAATTAGACCATCATTGTTGTGCTTGATGTTCTGTAAAGAAGAATCCTATGTAGTTGTCTTTTTAACACACTGTGACATCTTGTGATGACATTCTTGACATGGATTTTGATTATGCTCATGTCTTTTACAGATAACAGAGTACAGGAAGATGATAATAAAATTTATGAAGAGGTAAGATGGAATGCTTCTAAATTTTAAATCTAAATTTAATCCTCGAGTGAATCGGTAAATTTTTTAAAGATTTGGGAACATTTGTGAAATGCATACTTATGCGTTTTTGTTTTTTTAATGAAATACAAGGGTGATACCTCCTCCCTGTCTCAAAGGATGGGGGAGATCCTTATGGTTTCCAAATAGAGGTAAAAAAATAGATAAAATACACATAAAAAATGTGTGTGTTTATATACTTGTTGTTGTTGATTGCCGTCAAGTTGAGCACTACTCATAGCGACTCTATGAATAGTATATGAATTGCCTTTCCATAATTGTCCTCATAATAATATCTGTTTTCAAATTACAAAACTAATATATCTAATACAGATGGGGGAAAAAAACAACAAGTTATAAACTAATTTAGCCATTATAGAAATTTGGAAAGTTTGATTCTTTAAATAAGAATACTCTGGGAAAATCTGCTGCCAACGAGCTCTCCAAGTACTGAGAAACAGTAATGCCAGTCTAGAAACTAAGGTGCACCTGATTCAGGTCATGATCTTTGCAATTACTTGCTATGTATACATCAGAGAGCTGGACAATGACTAAGGATGACAGAAGAAGAATTTATGCCTTTGAGTTGTGGTGCTGGAGAAGAGTCTCAGTCATACCATGGACTGACGAGAAAGCAAATACCTCTGTCTTAGAGAGTGTGAAATGAAGTTTCTCCTTGGAGGCAAGGATTTTAAAATTGTCTGACATACTGTTGGCACATCGGGCAGGAGGGACCAGTCCTTGGAGAAGGACATCGTTCTTGAAAGGGGGAGAGGGACAGTGCAGGAGAAGAGGACCCTGGATCAAATGACATGATACAGTAACTGGACAGGGGGGTGTGGCAGGTGAGACTGGCTCAGGACAGGGCAGGGTTCAGAGCTGTTGTCCATAGGTATGCTATGAGTTGCAGGCAACTCGATAGCACATAACAACAGCGAACATAATGTTTATAACCAAATATGTCAAAGTACATAATATTTCTATTTTATATTTTCACATCAGTCTATATAAATTCATCTTTAAAGTTTATTCAGTACAGAAATAGTTATAAATTTAGATAAATTAAACTTATTCTGTCCAGTATGGCAATCTTTAGCTACATGTGTCTATTTAAATCTAAATTTTAATTAATTTAAATGTAATTAACATTTCCTCACTTTTGGAAACCATATTTCAAATGCTCATTAGTCACATGTGGTTACTGACTAATGTATTAGAGAGCACATGATAGAACTTTATCATTATTGCAATTTGATTTTAGACAGCAATTTGAGAAAGGACTTAGCTGCAGATAATAGCCATTCACTGAGAAATTTATTAATTTTCTTATTTAAGAACCTTAGATAATTAATAGAAACCTTAAAGGCACAGAAAATAAATTAATAACAAGCAGTGACAATATTTTTGTGTTTTCATGAAACTCTTTTTTTTTTGTGATGTGGAAAATAAATTTGATTACTAATTCCTTTCTAAATTATATCAGTAGATTTATGGTTCAACTCCAGTTAGCAAATACTGAAAACAAATGAACCATTATTACTTTAAATTCTCATCAAAAGTGGTAAGATAAACAACGGAGATGAAAACATGAATAAATGTAATTTCCTGATATTCTTACATGAGTCCCAAAAGAAAACAACTAGAAATTTGTCATCTCAACTCTATAGGAACACTAAAAAGTAGGTAGAAGATTGCACATATAAACACAAACAAATGAGAAAAACAGGTGGTATTAAATTGTAGGAAAATGTATTTGTCTGCTGCTTCTACCCTTTCTTCTCCTGGTACAGTAACCTAGTGATTGGAGTAGGAGTAGACTATGACTTTCTTGTTCACAAAGAATCTTAATCTATATATCTGGTGTTGTTTTTGTCGTTATGTACTGTTGAGTTGTAACCAACTCATAGTTGATCTCTAGTGAGTTTTCAGAGACTGTAAATCACATAGGATGAGATTGTCCTTCTTTCTCCCATAGAGTAGAACTGGTGGATTTGAAACACATGCCTTTGTACTGACAGTACAACTCTTTACCCTAAGCCATCAGAACTCCCTACTAGATTATATAGCAGATTATTCTGATCAGAGATGTCTGTTCTGATATGACTGTTAGCTGCCCGAGAAACTGAATCATAAGTCTAGCTTGAAATAGAGCTCTTATGTTTAGGGGAGGAAGTAGTGAGAAGAGTGTCTCTGCCTCAGAGTTTCTTGAAGAAATCACCATCTCTCACAAAGCATCATCTGTATGGGTGAATTAAGACACCCATACACATACTCACAAATGACACACTACAATATTTTACTGTATTGTTTTGAATAAGAGGTCATAAACCATACAAAGAAATTAAAAACGATAGCCTACTCCAAAGTAGTTCATTAACAGAAAACTATCAGAAATACAAGCTGGCTTTAGAAGAGTTTGTGGCACTAGAGACATTATCACCAATGTCAGATGGATGTTGGCAGAAAGCAAAGAATACCAGAAGAATGTTTATCACTCTGCAAAGACATTTTAGAGTGTGGACCACAACAAAGTGTGGCTAACCTTGAGGAGAATGGGAATTCCAGAACACTGGATTATGCTCATTTAAAACTTAGACCAGGAAGCAGTCCTCAGGACAGAGCAAAGAAACACTGCATGGTTCAGGTTTTGGAAGGGCGTATGTCAGGGATGCATGCTGGCTCCATACCTTTTCATTTTATATGCTGCACAGATCATTTGGGAGTCTATGTTTTATAAGGAGGAAAGTGGCATCAGTATTGGAAAAAGACTCATCAACAACCTGCATTATGCAGATGAAACTGAGGAGGACCTGAAGTGCTTGCTGCAGAAGGTCAAGGACTGTAGTCTTTGATATGGATTGAAACTTAAACTAAGATTCTCACCACTGGGCCTATTGGTAGCACCGTGATAGATGGAGAAGAGATTGAGGTTGCTAATAATTTCTTAACAACAACTGCAAAGTAGAAGGTTAGAGGAGAAGTATTGATTTTATGGAAGCCCAAATAAGAAAGATTTTAAGGAGTTTTCACTCCTTTTTTGAAGATACTAATCATAGTCAAAATAAAATATAAGGGGAAAACTGGACAGTGTACTAAAGGAAATTAGAAAAACTGTGCACACAATAAATAAAAAAGTTGTTCTTAAGTACTTCCAAATCTACCTCATTTCATAATTCTCCTCTGTGATAGAGTAGAATTGGTTCATAGGGTTTTCTTGGCCATCATCTTTCTAGAAGCATATTTCCAGGCCTTTTGCACATAGAACCACTGAATGGATTCAAACTGCTAATTTTCATTTAGCAGCCAAGTGCTTACCTATTGATTTACCAATTATACAAAAATAAAAATATATATAGGCTGAAATAAATTCTCTGGAGAGACCCAAAGTAAATTTAAACTGGTGGAAGAAAGAATCATTGAATTAGAGGATGTGATCATAAACATTGTTGAGTGTGTAAAGAGGAGACAAAAAGAGGATTAAGAAAGCTAAGAAAAGCCTAATAGAATTGGAGGACACCAACAAGCAAACTCACTTAGGCATCTTGAGAACCTCACAAGGAGAAGAGACAAAGAGAACAAGAACATCAATAACAATATTAGAAAAGTGCTAGAATATGTTCCATGTTTACAAAGGACACGAATCTACAAATAAAAGAAACTCAATGAATTTCCAATAGAAAAAAATAAAATTTATTAGTATCAACCCACCTTACAGTTAAACTCTCAATGAATTCTGAAAGCAACAAGAGAGAAGAGAAATGTCACACACAAGTGATTCCATTTATATTTCTCCTCAGAATTCTTAGAGACTGGAAGACAAAAGGGATGATATTCCCAGATGAATAAAAAGTAAGAGTTTATGACTAGACAATTGAAGAAATACTGAAGGGAGTTCTTAAGGTAACACTGAGAGGACATTAAACATATACAGAAAAGAAAGATTCTGATAAAAAAAGTTAGAAGTCCTAGTGACAAGAAGCTGCACTGCAATCCCAGAGGTATGGTTCGAGTCCACCAGTTGTTCTTCTGGAGAAGGAGGGGCAATCTCCTCCTGTAGCAGTCAGATCCAATTTGGTAGTACACATACACAAAATATAATAAAATTTAAACAACAACAAAAAAGAATATAAAAAATAAGAAGAACCAGTTCTTTTCGGTTAGTGACTTTAGTAGTTATGTCCTGTTATTTAAAAAAAGACAAATACATAAATATAGTTCTAAACTTATGATATGGTGCCTATCTTCTATGAAGATGAAAATGTAATATAAAATAGCAGCTACTAAAGCGAGGTAGAAGGGGGATGAGGTAGCGTAGGGTTACATGTTTTACTGGAGTACAATGTTGTAGGTGTTTTCAGTTTAAACTAAGGTGTTATAATGTTGTCATCTTCATCATAACCACAAATAAAATATCTTAAAAAAGCATACACACAGGGAAAAGACATGACAATCAAAATAGTTACCACCTCAGAAACTCAACAAAGCACAGAAGAGAACAGTTTAGAAGAAAGAATTGACAGAGAGGTATAAGACACACATGCAAACACACTTGGGAGATGAAGGAACTGTCAAACTGGTTCCTTTTTTAATAGGTATATCACAGTAGATAGAGCAAAGATTAAAACTGTCAACAACTTCATATTACTTGGATCCACAATTAACACTCTTGGTACAAGCAGTCAGGAGACGAGATGTATTACACTGGGAAAGGCTGCAGTCTCCAAATTATTGAGGAGCAAAGATGTCAGTTTGAGGACTAAGGTGTGCCCGGTTCAGGTCATGCTCTTTTTGTTTACTTGCTGTGCATCTGTAAGCTGGACCATGAATAAAAATGACAGAAGAATAATTGATGACTTTGAGTTGTGTTATTGGAGAAGAGTACTGAAGATCCCATAGACAGTTAAAAGAATAAACCGTTATGTCTTGGAGAAAGTACAGCCAGAGTGCTCCTTGGAGGCAAAGATGATAAAGCCTGGTTTCACACACTTTAGCCATATTACTAGAGGCACTTCCTTAGAGAGAATCATGTTTGGAAAGATGGGGGATCAGCAGAAGGGAGAAAGACCGTTAGCCAGGTGTATTGACACATGATTGCAGCTATCTTAAATCTTATATCTATCTATCTATCTATCTATCTATCTATCTATCTATCTATCTATCTATCTATCCTCTATCTATCCCTTAAATCAGAGTCCAAAATTCATGAAGTGAAAATTGACAAAAGTGAAGTTGGAATATAAATACACAGCTTTCAATAATGGACAGACTGTCAGGAAAGAAGATATAAAAAAAAAAAGTAGAGGATTTTAAGACTATTGCAGACCACCTTAACCTGCCAGAAATGTATGGAAGATTACACCTAACAATACACATTCTTCTTCAGTGAACCATTCTAAAGGATTGACTTTATTTTTAATTGTCATTGAGTAGAAATCAACACATAGATGACTCCCCTGTGGGTTTTCAAAGACTGAAAATCGCACAGGAGGAGAATTCCCATTTTTTTCCTTAGAGAAACTGGTGGATTCAAATTATTCACTAGGCTGCCAGAGTTCCCAAGAACTGACTATATTCCATACCTTGTTTCTGGCTACAATGAAATTAAAATTCACATTAAAAACAGAAGGAAAATTGGATTGTAAGTAAGTATGTGGGAATCCTAAAGCATCCTTGATTATAGCAACTCAAGGTATGAATTTGTTCTTCAGTTCCTTGAGCTTAAGAAATGCTGAGTGAGTCCGACCCTTTTGGTTTTCTACTCCAGCTCCTTGCCCATTTCATTGTAATATTTTCTCATCCCATGCTGCTTTTTGAAATCCTCTGTTCAGCTCTTTAGTATCTTGAATTCTTCCTTGTCCTTTGGCCTCTCTGTGCTCCAGTGCAATATTCAGAGTTTCTTCTGACATACATTTTGGTCTTTTCTTCCTCTTCTGTCTTTGTAATGAATGTTTGCACTCATCTTGGAAGATGCCCTTGATATCCTCCCACAACTCATCTGGTCTTTGCTCATTCGTGTTCAAGGCCTCAAACCTGTTCTTGAGATGGTTCTGATATTTAGATGGGATAGACTCAAAGTTATATTTTGGTTCCCATGGATTCTGTTTAATTTTCCACAGCTTCAGCTTGAACTTGCATATGAGTAGTTGGTGGTCTGTTCCACAATCAGCTCCGGGCCTAGTTTTTACAGCTGATATTGAGCTTCTTCTCCAACAGTTCCTTCCCCAGATGTAATCGATCTGATTCCTATGCATACCATCAGGTGAGATCCATGTGTATAACCTGTGTTTATCAAAAGAAGATGGAAAGAATATACTGAGTCATTGTATCAAAAGGAATTAATTGACAGACACAGAAGAATTTAATGAAACAACATATGAGCAAGAGCCTATGGAGTAGGAGGAAGTTCAAGCTGCTTTGAAGGAACTAGCAAAAAATAAGGCCCCAGGATTAGGTGGTATATCAATTGACATATTTCATCTAAGAGATGCTGCCCTGGACAGGCTCACCAAGTTGTGCCAAGAAATCGGGAGAACAACCACTTGGCCAACTGACTGGAAGAGATCTGTATTTGTTCCCATTCCAAAGAAAGGTGATCCAACAGAGTGTGGAAACTATAGAACAATATCGTTGCTTTCACATGCAAACAAGATTCTTCTGAAGATTATCCAAAAACAACTGGAACAGCACATTAGCAGAGAACTGCCAGAAGTCCTGGCTGGGTTTAGAAGGGGCTGTGGTACTAGGGATATTGTAGCTAATGTTAGATGGATCTTGGCTGAAAGCAGGGAGTTCAGAGGAATGACTATCTGTGCTTCATTGATTATGCAAAGGTGTTTGACTGTGTGGACCATAACAAACTGTGGCTGACTCTGAGAAGAATGGCAGTCCCAGAACACTTTATCATGCTAATGTGAAACTTATACTTGAACCAAGAGGCATTTGTCAGAACAGAGCAAGGAAACACCGCATGGTTCAAAATTGGGAAGGGCGTGTGCCAGGGATGTGTCCTGTCTCCATACCTTTTCAACCTGTATGCAGAACAGATTATCTGGGAAGGATGGGCTTTATGAGGAGAAATGTGGGGTCAAGATTGGTGGAAGAGCTATCAACAACCTGCGTTATGCAAATGAAACAACCCTGCTTGCTGAAACTGAGGAGGATCTGAAGTGCTTGCTGCTGAGGGTCAAGGACTGCAGCCTTCAATATGGATTGAGGCTCAGTGTCAAGAAGACAATGATTCTCACCACTGGACCAATTGGCAGCATCAGGATGGATGGTGAAGAGATTGAGATTGTTTACTGTTTTAGTCTGCTTGGTCCACAATCAACACTCTTGGCACCAGCAGCGAGGAAATTAAAAGACATATTATGATGGGAAAGTCTGCTGTTAGGGACCTCTCTAAATTACTGAAGAGCCACGGTGTGTCTCTGGAGACTAAGGTGCGTCTAGTACAGGCCACGGTTTTGCAATCACTTGTTATGCGTCAGAGAGCTGGACAATGACCAGGGAGGATAGAAGGATAATTGATGCTTTTGAGCTTTGGGGTTGGAGAAGAGTGTTGAGGGTACCATGGACTGCTAAGAAAACAAACAGATTCAACCTGGAGAGGGTTAAACCAAGCTGCTCCTTGGAGGCAAGGATTCTGGGGCTTTATCTGACATACTTTGGTCATGTTGTAAGGAGAGACCGGTCCTTGGAGAAGGACATCATGCTTGGGAGTGTGGAGCTCAGGCGCAGGAGGGGAAGGCCCTCTGGGAGGTGGATTGATTCGGTGATTAGGGCAACCAGGATGAGTGTGTCAGAGACAATGAGATGGGCACAGGACAGAACAGAGTTTAGAGGTGTTGTACATAGAGTTGCTATGAGTTGCAAGCGACTTGACGACACATAACAACAACAACAAAAGTCAAAATCAAGATAAATACTACCATCTAATCAATAAGACAAGGAAGAAATCAGATACACAAATAATAAAAAGAAAACCAAAGGACAACATGCTATAATTTATGGAATGCAGTAAGGATAGTGCTCAGGGAAAGTTGTAGTGGTCAACACCTAATTGATAAAAGCAGAAAGATCTAAAATCAGTAGCCTAGTTTACATCTTGAAGAACTAGGGAAGAAAGAGCTAACTAACACCTTAGCTTTAGGAAGGAAGGAAGGAAGGAAGGAAGGAAGGAAGGAAGGAAGGAAGGAAGGGCAGAGTAGAAATAAATTAAGGAAAAAACAATACAGATTGAGAGAGGAAATGGAAACAGAATTTGAGGGTTTAAGAGGTTTTTATTTTTCCTTTAAAGAATCAATCAAGTGGTTTCAAGGAACCTCTTTTCCAGGAAATAAGTGTCAGGATGGGGTTTGGGCATTGCAAGATTTGACTGAATTATTTCTTATATTGTGAAGTAGCAATTATAAAGCCTTGTGAGATTTTCACAGGTAAGTTAACATTCTTAGTGTTTTCTGTCATGTAAAAGAAGGCCATTTCTAACACATAGGTTTATTTTTAGTATCCATAAGATAATACACATAAAATAATTGGTACAGTGCCTTTGTACTTTGGAAGAGTTAAATCATTGCTGTTGTTAGGTTATCCTCGAGTGCAGTCCAGAATGAATTTTTCAAAATATGGGTGTCAGTTGACTTAGGTTGACTGTACAAAACCAAATTCTATGAGAAGGTGGTGTGTGTGCATGTGCTTGTACACACGTGTGTACACACATACGCACACACAAACAGAGACAGAGAGACAGAGACAGACTGACACAAAAATAAGGAAGGGGAGAAAAAGAATGAACTATTGAAATGTTACTAAAAGATAATACCTGCATATTCCATGTTTTTGAATGTTTTTCTTCTAGACACAGTTTTAAACATTGATTGTAAAAGCTTTGCCTTCACCAACTGATTTTATGTTAAATTGCTGGTAATCACCCCTTAAGCATGATTCTTTACCACAAATATTTTCTGCTTCATGCGTGTCGACACTTCTTTCTTAAAGGCATTATCTTACATGATTCTTTCTTTCTGCTAGGTCAAACGCTTAAATAGCAAACTTGGGGATCTCTTGAAGGAACATAAATCCCAACACTTGCCTGAAACTCTTCCTCTTGCCAAGTCCTTTAAAACAGATATCAAGAAATCAGAGGATCCTGAATCTTCGGAAGAAGAGAAGGTCGGAGTTGAAAATGTCAAGAGTCAGACTTACTTCAAAGAGTTATTTGATAAGAAGCCAAATTCTGAGCCCAGTGTGGATACACTTGGGGATTATCAAAACTGGGTTCCAGGGGCTTTGAAGCAAGATGAAGGCCTTCAGGCACTAACGCAACAGCACCCAGGCATAGGCCTGCAATTAGAAGTCAAATCTTCTGATGAAGAGGAATACGGCTACATTGTTACAGAAAACGAGTGAGTAGGATGCTGCTTTTTCCTCCTTTTCTTTTGTTTCTCTGACATCCTGGCAGGCTGGAGGGGAGATTTCTTGTGTGTGTTTATATATGGATATAGTGGCCTAGTGTAAGAAGTTGTGTTGTGATCCCAGAGGCAAGTGGTTCAAATCCACAAACTGCTTTGCAGGAAAAGTTTGGGCATTCTGCTCTCTTGCAATTATTGCCTCTGGAAACCTGTTGGAAGGTCAGCTATGAGGTATTGCCAACTCTATGGCAAACAATAGCAAAAAAATGTGTATGTGTGTGTGTACACATATGTGTGTTGTTGTTATATGCCATCAAATCACTTGTGATTCATGGTAACCTGATGTATAACAGCTCTGAACCCTGGCCTATCTTGATCCAACTTCATTGTCTCTGACACACCTCCCTCTGTTACTGCAGTCACTCAGTCAATCCATCTCATTCAGGGTCTTCTCCTGCATTTTCCCTCTACTTTTCCAAGCATGGTGCCCTTCTCCAAGGATTGGTCTCTCCTGGCAATATGCCAGAAGTATGTGAGATAGAGCCTCAAAATCCTTGCCTCCAAAGAGCAGCTTGGTTTCACTCGCTCCAGGTTGGATCTGTTTGTTCTCTTAGCAGTCCATGTGTATTTAATACTCTTCTGCAGCACCACAGCTCAAAGGCATCACTTCTTCTTTTGTCATCTTCTTAGTTATTTTCCACCTTTCTGATGCATAACAAGTAATTGCAAAGTCCGTGGCCTGGATCAGGTGCACCTTGGTCTCTAGACTGATATTATTGCTCCTCAGTACTCTGGAGAGGTCCCTGACGGTATAGTTATCTAATGCAAATTCTTCTTTTTTTAAAATTTTCTGACTATTAGTACCAAAGTGTTGATTGTGGATCCAAGCAAACTGAAGCTATTAATAATCTCAATCTCTTCTCTCTGTCATGCCAATTGGCCCACTGGTGAGAATCTTCATTTTCGTGATGTTGAGCTTTAATCTACATTTAAGGCTGCAGTCCTTGACCTTCTGTAGCAAATGTTTCAAGTCTTCCTCACTTTCACCAAACAAGGTTGTGTCATCTGCATAAAGCAAACTTTTGAGATATGTATGATTGTTGGTATGTGCCTTTGAGTTAGAATCAACTTCAACTCATGGCTGATACTAAAAGAGGTCTTTAGAGGCTCTAAATCATGCAAAAGGAGCTTGCCCATCTTTCTCATGCAGAACAGCTAGTGGACCAACCTTTGGGTTGACAGTGCAACTCCTTACTCACTAAGCCACCAAAGTATTTTTAGATTGAAATATGCGTAAATATATTTCCATTAAAAGTATGTATCTATTTCTGCTTGCCAAAGACATTTGACTGTGTGGATCATAACAAACCGTGGCTGATTCTGAAAAGAATGGGAATCCCAGAACACTTAATAGTGCTAATGCGAAACCTATATTTGGACCAAGAGGCAGTAGTCAGAACAGAGCAGGATAACAGTGCATGGTTCAAAATTGGGAAGGGCGTACTCCAGGAATGTGTCCTGTCTCCATACCTTTTCAATCTGCAGAACAGATTATCCGGGAGGATGGGCTCTATGAGGCGAAATGTGGGGTCAGGATTGGTGGAAGATCTATCAACAATCTGTGTTATGCAGATGACACAACCCTGCTTGCTGAAACTGAGGAGGACCTGAAGCGCTTGCTGCAGAGGGTCAAGGACTGCAGCCTTCAATATGGATTGAGGCTCAGTGTCAAGAAGACAAAGGTTCTCACCACTGGACCAATTGGCAGCATCAGGATGGATGGTGAAGAGATTGAGATTGTTCACAGCTTTAGTTTGTTTGGCTCCACAGTCAACACTCTTGGCACCCGGAGTCAGGAAATTAATGACTTTGTATTGTGATGAGAAAGTCTGCTGTTAGGGACCTTTCCAAAGTTCTGAAGAGCAATGGTGTCACTCTGGAGACTAAAGTACATCTGATACAGGCCATGGTCCTTGCAATTACTTGTTATGCATCAGAGAGTTGGACAATGACTAGGGAGGATAGAAGGAGAATTGATTCCTTTGAGCTGTGGTGCTGGAGAAGAGTACTGAGGGTACCATGGACTGCTAGGAATACAAACAGATTCATCCTGGAGAGGGTTAAAGCAGGGTGTTTCTTGGAGGCAAGGATTCTGAGGCTTCGTCTAACATACTTTGGACATGTTGTAAGGAGGGATCTGTCTTTAGAGAGGGATATCATGCTTGGTAGAGTGTATGGACAGTGCAGGAGGGGAAGGCCCTCTATGAAGTGGATTGATTCAGTGACTGGGGTAATCGGGATGGGTGTATTGGAGACAGTTCATTTGGCACAGGACAGAGCAGAGTTTAGGGCTATTGTACATAGGGTTGCTATGAGTTGCAAGCAACTTGACAGCACATAACAACAACATCTATATCTTTGTTTTATAAAAGCAAAAACAGATTAGCAGATCAAATCCATCCAGAAGTGGGAAGGAAGGCTAGTAGTCTCTTTCTAAAAGTAATCCTTTGAACAACCGTACAGAGCATAGTTCTGCTTTGTCATACATGGGGTTGTCTAGAACCAGAGTCAATTTGATGAGGATTACTTGTTGGTAATTGGAAAAATAAAACATGAGAGGTGGAATCTTGACTGTCTTTACTATGGCAGATTCCAGGAAACCTAGCCAAATCCTTTCCCCCTAGTATTTCTGCAGATGAGAAGAACATTAAGAAGATATCTTCCATGGGTTCTTTGGTGCTCTTCTCATCTCTCTTGTTTTACCACCCTAGCCTGGGTAAATGGGGATTTTAAAGTAGCTGTCATCCTTCTGGATGGGAGTAGGGCAAATGGCTGTTTCAACAACAGGAATGAAACCAAGTCAGGGCATAGGCATAGGTGGCTCTCCTGAGGACAATGTAGTGGGTTGCTTCCCACATGGGATGAAAAAGATTATACAGCTGCAGTTGGATACACTTGGGGCTGGGATTGCTGCTCCAGTAACCAACTTGCTGTATGTTGCTTTTGTAGCCTGTTCAAATACCACACACTGTATATTTCACATAAAAGAAGTCCAAATATCAGCATATGAGTCATCTTCTGCAAGGAAAATGTTTTGACAGCAACCAAGTGTTCTTTCTTCACTCTCATTTTGATGAGAATGTAATGAGGACGCGTATTCAAACACCATGTACCCAGCTCGGTAGAAGTGGGATGTATACCACATTTTACAGGTCATCACACTAATGAAGCTGGCATTTGAATATGTGTTTATTTTAAAACAAAGTTTTTTCTTCAAGTTATAGAAGCACGCTTTCAAAGATAAAAGCCTATCTGGTCAGTCTGTGCTTATATTTGATTTTTTTGTTATAATATGTTCAGAAAGCTCTTTGTGACCTTTAAAATGATAGTATTTCCATGATTAGTGATCAGTGGAGGAAAAAGCTGAGTTAATGTCAGAACCAGAGTTCTACAGATCCTTATTTCTGAGTTTTTATTTTCCATCAAAATTCAATCCATCTCCTTATATTTGTTGTTGCTACATTAGAAATACCATATTTTGTTAGTGCAAATCAGTTGTGTACAGCAGTTGGGCAGGAACTATTTCTGCTGGGCTCAATCCACAGACCGTGTATGAAAGCCAAATTGGAATTTAAGACTATTTTCAGCAGTAGATTGTTTTTCTATGTGTGTCTTTACTTAAGTCTTAAGAGACTGACACTTCAAGTTTACATTAAAATGTTGACATTTTGTTCTATAGAACTTTTTTTTTAAAAGATGAAAATGAGTCTAATCATTTCTAGATCCTCTTTGCTTTGATAAAATGTTCCATTTATTTGACTCTATCATTGTGTTATTTTCCTTAGAAATATAAACTCCCAGTGGGAGTGGGAGTTTATATCCATAATATCACATCTTACAGAGAAGCACAAATAGGTATATTTAAATAATATGTCCAGCTGAGGATACAGTTTTGCACCGTAAAACCAAAGGTGAGCCACATACTTGATTGCTTTGTGATACAAACCATAGTTTATAACTTAGGCTATATCTTAACATCCCTTTAGTGGATTTTTCCTTTCATTAGAACATTCTATATACGTGTATATATCTAAGAAAATGTCCAATTGCTGATGGAAGCTCTGCTTCAACATGCTTTGAGCGCTTGTTTTCACATACTAGGACATAAGTTCTGCCTTCATGTACAGAGCATGCCCTCACAGTTAACTGGCACCTGGTTCATCACTCACTAAAGTAGACCATTTTGCTTCTCAGGACATAGGCAAGATCATGGCTCTCAGCACCACAGAGAAGAGATGAACATCCCCATGAAGGGCTTGGGAAAAAAGGCTTTCTGAACTCTTTAAAGACTACTCAGAATGGCAGGCTGGTTGTCACCCTGGAGAACAACAGATGACTTGTGAAGTTTGTCCAGTGACCTTTTAGAGCAGGGCAATCCATACCGATCCATTCTCTGCATCAAGGCTAATCTTGGGAGTGAAATGACAGCTTCACTGTTGGCAATTGTCTCTGCTGCAGCTTCAGCATTTTCTTGAGAAAGACCTATCAAATCGGGTCATTTCCTCCACTCTTGGTGACTTTCCAGTAGAAAATGATGCTGTTATTAGGACTAGCTTTTGCTTTATGCTCACAGTTTTTTTTCCATAGAGCAACCCTTGGCTGTACCTTGGAGACTTGAACATTTACCTCTGTGAATAGTGGGCTAAGGAAAAAGAAAAATTCATTCTTTTATCTTAGCTGATTTTCCTTCTTTTATCACTTCAGCTGGATGAAAGATATCTGGTGAGGACAATACAGCTCTCTGTCAATAGTTCTTACTGTTCTTTATAAGACATATCACTCTAGAAGATTATGTGTCCCTCTACTAGAGAGATATTGTGAAGTTTTGTCCCTATTATCAGATTAATTAATAATTTAGAATTCACTGGAAGAGTATTTCTTAAGATCTCACCCTAAGTCTTAATAGACCAGCTGTTGATTTACAATAAGCCAAAGCCATTCTTTCAAGGGGGGGGAAGGATACTTTTGTATATTTGACTGTATCAGAAAATGTGAAAGAATATGATTTACAACTGTGTGTTATCTCATTATTGACACATGCTCTTGTCATTGACATTTAGGCGGGAGAATAGTGTAGCTTAGCTCTGCCAGGCACCATTTTATCTCTTGTGTTTCTGATGGACAGGGTATAGTTTAATCCTTTGTCATTTACATTTTATCCTCTTTACAGCTAGACAGGTCAGTCAAGACTAGCTGAAGGGCAGGACAGCCATACCTGATTTTCTAAGGACAATTTAAAATGTGCTTGATGTTAAGTTGATGCAAAGAGATCAAAGGATGGAAGCTCAGTTTGAAGCAAAGGGGGCTACTTACCGCCGAGCAAAGAAGAAACTAAACTGTTTCTTTCTTCTGATAAATTAATACTTAAGACGCATATGGTCTTGACATTATGCTCTCCTGGAATATCTTTTATTATGATAAAAACAATTCCCTCTTCGTTAGTGTATATTCCTATAGAACACTCATTTTGAGCTAGTCAATCAGATTGGCTTTGGGGAAGTAAAAACCCATTATCATAAAAAATATCACAAAACAAAACAAAAAATGAGCATGTTATGTTAAAATAAAATTTGCACTCAATTTTACTGCAGAGACTAACAGATCAGCTTGGAAGGATTCCTACATTGGTGGTAACCAAGATGAGCTGATCCAGTATGGAGTTCAATGACTTGTAGACTCAGAAATAAGATGTGAGAATCAAGCTTGTCAGTTGCACAGTATACATAACAGCCATTTATAGATAAATGCCCTTGGTCTCCACATGACTTTTCCCATTTTGTGAATGTGTGTCCCTAAGAAATGCCATGGTTTATGGATTTCTTAAAGATGGCATGGTGAAAAGATAAAGAACTGATTGTTAGGCATTAATCCCATATCAGCCTTGTACCTTAGCCAAGTGACTTACCTTCTGCAAATAAGCCAAGGGTTCCTTGAATCTAAAATGGGAACAGCTGGTGGGTGAGGTAAAGGAATAGGCAAGGTGCAGGGAGAATTTGCTGAGACATGATCAAAAACATTGATCAAATGTAATTAATACTATAAAACAATGAATATATGAGTATATGAAAACCAATGAAAAATAAAATGGAGTTGACAGAGATGACATCTATTTCAAAGGGTTGCCGGCAGGAGTATGGATTATTAAGAAATGTAATACAATTAAAACAATACCAGGGACATAGCAAATGTTTAGTCAGTAAACATTAACCTGTGAGCAATAACCAAAGAGAAAAATAACAATAAATTTCAATTATAGAGAGAAGTGAGAACACGCAGCTCTAGGGGCAAGTCTGGCTGGGGGGGGGAATAAACAAATATGGAACTGGGATGGTTTTGCCAAGATTCTTAGTATTCACTTCTGAGGCCTTGAAAGGAAAAGAGACAAACTTAAATGCAAATTTTCTTCCTTGAGTTTTTCCACTTTAGAAAAATTAGTTAATTTGCCAATTATTAATTTTTTCTCTCCTAATTGATGTCAACTTATATAGTGCATGACCAGCTTCAAAACTAAGGTATTAAGGACTGTCTTTTTCCGGCATCGAAGATGTTGAAGTGAGAACATGGTGGGTCCCCTGGTGCAAAATAACAGATTTTCCTGGGTCTTCTGGTAGGAGCAATGATCAACTGTGCTATCAACAGAGGAGCCAGCAATCTATGTGCCATTTCTGTGAAGGGGATCAAGTCAAGTCAATGCTGGGTTGGGTGACATGGTGATAACCACTGTCAAGAAAGAGAAACCAGGGCTCAGAAAGAAGGTACATCCAGTGGTGTTAATAACAATGAAATGATACCAGAGAAAAACTTATTTATGTTTAAAATAATGCAGGAATCATAGTAGACAATAAAGGCAAGAAGATTTCTGCCATCACTGGACCAGTTGTACAGGAGCATGCAGACTTGTGGATCAGGATTGCATTTCCACTGTATTTGTAAAAAAAAAAAGTTTACCCAATTAAAAAAATTGTACTACCAAAAATTTATAAATTATTATGGTACCTGTGTCTGACAGTATAACATTTTAAGGGAATTCAGTTAGAATGCATAATCCAGAGAGATGCCTATCAAATATGGAGCTACTCTTCATCCTTTGTGGAAATGAAAGTGTTCAGGGAATCAGAAGTCTAGAAAACAGCTCACAATTCTAGCTCCTTATCTGTCAAGCTCTCAAGGTGTGTTTACTGAGTTCCAAGACCTGGAGAAGGGAGCCCTGGTGGTACAGAGGGTAGGTTCTCAGCTACTAGCCTAAAACTGGAAGTATAAACCCACCACCATGGCTCCACAGGGCAAAGATGAGGCTGTTTTCTTCCATAACAATTAATGCCTTAGAAGCCTGTGGGGCAGTGCTCTATCCTACAGGATCATGAGGAGTCAACACCGTGGACTCAATAGCAGTGGTCCAGAGTGCTGATAATTATCTAATTTACAAGGCTTCAGGGGAAATTATTGCTACCATTTCAGTCACTCCTGCTAAAACCGAAAATCCCTTATTATAAGGGATGACTTTTCAATCTTCCCTGGAAATCCATGTGATTTAGGAGAAAAATTCCTGATCTTGTGACATGGCATGACTATCTCAGCCTAGTGCCACCACTGACTGCTTTTGAGATATTTTGCCACCCACATAGTTCCTCAGTGATGTTGTTGTTGTTACTGTTATGTGCCGTCGAGTCGCTTGTGACTCATAGTGATGCTATGTACTACATCCCTAAACTCTGCTCTGTCCTGTGCCAATCTCACCATCTCCGATACACCCAACCCGATTACCCCAGTCACTGAATCAATCCACCTTATAGGGGGACTTACCCTTCTGCACTGGCCCTCCATCCTACAAACATGATGTCCTTCTCCAAGGACCTGTCCATCCTTGCAACATGTCCAAAGTATGGTAGACGGAGCCTTAGAATCCTTACCTCCAAGGAGTAGCCTGGTTTGACCCTTTCCAGGAGGAGTCTGTTTGTTTTCCTAGCAGTCCATGGTACCCTCAATACTCTTCTCCAGCACCACAGCTCAAAGGCATCAATTCTCTTTCTATCCTCCTTAGTCCAGCTCTCTGATGCATAAGACCATGATAGCAAAGACCATGGCCTGTATCAGACGCACCTTAGTCTCCAAAGAGACACCATTGCTCTTCAGTACTTTGGAGAGGTCCCTAACAGTAGACTTTCCCATGGCAATACGTCTTCTAATTTCCTGACTAATGGTGCCAAGAGTGTTTACTGTGGAGCCGAGCAAACTGAAGCTATGAGTAGTCTCAAGCTCTTCACTATCCGTCCTGATGCTGTCAATCGGCCCAGTGGTGAGAATCTTTGTCTTCTTGACATTGAGCCTCAATCCATATTGGAGGCTGCAGTCCTTGACCCTCTGCAGCAAGCACTTCAGGTCCTCCTCAGTTTCAGCAAGCAGGGTTAGCAACCCTTAAAGGAGGACAGTGGAGACTGTCCTACCTAAAGCAAGAACAAAGGACAGTAGCAGATCTGAAACCATCATGGCCAAGAAAGGAGATGCAGGAGGATGTTTTGTGTGAAGGCTCTTATTTTATAGATATCCTCTGTCTGTCTAGTCTTAGTGTTTCTGCTCTCTTCTTAGGACATGTCTCAGATGATGTCTTCTAGATTTCTGCTCAGATGGAACCTCTCTTGAATGTGAAGCATCATCTGCAGTGTCACCACTAATCCCTTCTATTTGTTTGTCATAATCTAGTTAGTACGATGGGTTCATTATTATTGAAAAAATTTCAAGTAGAAACAGTAGACCAAATGAGTAAAAATAGGCATGTTACTAAATTTTTTTAAAATAAATAAGAATAGGAAATAAATCTCCCAATGTAAATTTTTTTTATTACTTAATTGGTGGGCTGGAAATATATGATGAAAATACCCCGAAATGTTAGTCTTTGAGCTCAAAATCCTAGACTTTACTTCTGGCTTGTCTGTTTCCTATGTGTCTTTTTTAGACCTTGGTTCCTTCACCATAACATTCAACACATATTTGGGTGTAAAATACTATGCAGCACTCAGGAGCAATGATTTTAAAAAATACTATGTAACTTGGGAGAGACTGGAGAGCATTATGCTAAGTGAACTATCTCAGTCTCATAAGGACAAAGACTGCATAAGACCCTTATTGTAAAAATAGAAAGATAACTAGTAAAACATTTATGGAAACCCATGGAGGAAAGAGTAGGAGTAGAGGGGGGAAGATAGATAGAGACAAAACCGTAGGGTTACACAGTTTGGTGGATGGAGGGTAGGGGTGAAGGATATGGGAAGGTTCCAGGAGAAAGTACAGGGTAATTATGGGCAAGGTCCAACGGTGATTGATTTTATAAAACATAATACATGACAATGATTGTGTGAAACACAATGTGAATGAGGACTAGTGTGAAACACAATGAATACAAACTTAGTAAGCAAACCAATGGGAAAAAAATAAGGAAAAAAATAATGATATCACAGTAAAATTAGTCAAACATTGGAAGAGTTTCAGAGATAAGTATATTTCTTTCCTTTAAATTTAGCACATCTCAATATAACACAGTAAGCTGTTCTGGGTTTCAAATGAGAAAAGTTTGTAAATGTATATTGTACGTATTCTAACAGTGTAAAAAATCAATTTTATTGATAAATGTTTTAAATGGTGTTAACCAGTTGTGTCATATGCTGAAGTAAAGCATCTAAAAATTCGATATCATGATCTGAATAGACATTTTACTTCTAAGTTCATCAAACTTGATACTAACTTTGTTCTCACACTTTTTGTTGTTGTGTACTATGGAGTCAGAACTGACCCACAGCTAACCCTCTGACGGGTTTTCAGAGGCAGTTAATCACACAGGAGGAGATATTTCTCCATATTTTATTTTTATTACTTAATTAGTGTACTCCATATTTCTCCAACAGAGCAGCTGGTGGCTTTGAACTGCATGCCTTCAGGATTGCAGAGCAGCTTCTTGCCACTAGGCCACCAGAGCTCTCACTTTTTGTTCTACCTGTCCAAAATTCTTCTGTACTAAGCTCGATGACACCTTTCAAATCTACTAATTCTTCTTCAACTTCACTACCATAATCAAAGATCTCCTAGTTACTTAATGAAAATGACAGCCCCACCACTCCAGTCGAAATCTCATTTAGCTTCTTGATTCCAGTTGTCACTTAGTTGATTCTAGTCATGAGGCCCCACTTTGTCAGAGTAGAACTTTCCTTCCAAGGGTTTTCAGTATCTGATTTTTCAGGAGTAAATCACTAGGTTCATCATGGTGTAAAAAAGATGTCATGATCTTCAATTCCATCTGATCTTCTTTGAAAAACAAAAATGCTTTTTCCTGTGTCCCTCTCTGATGTCCACACCTTGGTTATATCACGCATTCTCTAAAACTATTCTCACTGTCCATGTTTTCTCCCTTAAGTACTTCAATTTGTCTACTCTGTCCATTGATACCCTTTCCCTCACTCTCTCCAAATTCTCTCAACCTCTTCCCTGGAATAATATAGATGATTATAGGAATCTCTTACTCATCTCCCTGTATCTGCTCTGCTCTTCTTCAATTGATTGTTCTCACTGTACTCAAAGATAATCTTTATTATGTAAATATGATTATGTTATCTCCTCCTGCTAAAACTCTTCCAGTGACCTTCCACTGCTGCTAAGATAGAGACTGAAGCTAAGACCCTTCCTGGTTAAGCCCTTGTCTCTTCTTCATACTCTTCTCATTCCCCATTTATTCTGCTGTCAGACAGAGATCCATCCTAGTCATGTTGATTCAGAAATATGCAGAGATTCATAATAGAAGGTCTCTCTGTTGGGTGCTCTTAACATCTGTGCCACTCTCCACCCCTCCTCCTCCTCCATTCTGTCCATTTAACTCTTTGTCCTTCAAATGACAAATCAGAAGCTACTTCTTCAGGGCATCCTTTTGTGGTTCTCAAGATCACATCAGGGCCCTTCATTAGAGAAATCCCGTCCCTTCCCTTCAGAACACTTATCTGAGTGGGAAGTTGTACACTGTTGTGGATTATCATTCTAGTGATCTCACCCATCAGCTTGTGCTCACTAGCATATCCTCAGGACCTAAGCTACCTGGTGCACAGTCTCATTTTTTTCTCTTGAGATTGTTAACAACATTAGTTTGCTTGGCTCTACAATTAACACTCTTGTCACAGCAGCCAGGAAATTAAAAGATGAATTGCATTGGGAAAGTCTGCTGTCAGAAACCTCTACAATATACTGCAGAGCAATAATATCAGTCTGGAGACTAAGGTGTGCCTGATCCAGGCCATTGTCTTTGCAATCACTTGCTACGCATCAGAGAGCTGGGCACTGACTAGGGATGATATAAGGAGAACTGATGCCTTTGAGCTGTGGTGCTGGAGAAGAGTATTGAATATACCATGGACTGCTAAGAGAACAATCAGAGGCATCCTAGAGAGGGTAAAACCAGGCTGCTTCTTGGAGGCAAGGATTCTGAAACTTCATCTGACATACATTTGGACATATTCCTTGGAGAGGAATATTATACTTGGGAGGGTAGAGGGACAGAGCAGG
>NW_006399810.1:11943870-11952138 GCF_000299155.1 Elephantulus edwardii | reverse complement strand
ACTTTGCATAGCTAATAAATCATCGATAGACATTCTTCTGGTATTCTTTGCTTTCAGACAAAACCATCTGACATCAGCAATTATAACCTTGGTGCAATGGCCACTTCTTAACCCAGCCTGAACTTCTAGAACTGTCAGTATACTGTTCTGGCTATTTTGGGATGATCTTCAGCACTATTTTGCTTGCATGTGACAATACTGTTGTTTGATCATTTCCACATTCTATTTGATCACCTTTCTTGAGATTGGGAATGATTATGTATCTTTTCCAGTCAGTTGAGTAGGTAGCCATATTCCAAATTTCCTGGCACAGAATGATGAACATGTCCAGAGCTTCATCTGTTAGTTGAATCGTGCCATTTGGTTTCCATCCCATTGAATCCTGGGGCCTTATTTTTTGCTGGTGCCCTCAGGACAGTTTTAACTTCTTCCTTCATTAACATTGGCTTTTTATCATATGCTTTTATCTGAAGTATTTCTGTGTCAATCAGTTATTTTTGGTACAGTGACTCTGTGTATTCTCTTTTATTTTCTTTTAATGCTTAATTAATTGATTAATTGTTCATTTAATATTTTGCCCATAGCATCTCTCCATATTACAACTTGAGGCTTGAATATATTTTCCTTTTCTTTCAGCTTGAGAAATGCCAAGCTGGTTCTTCCCTTTTTGTTCTCCAGCTCCAGCTCTTTGCACACTCCATTTATAATACTTTTCTTTGTATTCTTGAGCTGCCCTTTAAAGTCTTTCATTCTTCTCTTTGACTTTGGCATTTCTTCCCTTGGCTTTGGTTTCTTGTCACTCTAGAGAAATTTCAGTCTCTTCTCACATCCATTCTGGTCTTTTCTGCGTAATGACCTTTAGTTATCTTCATGTATCATATCCTTGATGTCATCCCACAGCTCACCTGGTCTTTAACTATTAGTGGTCAATGCCTCAAACCTTTCCTGAGATGATTTTGAAATTCAGGTAGGATTGTCTCAAGGTGATATTTTAGTTCTTTTGGACTTGTTTTCATTTTCTTCAGTTTTATGTTGAACTTGCACATGAGTAATTGATATCTTGTTCCATAGTCAGCCCCTGATTTGTTATTGACTTTGTCCAGTGATTCTTTCTATAGATGTAGTCAGTCTGATTCCTATACAGATCATCAAATGAGGTCCATGCGTATTTCTTTAAAGAGGTATTTGCTATGACTAAATGATTGAATGTACAAAAAGCAACCATTTGTTTTCTAGCTTCATGTTGTTATGTACCACTGAGTCAGAACCAGCCCTCTGGAAGGTTTTTGGAGGCAGTAAATCATGTGAGAGGAGGTTATCCGTCTTTCTCCCAGGAAACAGCTGGTGAATTCAAACTGCACGTTCAGTAACCACTGACAATGCATTGTTGTTGTTGTTAAGTGCCGTCGAGTCATAGGCGACTCATAGTGACCCCATGAACGGAGTCCTGGACACCTCCTGTATAACTTTTGTCCTTTCTCTAGGTTCGTAGGGTTTCCAGAGGCAAGCTATTGTGGAAGTGGATCCCGCTCCTGCTTCCAAGCTTGTTTTAATCAGGGAGCTTCACCAAACATTGTCCACAATGGGTAACAACATTCAGGTTCACAGCAACCACGAGTTACCTGTGTACAGCAAGTGCACATACCAGGATTACATGACCTGACAATGCATTATATTACAATTTGCTTATTTACATGGACATTTCTCATATGTATTCTACATGTTTCTTGGGGGTAGTACCTTTTTTTGTCTTCCTGTCTCCTAGTGCTTTGCACCTTGCAGACACTAGGATATTTCAATGAATAAATAAATGAATGAAAAGTACCTTCATGGATAACTGAAACATCAGCTCATCTGCTAATTTAAAAAAAATCACACATATTTCATCTCTGTGGGAATGGGGAATTTGAAGAATTCATAGAAGAATGAATACAATTGATGTGCAAGTTCTTCCCAAGGCAATTTGAAAATCACATTGCAATGGAAACCTAATGTCATGAAATGGATTTTTTTAATGCCATTGGCAGTGCTTTAACTCTCAGATTTATTTGTTTAATTTCTTTCTTTGTGTCTGAAATCATAATTTTAAGGAAGGAGAGAAAAGTCAAAAAATGAACTTTGTGTATCAGAGAGAAGACCAGGAGTGATTCCCAAAGGTTTTAGTTTTAAGTGGTCACAATTGTAAAGGAGGAAACTTAGAAACCAAACTCATCAAATCTAAAATTATGTTTAATCTCTTTGGAATGGTATTACTCAGTCAATGTTCCTGAATAAATTTTTTGACAAATATTTGAGTGTATGCCTTCTATAAAAATTTAAGGACTTATCATAAAAGAGCTTAAATAAAAGCTTGGAGAAGCTCTATCTGCAAACAAAAATGTAAGTAATAATGCAGGAGTAGGGAGTTCTGGTGGCTTAGTGGTAAGAAGCTACACTGCAGTCCTGGAGGCAGGCTGTTCCAGTCAGCTGCTCTGCAGGAGAAGAGTGGACAGTCTCCCCTCTTGTGATTTACTGTCTCTGAAAACCCACTGGAGTGTCAGCTGTGGGTTGGTTTCTACTTGATATTAAACAACAATAATACAAGACTAGTTACAGAGTTTTTATTAATTTTCAAATGAACTACATGGATAAAACTACTCAGAGAACAGAGAAAAGGAAGTTTCTCTGGTCAAATTGAGTTCAGAATTCAGTACTTGCACTCAATATGGGGAGAAATTATCAACCTGCTTTTATGCCAAGAGAAACTTTTACATACTTTATTAGTTTGCATACAAGCATTGATAAACATTTTATTTGATACATGTACAGTGTGTTTTATATCTTTCATTTGCATTGTATTTTGTGTTTTCCACCTTCTATTCATCTCACTAATAACTACATTTGTTAAAACATGTAAGCCAGCTATTTCATGCCTTGCACTTTAATATCCCCATTTTAGATAGCCAATTTCTGATTTACCCATCCCTATCAAACCAGTGCTCTGAGAGACAAAAACAAGTCCATTGTGCTGAAGAATCTTTGAACATCTCCATTCAAAAGTGAAGTCCATTTCAGAGCAAGCCATCTAACATATATCCATACTAAGGAAGTTTTCTCTAACTCAGCCAGACTACGGTGTCACTGTGGAAGGAATGTTCAGGAAATAGGAGAGCAGTTAGCCAAATCAGAAGAAAGGTTTTGTTGCTTACATCTTTCTGTAAGCAAGATGAGACACATCCCAGAGATGCGAGCCCCTAACTATGAAGTATGAAGGTGAGTGAAACTATACCCTACTCTTCTTTTGTTGGTACTGATATCATTTTTTCTCTTAATAAACCCTTCTCAAAAGTTAAAAATACTCTATAACATATGTTCTCTACTCTCTGGAAACTTTGTAGAAAAAAATATGTAGATGGATAGATGAAATAAGTGGTTGGACATTTTGACTGTTTCCATGTTCATGCAATGGTGAATAATGCTGCTGCTTCAACCACAAATTAATGGATTGGGATTGAGAAATTATGGCACATTCACACAATGGAATATTATGCATCACACAGGAGAAATGATTTTGTATATTATTACCTAACTTAGGAGGGACTGGAGAACATTATGCTGAGAGAACTAACTCAGTCCCATAAGGATAAATATTGTATAAAATCATTATTGTAGAATGAGTATAAGGATCCAAGAGGGGTGGGAGAGGGTGGAAGCAGAAGGATGAGGATGTACAGGGGGAGGAGGGATTAATCATGGGGCTGTACAATTTGATGGGGGCAGGATGAGAGAAATTGAAATAATCTGTTCTTAAAAACAATGTATTGTTGTTGTTGTTTTTAAGTGCCGTCGAGTCGTGACCCTATGAAGGAGAGTCCTCAACGCTTGGGTGTCTCTCATCCTTTCTCCAGGTTCATAGCTATTACAGAAGTGGATGCCACTCCTCCTTCCAAGAAAAACAATGTATTAGAATTTTGTAAATAAACTAGTAGTAAATTAAGAAAAATAACAGTGGTCTGTGTAAGTCACAAACATGCAAATAATTTGAAATAATCTAAATACTAATATATAAATCATGGTGATCTTGGTATGTCTTTGTAAGAGATTGTGCAAGAGAAGTAGAGAAATACTCAGAAGTAAGGATTACATGTAAGGAATTGTCCTTTCCTTCCTTTTTCTCTCTGACTGCAGAGAACCTTCTTTATGTATCTGCATATAGGCAATGTTTTGATAAAGAGTGAAGCCAGTTGTTGAGGGCAATGTGGAGAAGTAAGTATTGAAACAATCATCTCTGGCCATTGCAGTAATTTGGGTTTTAAATACTCTGTTTGGTGCTTGTCCTTAGGGCCGATCCACTTACAGACTGGTTTTGGAGCCCTGGTGGCCTAGTGGGTGAGGAGTTGCACTGCCATTCAAAGGCAAGTAGTTCAAATTCACTAACTACTTCAAGGGGAGAAGATGGACAGTCTCCTCTCAAACGATATATAGCTTCTAAAAACTTGCTAGATTGTAGAAAAATTAAAAAATAATAAAAAAATTAAAAATTTAATAAAAGAGTAAAACCATCCCACTGAATTCACTAGACTAAAAATCTTGTAAGGCCAGGCCACTGGATCTTCCCCTCCCCAGGACAATAGCTACAAGCAAGAAATATTGACCTTATAATTAGTAGTCAGGTGCTTTAAACATTGTGCAATCATGGATGTTAAAGGTATAATGAAGACTTTTGATGCTTTGACAAACACACACACAAAAAAACAAAACAACAAAACTTCCTTGCTAGATTATCATCTACAAATTAATTCTGACTGGACAGTAAATTGAGTTATGCAGCCAAGTACAACAGTTTGAAATGCAGGAGGCTGTGAGTTTCTGGCAAAATCGAGTGGCACATGAAGAGAGTAAGGTGATTACTTTTTTCTGTCTATGTCTCTATGTATCTGTCTATCTATTTGTCATATATATGTTTTCTATATCTTTAGTTCTTCTTTAAGGAGCCCTAATGGCACAGTTGTTTAGTTACCCATTTACTGTCAACTATTCGCTTGGCTGTCCACCAAAAGATTGATGATTTGACCCAGTCTTGGAGAAAAGACTAGACGATATGCTACCATAAGGTTGTAATGTTAGATACTATTAAATCAGTGTCTTTATTCATAGCAAGTCAATGGGCAGAATAGAAATATCCTGGATAGGGTATTTGAGACTGTAATCTTTATAGTAGCAACACACACGTACACCCACATTTACATACACACATGATTCCCCACTGTTGTTGAGAGACTCTAGAGTGAGGGTGATGCTCCATTGGATTTCTATGCTTGTAAATCTTATTATAAGAAGACCAAGGAGTGGATGGTAGATATGAACTGCTGACCTTTTCGCTTGTGTCATAGTACTTAATGTAATATGCCATTTATTTCTCTCTTTCTATACATATATTTGTTATTGTTCTTAAGTGCAGTTGTTCTTGAGTTAGTTCTGGTTCATAATGGACCATTCTCTTGCAGGTACAATAGAACGAAACGCTACCCAATCTTGCTTCAGACCCATAATCATTGTTATGCTTGAACCATTGTTGTAACCGTTGTGCTAGACTATCTCTTTTGTTGATCCTCTACTTTTCCAACTATGATGTCCTTCTTCAGGGACTGGTCCTTCCTGAGAATCTGCCCAAAGTATATTAGATAAAGTCTCACCGTACTCAGTCTAAGGAGCATTCTGATTGCACATCTTCCAAGATACGTGTTGATTCTTCACTGACACCATTTTTCCAATGTATCCGTCTCTTGCATCTTACTTTTCATTGTCCAGATTTTGCATGCATAAAAAAATATCATGGCTTGGGTTAGGCAAAGCTTGGTTCTTAAAGGGACATGTTTGCTTTTTAAGATTTAAAAGATATCGTTTAGAGTAGATTTTCCCAATGAAATCTAGCATTGATTTGTTGATTCTTGTTTCCACAGCCATGGATTGTGGATCCAAGTAAAATTAAATCCTTGGTATTCTCCATTTATTAAGGTAATTGCTTTTTAGTCCAGTTATATAGATCTTTGTTTTCTTTACGATTATAAACAATCCATTCTGATAGCTATAGTTTTTAATCTTTGTCAGTGAGTGCTTCAAGTCATTTTCACTTCATCAATTCATGTTGTATCTATGAATTATCTCAGGTTGTTAATGAACCATTCCCTAATTTTCATGCGATGTTATGTTCAGTACCATTGAGTCAGAAATGATCCATAGCTGACCCAGTGGCAGGTTTTCAGAGGCAGTTAATCGTATAGGAGGAGATTGCCCATACTTCTCCCACCCAGCAGCTGGTAGCCTTGAACTACATGCCTTTGGGATTACAGTGCAGCTTCTTTCCACTAGGCCACCAGAGCTCAATTTTCATGCCATGTTATTCTTCAAATAGTCTAACTTCTCAGATTGTTTCTAAATAAAGTATTTTTCTAAGTTTTCTAAGATTTAAAGTTGTTGTTATGTGCCTGAGTCAACTATGTCTGCTAGCGACTCTTGAAAAGTAGCTCTGAATGCTGCCTTATCTTGAGCCAATCTCATTGTCATAAAGTGCTACCATGAAGATTACAGCTTTGAGTAACTCAGTCACAACTGATCCCATTGCCACAGTCACTGTGTCAATCCATCTCATCCAGGGTTTTCCTCTCCTGCACTATATAGGTTTCACACGAGCACAATCAAGTGTTCTGGGATTTCCATTCTTCTCAAAGTTAACTGCAATTTGTTGTGATTTACATAGCCTAATGCCTCTCTATTGTCAGGAAAACACAAATAGACATTCTTCTTGTGCTTTCTGCTTTCAGTCAAGATCCATCTGACATTGGCAATGATGTCCCTAGTGCCACAACCTCTTCTAAACCCAGCTTGTATTTCTAGTAGTTCTCTGCCAATGTACTGTTCTGGTCATTTTTATATAATCTTCGGCAAGCTTTTGTTGCATGTGATAGTAGTGATATTGTTCAATAATTTCCACACTCTATTAAATCACCTTTTTTTTTTTTTTTTTGAATGGAAAGAAATACAAATCTTTTCAAGTCAGTTGGCCAGGTAGCTATCTTCCAGATTTCTTAGCACAGCTTGATGAGCATGCATCTATTTGTTGAAATATGTCAATTACTATTCCATCATTTCCTGGGCCCTTATTTCTGGCCAATTCCTTCAGAGCAGCTTGAATTTCCTCCTTCATCACTGTTGCTTCTTCGTCATGTGCTGTTTCATGAAATTCTTCTCTGTCAACCAGTTCTTTTTGGTACAGTAACTCTGTGTACTCTTTCTGGATCATTCAATATATGGCCCATAGCATCTTTAATTATTCTAACTTGAGACTTGAATATGTTCTTCAGTTTCATCAGCATAAGAAATCCCAAGCAAGTGCTTCCCTTTTAATTTTCTAATATTTTGCTGTATCTTCAGAGCTGTTTTTTTAATTCCTCTATTCAGCTCTTTTCTGATTTCTTCCCTTTACTCTGGCTTCTCAATGGTCTGGTACAATATTTAGAATCTCTTTTGGAATTCATCTTGGTCTTTTCTTCTTCCTCTATCTTAGCAATGACCTTTTGGTGAAAAGACATAATCTTGATCCACATCTTCTGCTGCTTGAAAACCATGCATTCGTTATCTCCTTGTTCTCTTCAAATGACCTCTTGGTCTATGTACAGGTTCCACATAAGCATAGCTAAGTATTCTGCAATTAACATCTTTCATTGCTATCCATAATTTGTTATAATCCACACCCTTGACTGTCTTTGCATAGTTAATAAAACACAGTATTCTGTTTTCAGCCAAGATCCACCTGCCATCAACATCCCAAGTCTTTCTTTGAATCCAGGTTGAATTTCTGCAGTTCTCTGTCAGTGAACTGCAGTGACTCTTTAAAAAAAAATAAATAAACTTTTTTGAGTACAGTTTTATGTGATAATAATGATATTACTCATTAACTTTCAATGTCTTCTGTCTGTCACCTTTCTTTGGAATGTAACAGGGAATGAAAACATGGATCTCTTTCAGTCTGTTTGCCCAGTAGCTTTCTTACAAATTTATTTACATATTTACAAATATTATTAACAAATTTCTTTATATAAAGTATTTCCAGTGTTATATCCATTTGTTTAAACATCTCAGTTAGTTTTTGGTCAATTCCTGCAGCCATATTTTTTCACTGGTATCTTCAGCACAGCTTCTTCAATACTATTATGTTATTATTACATTATATATTGTTTTATAATTACTAATTATACTGTAAGTTATGCTTAATTATGATTATACTAT
>NW_006399810.1:11942553-11943590 GCF_000299155.1 Elephantulus edwardii | reverse complement strand
CACTAATCTGTGATAATTTTGATCTACCCATATTAACACCCCTTCTCGTCAAGTCCTCATGAGATCTTTCTTATTCCTTCACCTCCTCCGCTACACACTAATAATTGAGCACTGACCAATTATTTTCTGTTCAAAGACTGTATTTATTTCTCTGTTTTATTTCTATAGAAAATCCGTGTTCAAGATCAAGTTTCAAAGTCTCTCCTCACATCCACTTTGATTTTCTCTTTGTTTCGGTGTTTTTAATGTTTTTTTCCATCAAGGAGCCATGGTGGCATCATGTTGTTGTTGATCGCCGTTGAGTTGAGCATGATTCATAGTGACCCTATGAACAAAAGGCCTGAAGTCTTTCTATAACTATAATCATTTTCAAAGTTCAAAGAGTTTCCAGAGGCATGTTGTTTAGGAAGTGGATGCCACTCCTGCTTCCGTTATATTTATCAGTGTTTCAAATAGACCAGTACATCAGGGTAGAAATTTAACAGTTTATTCCTGTGAAGATTTGCAGTCTAGGCAACTTGATGGGAAATCATTGACAATTTTGAAGCAACTAGAAAGCATTCAACTTGATTTTGTTTTGTTTGGGATTTTGTTTTGTTTTGTTTTCCTTTTCTTCATTTCATTTCTTTCAACAACTTCAACTTGGCTCATCTTCAGACTTGTTGTTCAGTGTATCACACGAGTTTGGGGTAGAGTTTTTAAATGCATGTGGCAGATATTTTCAAAGTTATACTTTGATCTGTTGAATTATTTTAATTTTCTTCAGTGTCAAATTACTTAGAAGCAATTGGTGGCTTTTCAGGCTCTAGTCTTGTTCTGACTATTGATAGCGAGCTTATAAAGCATCTCTTTCTACTGATGAAGTGAATTGGATTCTATCTGGTGTGGCCCAAGTATATCGTTGCTTGTTATGTGTTGTTGTGCATTTTAGGTGATTGTTCATATCTTCTCATGTTATTTGCAGTGCTATTTTTATCACTGAAGACACATTTTAAAACAATACATCCTTCTTTGTTTCTAACTTCTAACCACTATCT
>NW_006399810.1:11932736-11939338 GCF_000299155.1 Elephantulus edwardii | reverse complement strand
AGAATACTATGGACTGCTAGGAAAACAAACATATTTTTCCCGGAAAGGGTTAAACCAGGTGGCTCCTTGGAGGCAAGGATTCTGAGGCTCCGTATAACATACTTTGGACATGTTGTGAGGAGAGACCGGTCCTTGGAGAGGGACATCATGCTTGGGAGAGTGGAGGGACAGTGCAGCAGGGGAAGGCCCTCTATGAGGTGGATTGATTCAGTGACTGGGATAATCCAGATGGGAGTGTCGGAGATAGTGCAATTGGCATAGGACAGAGCAGAGTTTAGGGCTGTTGTACATAGGGTCGCTATGAGTCACAAGCGACTCGATGGCACATAACAACAACAAACAACAATGCTGAACCCATTGTTACAGTCACTGTACAAATTAATCTTGTTGAGGATCTTCCTTTCAATGACCTTGTCCATTTCCTAGAATGACTCAAGGACTGAGTCCTCTTGACAGTCTGCCTGAGTATATGAGAGGAAGTATGGCCATCCTTGCCTCTGAGGAGCCCCATGTTTACTCTTCCTCTGAGATTGACTCCTGTGTTCAGGCCAGTTTATAGCTCATATCACTTTGTGAAAACTCAGTTGCAATAATTGGACTGTAAAGGTCTCTGGAGATTGCTTGATCATAGTTTGGTGGCATTACTGAACAATAAAACAAAGTGTGTGGGTACACTTTCACATCAACCCAAACTCATGGAGTGCCTATGTGTACTGGAGTACAATTCCTTTTCTTAGAGGTTTCAGTGGTTGATTTATTGGAAGTAGATAATTGGACCTTTCTTCTCAACCCCTTCTTGGTAGATTTTAGTTAATAGTCAAGAATTAAATCTAAAAAACATTCCTCATAGACCCTATGAACATCTAAGGATATTATTAGAGATATGTGTGTGTGTGTGTGTGTGTGTGTGTGTGTGTGTGTGTGTACAGAGAAAGAGAGAGAAATAATCCTAACATATATACTTTGTTTTCTTCTTCAGTAGTGCCACTAAATTCCATGATAGAGTAATCTCCAGTGACCTTCACAGCCCAGCCACTGCAATTGATTTTTCACAAAGTGGTATCTGTGTTATAAATTGGCCAGGACTTAAATCTAAGTTAATAATTTTAAATTTCACTCTTATGTAGGGGACAAAGAGGGGAAAATATTAAAAGAAGAGAATTACTGTGCTATCAAAATAGAAAGAAGTTGGTGAATGAATCATGAAGGCAGAGGGAATAAAGGGAACTGATGGGAGGCAGGGAGAATGTACCCTGATAAAACTAAAATGTTAAATTTTTGCTTACTTGGGATTATATTTTTAACATTTTACTAGCTATGAGTTATTGACTTTCTGGGTTACTGATGTTACTAGGTATGGGCTAGCAGTAATCCAGAATTTTTCATGTTCTTGGTAAATAAAACTAACAAGCAAATATACCTATTTAAAGACTACAGTGCACCTAATCTGAACTATGGCATTTTCAATTGCTTTGTATACATCTGAAAGTTGGACAATGAATTGGAAAGATAAGAATTTATACATTTGAGTGTTGATGCTGTCAAAAAGTGTTAAATATACTATGGATGAGACAAGAACAAAGGCATGTCTTGAAGGAAGATTAGCCAGAGTGCTCCTTAGAGGCAAGGATGGTGAATCTTGGCCTCGTATATTTTAAGCAGTTTGTCAGCATGCACCAGTCCTTGATTGGTTAATAGTCAAGTGTTTTATCCGTTACACCACCTGGGCTCCTTTGCACCAGTCCTTGAAACAAAGACATCATATTGGAAAGGGAAAGAAGAGAGGAAAACCTAACTGGATAGACTGACACAGTGAAGGTAACTGTAGGCTCTCGCATGGAGGAAATCATGAGGATGGCACTCGACGGGGGAAAGTTTAGATCTGTTTTTCATAGGATCACTATGAGCTGGAGTTGACTCAAAGGCATCCAAAGCAACAACTTCAAACCTTAAATCAACTTGCCTTATTTTTTCTTAGAATTCTATATAAAGGGCATGCTGATGGAGAAGGGAATAATGTTCAGAAGAGGAAAGCATGTATAAAGACTTGTGTTAAGGGGAGCAAGGAAAAGTTGAGCAACTAAACTCAGTCAGGAATGGTTGGCAGTTATATTTCCCTTTTGTCTCTGGAACCAGGCTCAGGTTTCAGGTTCTAAAACAAGACTCAGTGTTCAGGTTACCTATAGGAAAGGGAGCACACCTAGAGAGAACAAACTCATGAGTTACAAAGAAAAGGGTTTTGAAGTTGTTACTTACAGGTGTATTAGTGGAGGAGATGGAGGAAAGTGGCTTAGATAAAGTTCCTCATACACAGCAGGCGACTCTCCCCAGGAGCTGGATGACTCTCACCAGGGGCTGAGCAGCTCTCCCCAGGGGCTGGGTAGTTCTCCTCAGGGGCCCAGACAGCTTTCCTTCCACCTCCCAAACCTCTTCTGAAGTCCAGACCTTGTGCCCAACAGGCAACTGTGACTGCGAACAGCACTTCTGGTTCTAGTGCCACCATCATTGCCCTCTTCTTCTCCACCAAGTGGTCTCTTTGTACTCGAAGTAGCTATTATTACTTTCCCCTTCCACAAATGGAAAAGAGGCTTCCAGAGTGGTGAACAGACCCATTCAAGGTTGAAAAAGTAATAAAGGCAGTAGAACAAGGACCCAAACCAAGATTGTCTGAAGACAGGCCGTGAGGTGGCAAGCTCTGCACAGCGCTCAGGTCGGCTATCTTTAGTCTTCCTCTGCAAGCAAAATTCTGTTGAAGGACATTTTCAAAATACCCATAAGTGTACCGGTAAGACAATATTTGGATGTTTAAAGAGGATAGAGTCCCAGGAGACCTAGGCCTTCTGTTAACCAGGCACCTGGCTCTTCTGCTTTCTCTAGAACCCAGGACACTTTTCTCATCATGACAGTCACTAGCAGAAGATACTGAATATCTGAGGAGTAAAGAAGCTGTAGGAAAAGGAGACAGGATCTCCTTCAGGTCAGAGACATCAGATGTTGAGGTTATGGCTATGACTGTTTCTATTTAAGTTGGAGAAAAAATTCATTTGAATAAGAAAAACTGTACTTTGTCTTCTTATTCTATTGTTTCAGGACTCTTGCAGTCCTTGTTGACTTAAAACCCATCCCTTCCTATGCTGCCTGCTTGCCTGCTATGGATTGAGTTTTATTTCACATATTAAATTCCAGTCCATGCTTCTATGCCTGTGGATATAATCCTGTTTGGACCTAACACTTTCTTTGGTTGTCTTGGGAAGATCTTGCCAGAGTAAGGTGGACTCTAAACTTAATCACTTCTGGGTGATAAAGACAACAAAGCAAACACAAAGCAATGCGCAGGGGGCAGATGCTATGTGAAGGCAGACACATGTGGTAGGTCGGTGCATGTACAAGCCCACTTATGACAAAGACTACAGGCACCTTCTAGAAATGGAAATAGAACAAAAAGGACCTCTCCAGAGTCACACCCTGTGTTAACCTTTTTGCCCTCTACACTTTGAGAAACCACATTTTTGTATTTTAAAACCAACCATGTAGTTGGTTTTGTTATTGCCATTGTAGGTAACTAAGATATTGGCCATGTGAGCACTATTGGTAGTTTTCAATCCAAATGATGTTTCATGTTTTCTAAATAACCAGCTCCACAGTGATTATTTTTATTTTTAGCCCATCCTATACTGGGTTAAATAAAAATAGTTGTGTTACCTTTGAAGTGTTTTGTTCATTTCTTCAGTAGAAACAAGCAACTAATATGCAACTAACTAAACTCAATTTCAGCTCATAACAATCATACAGGAGAGAGGAGAGCTGCCCCGCAGGGTTTCCAGCACTATCCTATTTAAGGAAGCAGATGGCCATGTCTTTGTCCTGTGGAGATACTGGTAGATTCAAACTGCTAACATTTCCAGTAACAATCATTAGCTTAACCACGGTGCCATGAGGGCTCCTTACAGTCAAGATAGCAGGAATACATTTTTCTGATATTATAGAGAGCTCCCTTTCTCCTTGCATACAGCCCACAAGGACTTGGATGGAAGTGGGTTATAAGAGAAACTCCACTGGAGTGACTGAGCACTAGAAACAAGTGAGGTAAAGGTCATAAGAACTCAGAGTGGGTGAGAAACTGCCCATTAAAATCCACATGTAGATGTTTGAGATTACATTAAAAAAAACCCTCATTATTTCATCTTATCTCCAAATAATTGAGTGTTTGATGTATGGGGCGGGTTGTGTGTTAAACATATATCGAACCCAGTCTTAAATCATCAAAGGATAAGAGCGTATTTAGTAGTAGTGTTACTTAATACACTTCTTAAAAAGGAAATCACTAGGATAGCAGAGATTCATGGGTGGAGGAGAGGGGGTGTGAAGGAATAGGAAAGATTCAATGGGGACTCAAAAAGAAGGAGTGATAAGAGGTATAGATCAATAGTGATGAATTCTATAAAATACAGTGTATATTGTTGCTGATGTTAGGTGGATCTTGGCTGAAAGCAGAGAATACCAGAAGAATGTCTATCTGTGTTTCATTGATTATGCAAAGGCATTTGACTGTGTGGATCATAACAAACTGTGGCTGACTCTGAGAAGAATGGGAATCCCAGAACATTTAATTGTGCTAATACGAAACCTATACTAGGACCAAGAGGCAGTAGTCAGAACAGAGCAAGGTAATAACACTGCATGGTTCAAAACTGGGAAGGGTGTACGCCAGGGATGCATCCTTTCTCCATACCTTTTCAACATGTATGCAGAGCAGATTATCCGAGAGGCTGGGCTCTATGAGGAGAATTGTGGCATCAGGATTGGTGGAAGATCTATTAACAATCTGCGTTATGCAGATGACACAACCCTGCTTGCTGAAACTGAGGAGGACCTCATGCATTGCTGCAAAGGATCAAGGACTTCAGCCTTCAGTATGGACTAAGGCTCAATGTCAAGAAGACAAAGATTCTCGCCACTGGACCAATTAGCAGCGTCAGGATGGATAACGAAGAGATTGAGATTGTTCACAGCTTCAGTTTGCTCGGCTCCACAGTTAACACTCTTGGCACCAGCAGTCAGGAAATCAAAAAGCGTATCACGATGGGAAAGTCTGCCATTAGGGACCTCTCAAAGGTACTCAGGAGCAACAGTGTCTCTCTGGAGACTAAGGTGCGCCTGATATAGGCCATGATATTTGCAATCGCTTGTTATGCATCAGAGAGTTGGACAATGACTAGGGAGGACAGAAGGAGAGTGGATGCTTTTGAGCTGTGGTGCTGGAGAAGGGTACTGAATGTACCATGGACTGCCAGGAAATCAAACAGATTTATCTTGGAGAGGATTAAACCAAGCTACTCCTTGGAGGCAAGGATTCTGGGGCTTCGTCTGACATACTTTGGACATGTTGCCAGGAGGGACGGGTCCTTGGAGAGGGACATCATGCTTGGGAGGGTGGAGGGACAGCGCAGGAGGGGAAGACCCTCTATGAGATGGATTGATTCGGTGACTGGGGTAATCGGGATGGGTGTATCAGAAGCGGTGTGGTTGGCGCAGGGTAGAGCAGGGTTTAGGGCTGTTGTGCATAGGGTCGCTATGAGTCGGAAACGACTCGACGGCACATAACAACAACAACAACAACATATTATTGATTGCATGAAACACAATGTAAATTAAAGATTGTATAAAAACAATGTAAATAAATGAAATACAATGTAAATGAGTTATTATACTCAAACGAACAAAAGAAAAAGGTAATCTTGTAGACATTGTATATCAGTAAGCTCTGGAGGTTTGTCATCCCGCTGACTTTAAAATCAGTTATTTGAATCCACTAGCTGCTTCAAGGGCGAAAGATGAGAAATCTCCTCCCTTTAAGACTCACTGCCTCAGAAAACAGATGGAAGGTCACTGAGTTGGAACTCTCTTGATGACAGTGAGTTTGTGCCCTTTCCCCCCCTTTAATATGAGCTGTATACTTAAACTTTTATTAAGTTGTTGGCAAATTATCTACTTAAAATTATATGAAATTGGCATGTTTATAGTGATAACTAGGGTCTTTATGTTAAAAATAGTTTCTAACAAAAGAATTTATTGTTAAAATATTTTGGTTTGTTTTAGCTGTGAAAAGTTAAGGTTGTTCAGAATGTTACCAATAATATACACAATACTATTAGGAGTTTGAGGTGATTTTGCATGTATTCTTTTTTTTTTTAGGCAAGTATTAACAGTGATTATAATAGCAATATTTAGCTTACTGAGAATTTTAAGTCCAGGCAATCTGCTTCCAGAGCTGATAATGTGATATTACCTCATGTCATAATTGCAAATAAAGGTACTTCCTACTTCACAATATAATAAACAAGATTTTAAGAAGATAATATCTTTTTTAAAATTAATTTCAATGAAGATTTACAGAGATTTTGGATTTCCATTCATTCATTGTTGCACTTTTCTCCCCACCCACCCCCAGCCCTCCCCATTTTGCTCTTCTCTTTGAAAAGAAAAGAAAAATTCCTTTGTTCATATACAGTCCTCCCACACCCCCCTGCTCCCGAGTATACACCTTCCTTCATTCCGGACTCTTATGATAATCATAATGCTCTATAATATATTGCTTTTAA
>NW_006399810.1:11925917-11931275 GCF_000299155.1 Elephantulus edwardii | reverse complement strand
AAAAGATGATCCGACAGAATGTGAAAATTACTGAATAATATCATTAATATCACATGGAAGGAAGATCCTGCTGAAAATTATTCAAAAATGACTGGAACAGCACATCAACAGAGAACTTCCAGAAATTCAGGCTAGGTTTAGAAGAGGCCATGGTACTAGGGACATTATAACCAATGCTAGATGCATCTTGGCTGTAAGCCGACAGTATCAGAAGTATGCCTATCTGTGTCTCATTGACTATGCAAAAGCATTTGACTGTGTGGATCACAATAAACTGTGGCTAACTCTGAGAAGAATGGGAATCCTAGAACACTTGATAGTGCTTATGTGAAATCTATAGTTGGACCGGGAGGCAGTTGTCAGAACAGAGCAAGGAAACAGTGTATGTTTCAAAATCAGAAAAAGTGTACATCTGGGATGCATCCTATCCCCATAACTTTTCAATCTATATGTGAACAGATCATCTGAGAGGCTGGGCTCTATGAGGAGGAATGCGGCATAAGGATTGGAAGAAGACTTATCAACAACATGAGTTATGCAGATGACACAACCTTGCTTGCTGAAACTGAGGAGAACCTAAGGCATTTGCAGAAGGTCAAGGATTGAAGCCTTCAATATTAATTAAAGTTCAACATCAAGAAAACAAAGATTCTCACCACGGTCCAATCATGATGGATGGAGAAGAGACTGAGATTGTTCACAACTTCAGATTTTGTGGCTCCACAACCAACACTGTTAGAGCCAGCAACCAGGAAATCAAGACAAATTGCATTGGGAAATGTGCTATTAGGAACCTCTCCAGAGTACTGAAGAACAGTGATGTCACTCTGGCGACTAGCTGTGTCTGATACAGGTCATGATCTTCACAGTGATTGCTATACATCAGAAAACTGGACAATGACTAAGGATGGATGATAAGAGAATAGATGTCTTTGAGTCGTGGTGCTGGAGAAGAGTATTGAATACACCATGGATTGCTAGGAGAACAAACAAGTTCATCTTGGAAAGGGTGAAACCAGGCTGCTTCTTGGAGGCAAGAATTCTCAAGCTCCGTCTGACATATTTTGGACATGTTGCAAGAAGAAGCCAGTCTTTGGAAAGGGACATGCTTGGGAGGGTAGAGGAACAGCGCAAGGGAGGGTGATGCTGGATAAGATGGATTAACTCTGTGCGAGATTAGGTGTGTCAGAAGTTATGAGGTTGGCTCAGGGTAGAACAGGGATCAGAGTTATTGTACATAGGGTTGCAGCAAGCATAGCAAACAACTCAACGACACATAACAACAACGACATTAATATAGGCAAGCAAAATACTGCTGCAGATCATTAAAAGACAGATAGAGCAGCTAGAATAGATAGGGAACTGCTAGAAGTTCAGTAGGATTTAGAGAGGCCACGGTGCCAGGGATATAATTGCTGAGGTCATATGGATCCTGACTGAAAGAAAAGAATACCAGAAGAATGTATATTTGTGTTTTATTGAGTATGCAAAAGCATTTGACTGTGTGGATCATAAATTATAGCTAACCTTGAGAAGAATGGGAATCTCGGAACACTTGCGAAACTTATACCCAACCTAGAAGCTGTTGTGTGAAAAGAGCAAAGGAATTATTTCATGGTTTAAAATTAAAGCCTGTGGTGGGGTTGTATTCTCCATACCTTTTCAATATGTATGCTGAGCAAATTATTTAAGAAGCTGGCCAAGGCCTTGGGCAATGAATTTGGTTTCTTTTTCCTCAGTTTTAATTTCTTTAGCCAGTTAGCCAGTTGCTATCACATAAATTCTAATCCGTGTCTTTAAAATGAATGTGATAATAAGATCTTTCTTATGAATCTTTTCTGAGCATTAAATGGGATAATGAATGTGTACTCATATCATTACAAAGAGAATTTCAAGATTTCTCTGCTTTCATATTTCTGACCCTTAATTATTTTATGACATACTGTATATAGTATCCAAGTACATTTTAAACTTTAGGAGTTTAGTGGAGAGCTCTTAGTCTGCTTTTAGGGCTTGCTGTCGTCTGATGGGGACCTGTGAAACTCTGTGAATCCGAATCTCATTCCACCAATCCAGCAGAGACCTTTTGGGATAGATGGATCCTACTTATAGGGAGGAAGCTCTGTTGGCCTAGTTGTAAGGAATTGTGCTGCCAGCATAATGGTATGTGGTTTGAATCCACTAGCTTCTCCATAAGATGGACAGTCTCCTCCCATGCTCTAAAGACCCACTGTAGGTCAACTGTGGGTCAGTTCAGACTTGATGGTGTACAAAAACAATTATTGTAATAAAGTCAATATTACCTGAAATTTTTTTTTTATTTCCTTCAGAATATCTTCTATTGCTGCAAACATTGGGGATATTTTTGCTTTTTTTTAAAAAAAGATTGGTTTGCTTACAATAATTTATTTATATAGTATTTCATTCCTGTACACTGTTTTGGTTTTGGGTTTTTTTTTTCTCTCACCCCATTCCTCCACTCACCAAACCTTGTGACCCCATGATTTCCCCCTTCCCTCCTTCAATATCCCTGCCCCTTCCTCTCCCCTCTTTGGATATCCATACACATCCTACTGCTTATCCTTCTGTTTCTACAATAACAGCCTTACACAGTATTTGTTCCTATGCACCTGAGTTAGTTCACTCAGCATGATGAAATACAGACCAATAGAACAGAATTGAGAACCCAGAAGTTAACCCATCTATATCTACACTCAACTGGTAAACAACAAGGAAGTAAGAAAGACTTGGTTATAACAACAAAAAAATTCAAAGTAGAAAATAACTTAGTCTTAAAGCATTTGCATTATTTTATCACTTTTTTTAAGGAGCTCCACAATTCTTAGTTAAATCAATAGATGTTAATTTACTAATTTCTTCATATCTCTACACATTCCATCAATATATTTCACGGATGCCATAGTATGATTGTTTTAGATTTTAGATGTTTTTTTTCCTAAGAGTTTCCTTGTTCTATGTGGTTAAATGGCTGTATTAAAATACTTTACTTTATTGGCTATTTTTATTATTTGTTCATTTGTGCACACTTTCCTAAAAAAAAAAGAAAAAGAAAAGATTTTAAACTCTAAAAAAGAAAGCTAATGGAGACGCGAAGTACAAGAAGGAATGGAAATGGTGCTTGTCACAATGTGAGGACTGCAACCAACGTCATGGAACATAAAATATAGATTGTTGCATGGAAAATCAGTTGACTCTGTAATTTTCTGTTCAAATCACAATAAAAAGTTCTAAAAAGTTAAAAAAAGTTTAAAGCATGCTGCTATACTTTAGTCTTGAAGTGCATTGAGTGAGCTTTTGAAACTTTTCTTCTGGTTAGATGTCTAGAGAGGGAGTGAGGAGCCCTCATAACCACTCCCAGCACTGACCCCCATCTACTAAAAGTGTTCATGTCGGCTTCTATTCCAAGACAGAGTTAGGTGTCTAGCTAATGAAGGTGGGAGCTGTCACAGGAAGACAGATAAAATTGCATGTACTATATCCTCCCATTGATTTTTGAGATTAACTCCGACTGCTTTCTAAGGAAGTTCAGACCATGAAATGACAGATGATGGCCATGTATTTTAAAAATAAAATAGAAATAACTGCTTTCTCATTCAGAGTACAATCAGCACCATCCTATTTGCTCCACTTATTGAATAGAACCACCACCATAGTAAGCATTTACTCTCCCTTCCTGGTGCTGTAACAATTTCTGATGGTCAGGTAGAAAAGAGGACTGATATTACTTGTTGTATAGTTTGCATAATTAGGAATGCTTCTTTTGTGAAGGCAAGGAGACATGTAAATATATCTAGACTGATTTGTGTCATCATGATCTTCAACGCTGGTTTAAATATTATTATGGATGATAATGCTAAGTTTTCTATGATGTGAGAGTAAAGGGATGCAGGGTCAAAGCATAGACATTAGGCTTGAATTAATGATAAAGTCCCTGGTTTTCACACTTTATTAAAATATTCCTTTGGCTTTAAACAAACCAGAAAATGAAATTCTTGCTATTCCATAGCAAACATTGCATCAGAGGTTGGTTTCTGTTCAACACTATCTGGCTTGCTTTCTGGATACACATACATACACAAAACCCACACTCATTGCTGTCAAGTCAGAACGAAGGTAGGGCTGATGCTCCTGTGGGTTTACAGAGGCTGCAGATGGTATGGGAGGAGACTGCCCATCTTTCTCCTGCAGAGCAGGATTCTTACCAACTGCCTTTGGGCTAGCATTGAAACTCCTTACTCACTAGACCACCAGACTGTCCTCTACAAAAAGAGATTAAAATGGTTTACACCCTCAAGGAGTTCGTCACTGTGAAAGAAAAGAGAATTCATGGCATTATGGAAGACTTTTAAAGATAATTGGTGTGTTGTGTGTTGAGTGGTTCTGAATCAAATATAGTAAGAGTGTTGGAAACAGAGGCAGCCACACAGGTTTAGTAATGTGAATCAGTGGTGCCTAAACAGGTAGAAAGAAAGAAACCAAAGCCTAACCCCTTGGCCATCAAGTTGACCTTAACTCGTGGCAGTCCCATATGTCACAGATTTGCTTGTGAGGGTTTCCAATGACCATTTTTGTTTGTTTGGTTGGTTGGTTTCTGGTTCTCTTTTTTTTTTTGTGGCCTGTTGTTTTGTTTTTGTTTGTTTTTTTTTTTTTCTTTTTCCTCCCTCCAGAAGTAAATCACGAATCCTTCCTTTCAAAATATTTCTGGGTAGATTGAAACCACCAGCTGGTTTGCAACTGGGCATATTGACCATTTGTGCCATCTAGAGACTCTCTTGAGAGGAAGAGTAGGGTCTATTAGGTTAGAGTTCCAGATGAGATGGGATCTGAATATGCAATGAATGAGGCGCATCTGGGCTGTCTGTAGCCAGAGGGATCCACTAGACACTCCAAACCCACCATCACTGAGTTTATTCTGACTCAGAGCTAAGTCCCAGGCCTGAGCAGAACTGTCCCAAATGGTTTCTGAGGCTGTTATCTTTGATCTGAAGGAAAAAAATAAAAGACTTCAGCGCTCAATATAGATTACACTTCAACACAAAAAAATACAAGTATAAGAATAAGCAATATCATAATGACTGCAAAAAGATTGACGCTTCAGGAGATTTCCTTATACTTCTTATTTTATGTATCATATTTTTTTTAATTTTATATTGGTTTTCAAACAAAATTAGTATACATTGTGTTTTGTTCATGTACATTGTGTTTCATACATTCCTTCATTCACATTGTGTTTTATATGATCAGTCATACATTGTATTATATAAAATTTATCACCATTGATCTGTGTCTAATGGTATCCTTTTTATTTAGTAGAGATTATTTATTTAGTAGAGATTT
>NW_006399810.1:11914569-11917626 GCF_000299155.1 Elephantulus edwardii | reverse complement strand
GGAAACACTGCATGGTTCAAAATTGGGAAGGGCACACACCAGGGATGTGTCCTGTCTCCATACCTTTTCAACCTGTATGCAGAACAGATTATTCAGGAGGCTGGGCTCTATGAGAAGTGTGGCATCAGGATTGGTGGACGATTCATCAACAATCTGTGTTATGCAGATGATACAGCCCTGTTTGCTGAAACTGAGGAAGACCTGAAGCACTTGCTGCAGAAGGCCGAGGACTCAAGTCTTCAATATGGATTGAAGCACAATATCAAGAAGACAAAGGTTCTCACCACTGGGCCAATTGGCAGCATCAGGATGGATGGTAAAGAGATAGAGATTACTAATAGCTCTAGTTTGCTTGGCTCCATGGTCAACACTCTTGGCACCAGCAGCCAAGAAATTAAAAGGCCTATTGCGATGGGAAAGTCTGCTGTTAGGGACCTCTCCAGAGTACTGAAGAGCAGTGGTGTCTCTCTGGAGACTAAGCCCCTGATACAGGCCATGGTCTTTGCAATCACTTGCTATGCATCAGAGAGCTGGACAATGACTAGGGAGGATAGAAGGGGAATGGATGCCTTTGAGCAATGGTATTGGATAAGAGTATTGAATATACCATGGACTGCTAAGAAAATGAATAGGTTTATCCTGGAGAGGGTTAAACCAGTCTGCTCCTTGGAAGCAAAAGTTCTGAAGTTTCATCTGACATACTTTGGGGATGTTGCAAGGAGGGACCAGTCCTTAGAGAAGGATGTCATTCTTGAGAGGGTGGAGGGACAGCGCAGGAGAGGACAATACTCTATAAAGTGGACTTCTTCAGTGACTGGGGTTATGGGGGTATGTGTGTCAGAGACAGTGAGATTGGCCCAGAATAGAGCAGGGTTTAGGGCTGTTGTACATAGGGTCACTATGAGTTGCAGGTGACTCGACGGCACATAACAGCAACAACAACATGGCCTGGATTAGGTGAACCTTTGTTTTTAGACCAACATCATTGTTTTTCAGCACTCTGGAGAGGTACATGATAGATTTTCCCAGTGCAATTCATCTTTTGATTTCCTGTCTGCTGGCGTGAAGAGTGTTAATTGTGAAGCCAAGAGAGCTGTAATTAATAACACCTTCAGTCTCTTCTCCATCTAATGGTACTGCCAATTGGCCCAGTGGTGAGAATCTTTGTCTTCTTGATGTTGAGATTCAGTCAATATTGAAGACTACAGTCCCTGACCTTCTGTAGCAAGCGATTCAGATCTTCTTCAGTTTACATTGTTTTTTGTCTCGTTGAAGAATTTCTAATACCATATATTGGCTAGGAACAGAAAATCATAATTCTTATTTATCCTATATGGTTTTTTAAAATAGTGAATGGGGGGGTTGGCTCTAATATTTACTCCTTTTCTAATTAAATATTTTAGTTTTTATCTTTGCAGCTTATGCAAGAGCTGTGTTTAAAGTCCTAACTTTTGGCTCCCACCTTCTTGATCTCACTATGTCCTCATTCACTTATCTTCATCCCTGTCTTGTACGTTTGAGAGCTGTAGTCCCTCTCTCATGTTTAACATTGTATACTAGGATTTATTGTTGTTGTAAGATGTCATTAATTAGCTTCGACTCATGGTGACTTTGTGCATATTGGATAACTAAAGAAAGTAGAAATGATGTTGAACGACCCATCCGGTGCTGTCTTGATGGTCGTTGGTATGATTGAGTTCTTTGTATATTTCACTGCCATCCAACATAGGAAGCATATTATTTACTGCTGTATTAGTGTTCTGTTGTGCTCTGTAGAAGTTTAACTGATTAGTTTCTGGAAGTAGATTACATGACCTTTATTTCCAATCTTATTCTGGTAGTGTCATTGGAGAGAATCTGCCCATGATGAGGGAGCCTGCTGGCCTTTGATATACTCATGGATTAGCTTTCAGAATCACAGCAACATGTAAGCCACCACACTGTGACAAACTGACAGACAGGTGGCAGATTGTCTTTTATGAAAAATAATTTAGTTATTTTATTATGAATACAAGAATATATACCAGTTAAAAAGATGTCTACATATATGATTCAATGACATTGCTTACATATTTCAGGTTATGCAATCATCTTCCTTTTCTGAATTGGTCCTCCTAGTTAACATAAATTCACTATCCCTATCTGGTCTATGGGAGAACAGTAAGCAGTCTTCTCCTATGTAATGTACTGCCTTTAAAAACCCACTAGAGGGTTAGCTATGAGTTCATTCCTATTTGATTGCACAACACAACAAGGTTAACTAAATTTGCCAATTGGATCTCATACATTGTTATTATTGTATGCCAACGAGTTGTCTGTGATTCTTAGTGACCCTATGAATAATAACTCTGAACCTTGTTCTATCCTGAGGTGTCCTCACCACTTCTGACACACTTTACTCGACTGCCACAGTCACGGCATCAATCCATCTCAAATCCTTTTCTGTGCTGACCTTCGACCCTTAAAAGCATGGTGTTATTTTCTAAGGATTGGTCCTTCCTGGTGAGATGCTCAAAATATGTGAGATAGAGTTTCAAATTGCTTGCCTCTAATGAGCAAATTATTTTCACTTTCTCCAGGACAGACCTCTTGGTTCTCTCGGAAGTCCATAGTATGTTCAGTACTCTTTTCCAGCACCACAACTCAAAGGAATGAATTCTTCTTCTGTCATCCTTAGTCAATGTCCAGCCCTCAGATGCATAGCAAGCAATTAAGAAGACCATGGCCTGGATTAGGTTCTTCACCTTAGTCTCTAGATTGACATCGTTGTCCTTTAGCATTCTGGAGATATTCTTAACAGCAGATTTTGCCAGTGCAACTTGTGTTTTGATTTCCTGACTGGTGATACTAAAAGTGGTTTGGAGATTCAAGCAAGATGAAATCATTAACAACCAATCCTTTCCTCATCTACTATGATACTGCCTTTGGGCCTGGTGGTGAGAATCTTTGTTTTGTATCGACACATAATCCATATGGAAGGCTGCATTCATTCTTTCATTTATTTACATATTTATTTATGTATTTTTTATTTATTTATTTATTTATGTATGTATGTAT
>NW_006399810.1:11911052-11914469 GCF_000299155.1 Elephantulus edwardii | reverse complement strand
AAGCAGCAGTTGAAAAATCAAAGGACATTTTTTATTTTCTATCAAAACCCTCTATGAAGTGCTAAAGTGTAAGGATGCCAATTTAAAAACAAAAATGCACCTGGCCAAGCCATCATATTTTAGTTATTTCATGTGCACATAAAAGGTTTGCAATAAATAAAGAAAAATAAAAGTGAATGGATGGCTTTGAATAGTGCCATTGGTGAAGAGTGTCAATTGCCAAAGAACAAATCTGAAGAAGTTCAGGCAGAGTGTAACTTAGAAGGGAATCTAGTGAGACTTCATCTCACATACTTTGAATACATTGTCAGGAGTGGCCATCATGCTTAGAAGAGCAAAGAATCAGTGAAAGGGAAGATTCTCAATAAGATAGAGTGACCCATTGGCTGCAGAAATCAGTTTAAACACAGCAGATTGTGTGAAGATGACACAGGATCAGGCAAGGCTTCAAGCTATTGTGCATAGAGTCAGTGTGAATTAGGATTGACTGTTGTGTGTGGTGAGATGGAATCCACTCATGGCTGACCCTCCTTAAGAGGGTCAGTAAGAGGCAGTAAATTGCAGGGGAGGAGATTGCTTATCATTTTTCCATGGAGTAGCTGGTGGATTTGATACACAAACCTTTGGGTTAGCAATGTAACTCCCTGTCAGCCACCAGAGCTCTTGGAATTGACTGTTGTCGTTGCTGTTGTTAAATGTTGCTCAGTCAATTATGACTCAGAGAGACCCTGTGAATAACAGATCTGAACTCTGTCTTATCCCATCCATTCCCCATAATCTCTGACACCCTCGAGCCCATTGCTGCCGTCACTCTGTCAATGTACCTGGTTGAGGATCTCCTTCTTCACCATCCCTCCACCTTCCCAGGCATGATGCCCCTCTCAAAGCCATCACCTCTTCTAGAAACATAATCAAATGTTCATGAGACCAAGCTTGTTGAGCAGACAGTGCTAAATAGTGACAGTATTTATGGAGGCAGACTGCCACATCTTTCTCCTATAAAGATACTAGTGGGTTTGAACCAACTCCATTTCATTTGGCTAAAAAGACCAACACTAACTCGCTCACATGAGCAGGGCTCCAGTGCACTGAGGAGTAGAAGTAATCAGACTACGCAGGCAGGTGTTGCAGGCAGGTATCTCTGAGTATGTAAATTAAAGAATGGACCTTAACCAGTGTAGATAAATGCCTCTTTTTGGAGTGCATGAAGGCACTGTGTGTGTTCTTGTATCTCTCATTGGTTGGCCCATTTTCCAGTCTCTTGGGGGTATGAATGGGAGGTTGTGTGTGTATATGTGTGCATGTAGTCTCTATACCTTAACAAATAGCAGGTAACACATTGCCTCACGTAACTGCATATGGAGTGGCTTCTCCCAATCCTCCTCACTGGAGGATGCAGCTCTGAATACAGATTCTGCTCCCCAATTTCCTGGGCTGAGAGGAGAGCAAGCAGGCAGACCTAGAGTCACAACCACCAAGCACTTACAATGCCCTTGTACATCTCCTACTGCCAAATCCCTTCACAATTAGCCAGCCTATTTGTAGGCAAAACATCTCCCTAGTGACCGGAGAAGAGCATTCTGACCAGGTAATCTGATTTACTGTCCTTCATAGCCTGCCTGACATCTGTCATAGAGGACGATGACTAACGCTGAGCCCTGCAGGGAAGGTGTTCTTTCTGGAATGTAATATCACCTGCTCTGTGATTCTCCTCCACTCTCACCCTCTCAGTGCATCTTTGTGACCTGATGATTCATTTTCATAAAATATTCCTTTTGTTCAGTGTCTGGACCAACCCTTACTGAAACAAAGAGCTTGAACTTATTGCCTGTACATGTTATATCACTAATTCAGGGGGTTTTTTTGTGATTTTTTTTTTAATGTGTAGGACGGCATAATAATTTTTAAGTAAAATTTCTTGTTTGCTGGTGGGAAAACTTTTCCCCTGAGTGTTAAGTCCTCTTCACTTTGCCATTTCCAGAGTTTGGGGGAACTCATGGCTCTCTAACAGGGTAGGAAAAAATTCCAGAGATAAAAATGTATGTATAATGTTGTTGTGGGCTTGGAAATGAGAAGGGAATAAAATGAGTAAGGGGCAGTTAGTAGGAGGTGATGTTCATTCATCATTGGTCTCCATAGCCCTGAGCTCCAGATGATTTCTACCCTGATATCACTGCAGGACCCCTACCTCTCAGACAAGAGAATTCAGTCTGCTTACTGCCACTGAGAACATGCTTAGAATTGCAGCTGTTTTAGGTAGTTCCCTGCTAGGGCCTGGGGCACGGCACACTTCAAAGCTTTATTTCTTTCAATACACTTCCTCCTCCTTAACTCTCACTCCCACTGACTGGTATAACTCTGTTTTTTGCACTAGAGAAGAAATTCAGGAACCTGAGGACTGTACCCATTACTTTTTTTAAAATGTATTTTCATTGGTTTGAATACAGTCATTCATAAAGATTGTGTTTAATGCATGCACAGTCTTTCATTTGTTGTGTTGATTGCTGTCAAATCGAGCATGACTCATAGCAACCCTATGAACAAAGGGCCTGAAACCTTTCTATGACTATCGTTTCTCAAAGTTCATAGAGTTTCCAGAGGCATGTTGTTTAGGAATTGGATGCAACTGATGCATCCAAACCTGTCTTAAACTGGGAGCTCCACCAAATACTGTCCACCATGGGTAACCATTATGGTATTTGACACCCCAGTGGCACAAGGTTCAGTATCACAGTAGCTCCAAGTTACCTCAGTACAGCATATTGATAGAATAGTATTGTACCACTTAGAAGAATGTTCCTCCAAACAATCGAATTTTAAATACAAAGGCCCTCTCCAAGATCTTGTTGACTCTAAACATAAACTTAAAAAAAAATCAGTATAGTATGTTTTTGTTATTATGCACCATTGAGGCACCTGTGACTGATAGCAACCTTGTGTACTGCAGCTCCGAACCCTTCCCTGTCCCAGCCAATCTCACTAATTCCGACACACCAACCCCCATTGCCCCAGATACTGTATCGATCCATCTCATCAGGGGTCTGCCTCTTCGGCACTGTGTCCCTCCACCTTTCTGAGCATGATATCCTTCTCCAAGGACCAGTCTCTCCTGACCATGTGCCCAAAGTATGTGAGATAGAGCTTCAAAATCCTAGCCTCCAAGGAGAGACTTGGTTTCACCCTCTCCAACACAGACTGATTTGTTTTCTTGGTTTTCGTGGCAGTCCAGGGTATATTGAAGACTCCTCTCCAGCACCATATCTCGAAGGCATCTATTCTTCTTCTGTTATCCTTAGTCATTATTCAGCTCTCTGAAGCATAACAAGTAATTGAGAAGACTATGACTCTCAAACTTACTGAAGACTGCAGTACCATTTAGAGCTCTTTCTTTTTTTTTTTTTTTTTTGCAATTCTACA
>NW_006399810.1:11856473-11904310 GCF_000299155.1 Elephantulus edwardii | reverse complement strand
GCAGCAAATATTTCAACTCCTCTGTTTCAGTGAGCAAAGTTGTGTCATCTGCATAACACAGGATGTTGATGAGTTTTTCTCCAATCCCAATATCACATTCTTCTTCATAAAGTCCAGCCTCTTGAATAGTTGGATCCTTATAGAGATAGAAAAGGTGTTTAGAAAGGATACATTCTTGACACACTCCTTTCTTGATTTTGAGCCATGCAGTGGTCCCTTTTTCTATTTGGACAACAGCTTCTAGGTCGAGGTCTAGGTCTAGATTTCTCCTTAACACAATCAGATGTTCTGGGATTCCTATTCTTCTCAACATTAGACACAATTTATTGTGATCCAAACAGTCAAATGCCTTTGCATAGGAAATAACACACAAATACACATCCTTCTGATACTCTGCATATTCAGCCCTGATCCATTTGACATCAGCAGTGATACCCATAGTGCCATGGTATTTTCTAAATCTAGCTTGTGTTTCTGACAGATCTCTGTCAATGTACTGTTCCAATCATTATTGGATGATCTTCAGCAAGATTTTGCTTGCGTATGATATTTTCTGATAAGTTCTACATTCTGTAGGATCATCTTTTTGTGAATGGGAACAGTTTTTAAAAGAATGCAATTATCAAAACAGATATTCTTTACAAGTTAAACTAAATTATAGCTTAGTTTTAAGATGTATTCGGTACATATATATCCAGTAGTTCTTCTGGTCTCATAGCAAAGAAGGGACTTGTTCATGATAGCAATTAACTTCACATTTGAAATTGTTCCTTCTATTTCTGATGCATGCTAGGAGGCTTGGTGGCATAGTAACTAAGTGTTTGGCTGCTTACTGAAGAAAATTCAGAGGTTGTACCTGAGGAAGATGTGAGAGTGTATTATCAGAAAGGTGTAAACTCTATAGAAAAGTCCATTATATCCTATAGAGATGCCATGAATCAACTTGAACTTGCACATGGTATTTCTCTCTCGTTCTCGTACTCTCTCTCTGTCTCTCTCTCTGTCTCTGTCTCTCTCTCTCTTTCTCGGTGTGTGTGTGTGTGTGTGTGTGTGTGTGTGTATGCTTGATAGAGGAGGAAAGGTTATTCTTAACTCTTTTTTCTTCCTCTGTTGCTCCAGCTGAATGGAGACTAATTGCTGTTCTTTGAGTGGCAACTTGTAAGATCCCAAAAACTCTACAAGAAGCTAGTAGATAGAGCAGAAACACTTAAAAACTGTTATACTAATTATCTACTCATTCAACTAATTGTCATAAAGTCAGCATGAACTCATAGGTGATCTTTCATTGAGTGTCTGAGGCTGGGGGAGTATGAACATCTTCATCCTGTGGAGAAGTTTGTGATTCAATACCCCAAAGAAGCACAGTGAGGATAACTCTCTAGAGACTTAGCCATCAGTGCTTTCTCATTAAACCACAACCATAAACCTCCCAACTAATAATCCAAATTCCATAAAGTGTTTGGTTGTGTGTAAGAAGCCTTAGCACCTGCTCAGTTTTCTTGTTAATATATTTGTTTCACAGTCTCTGTAACAACAACTTTTTACAAGTGTACAGCCTATTGAAAGCAATTACATTAATTAGATGCATGTTGTTTGGTGGCCTAGAAACAAGAAGCTGTGCTGCAATTGAAGGCACACGGTTCAAGGCCACCAGTTGCTCCATGGGAGAAGGATGGGCAATCTCCTCCAGCCTCTGAAAACCCACTGGAGAGTCATTTGTGGATCAGTTCTGATTTGAAAGTACACAACAACAACAACAATAGTACTAACCCTTATCAGTGTAATTTGGTCATCTCAGTTCTCCAAACCAACAGCCTTCAAATTCTCCTCTTTTCTAACACTGGTACTCCTAAAAAGTGTTTGTGTAGACATTTATGCATTTGCCTTAAGTTTTTGTAGAAGTTGTCATATAATATTTGTCTTTGTGTCTAATATACTTTGGACATGTTGCAAGGAGGGACCAGTCCTTGCAGAGGGACACCATGCTTGGGTGGGTGTAGAGACAGTGCTGGGGAGGAAGATCCTCGATGAGATGGATTGATTCAGTGACTGGGGTAATGGGGGCAGGTGTATCAGAGACAATGAGATTGCCACAGGATAGAGCAGGGTTTAAGTCTGTTGTATGTAGGGTCACCATGAGTCACAGGCAACTTGACAGCACATAACAACAACCATTCATGTGCTCTCTTTACTATTTTTAAGACGATATTTCTGCTAATTCATTTTTAAAATCAGGCTTCAAATTTTCCTTCCTCACTTTTATTAGCTTAGTAACATGGTGGACTTAATACGTCCAAAGGAACCAAAATATTGTCTTAAATAAATCCCATCAGAATTTCATGATCATCTTAAAAATAAGTTTGAGGCATTGAATAACAATGATAGAAGACCAGATGAGTTGTGGGATGGGATGATATTAAGGATATTATCCACGAAGAAAACAAAAGGTCATTACAAAAACAGGAAAAAGAAAAAACCAAAATGGATGTTAGAAGAGACTCTAAAGATTGCACTGGATTGTTGAGAAGCCAAATCTAAAGGAAAACATGTCAAAGTGAAAAAGCTGAACAGACAGTTTTGAACTCTATAGTAGAATGTGCAGAGAGCTGGAATTGGAGAATAAAAAGAGACGAACTTGCTCTGCATTTCTCAAGCTAAAAGTACTAAAAAACAAATTTAAGCCTTGTGTCACAATGTTGGAAGATGCTATGGTCAATATACTGAATGACCCAGAAAACATCAAAAGAAACTGGAGGGAATAACAGAGTCACTGTATCAGAGAGAATTGATTGCCACTGAAAAATTTCAGGAAGTACCATATGATTAAGAACCAATGGTAATGAAAAAGGAAGTGGAAGGTGAATTGAAGACAGTGGTAAAAAATTAGGCCCCAGGAGATGATACCAATTGACTTTTTTCAATTAACAGATGCAGCCTTAGATGCACTCACCAATCTATACCAGGAAATTTGGAGGATAGTTGGACAGCAGATTGGAAGAAGTCCATATTTGTTCCTATTCCCAAGAAGGGTGATCCAACTGTATGTGGAAATTATAGAATAAGATAATTGATATATGCAAGCAAAATACTTCTGAAGATCATTCAAAGCAGCTCTAATAGTACATAGATAGGGAATTTCCAGAAGTTCAAGTGGGAGTTATTATTGCTGATGTCAGATGGATCCTGGCTGAAAGTAAGGAATACCAAAAGAATGTCTATTTGTGCTTTATTGACTATGCAAAGACATTTGACTCTGTGGATCATGGCAATTTGTGGCTGATGTTGAGGAGAATGGGAATCCCAGAGCACTTGATTTTGTTCATGAAGAACCTATACCTGGATCAGGGGGCCATTGTGTGAATGGAGCAGCGGAGCACTGCATGGTCTGGAATTCAGGAAGGAGTGTAACAGGGTTGTATTCTATCTCTATACCTGTTCAATATATATGCTGGACAAATTATCTGAGAATCTGGACTCTGTGAAGAGGAATGTTGAATCAAGATTGGAGGGAGACTGACTAATCAATAACCTGTGTTATGGAAATGACACAAACTTACTTGCTGAAAGTGAGGAGTATTTGAAGCACTTGTTGCAGAAAATCTAGGAATTCATCTTTCAGTATGGATTGCGTCTCAATATCAAGAAAACAAAGATTCTTACCATTGGACCATTAGGTAGTGTCATGATGGATGGAGAGGAGATTGAAACTGTCAACAGCTTCGCCTTGCTTGAATCCACAATTAACACCCTTGGTACGAGCAGTCAGGAAATAAGGAGATGCATTGCGTTGGGAAAATCTGTAGTTAGGGACCTTTCCAAATTATTGAGGAGGAGGAGTGATATCAATTTGAGGACTGAGGTGTATCTGATTCAGGCCATGGTCTTTCTGATTACTAACTATGCATTCAAGACCTAGAAAATTAATAAAGATGGCAGAATAAGAATTGACGCCTTTGAGCTGTGGTGTTGGAGAAGAGCACTGAACATCCCATGGACAGCCAAGAGAATGAATAGATAAGTTTTGGAAAGCATGCAGCCAGAGTGCTCTTTGGAGGCCAGAATGATGAGGCTTTGCCTCACATACTTTGGACATATTAATCGGAAGGCAATTACTTGGAGAGGGACATGGTGTTGGGAAGGGTGGCAGTTTGGTGAAGAAGAGGAAAGACCCTCAACTCGGTGGATTGACAAGATGACTGCTGCAATGGGCTGTTGTGTGTCAGGAAATGTAAGGATGGCACAGGACAGGGCTAGGTTCAGATCTTTTGTTTATGGGGTCGCTATGAGTCGTGCTCAACTCGAAGGCATCTAACAACCACAACAACATGGTGGAAGTGGTATACAGCATAGATGGATACCGGCTTGCCAATAGAGGATAACTCTCAAACACTGTCCAAGTGGATCTTTAACACAAGTCTTTTTTTTATTAATTTTACATTGGTTTGCATATAAAATTTGTGTACATTCTGTTTCATTCATGTACATTGTGTTTCACACTTTCTTTCATTCACATCCTGCCACATAGGAACATTCATATACATTGTGTTTTATAAAATGAATCACTGTTGATCTATGCCTGATGTCACCTCATCTTTTCAGGTCCCAGTTGGGTCTTTCCTAATTCGTTCATCCCTTCCCTCCACCACTAAACTCTATTGATACTGCCCCTTCGGTACTCCATTTCCCTTTTGGACTTTTATCCACACTTACTAGTTTTCCTTCTGTTTTTACAGTAATGGTTTTATGCTGGATTTGCCCTTATGAGACTGAGTTAGTTCCCTGAGCATAATGCTTTCTAGACTCTCCTCTGCTTTTTTTTTTTTTTTACAAAGTCATTGTTCATTAGTGCTGCAAGTTATTTTGCTAATGGACCACTATTTTTCAATCCATTCATTTGTTGATGAACATTTAGGCTGTTTCCATTTTGTTATGTGAATAATGCTGCCATGAACATTAGTATACAAATTTCTGTTTGTATCTCAGTTCTATTTTTTTTTTTTAGGGTATATTCCTAGAAGTGAAATAAGCTGGGTCATATGGAATTTCTGTGTTCAGCTTTTTAAGGAAATGTCAAACTGCCCTCCAGGGTGGTTGTACCATTTTACAATCCCCCCAACAATGTATAAGAGTTCCTATCTCTCCGTATCCTCTCCAGCAGTTATTGCTTGCTGTCCTGTTAAACTTTGCCACTGCTACTGGGATGAGATAGTATCTCATTGTGGTTTTGATTTTAATATCTTATTGGCAGTGATTGAGGTACATGGGAATAAACTTAATTAAAGACACAAAAGACCTTTATAAGGAAAACTACAAAACACTACTGAGACAAACAATGAGAAAGAAAACTAAATAGAAAAATTTTCCCTGTTCTTGGATCAGAAGACTCAGCATAGTGGAAAATAACCATCCTATCAAAAGCACTCTGCATGTTTAATGTAATCTCAATATAGATTCTAAACTCACTTTTCATAGAGTTAGGAAAAGGAGTTGGCAAGTTTATTTGGAAATGAAAGAGACCCAGAATAAGCAAAGCACTTCTGAAACACAAAAATGAAGTGGGAGGCATAGTACTCCCTGATCTCAAAACCTAATACACAGCTGTAGTTAGCAAAACAGAACAGTACTGTTATAATGGCAGATACAAAAGCCACTGAACAGAATCAAGAACCCAGATATTAACCCATCTATTTGCACAATGAATTGTGGCTCACATTGAGAAGAATAGGAATCACGGAACACCTGATTGTGTTCATGTGAAATCTATACGTAGACCAGGAAGCTATTGTCCATACAGAGCAAGGGAACACTGCATGGTTAAAAATTAAAAAAGGAGTGTGTCAGGAATATATCTTTTCTCAATACTTTTTCAATTTTTATGCAGAACAGATCATTGTGGAGGCTAGGCTATATAAAGATGAATGTGGCATCAGGATTGGAGAAAGACTCATCAACAAGCTGCAATATATACATGACATAACCTTTCTTGCTGAAACTGAGAACTTGAAGTGCTTACTGCAGAAGGTCAAAGATTATAGCCTTCAGTATGAACTACATCTCAACATTAAGAAAACAAAGATCCTTACTACCAGGCCAATAGACAGTACCATGATAGATTGAGTAAGGGTTGAGGTGTTTGATGATTTCATTTTGCTTGGGTCCACAATCAACACTCTTGACACCAGTTGTCAGGAAATCAAAAGACAAGTTGCACTGAGAATATCTGCTGTCAAGGATCTCCCCAGAATGCTAAACAAGCAATGATGTCACTTTAGAGACTAAGGCATGTCTGATACGGTCCATGGTCTTCTCAGATGCTTAAAAATCTAAGAGCTGGACAGTGACTAAGGATGGCAAAAGAATTTATTTCTTTGAATTGTGGTGCTGGAGAAGAGTATTGAACTTACCATAGACTGCCAAAAAATCAAATAGATCTGTCCTAGAGAGGATGAAAGCAGTTTACTCCTTGGAGACTAGGATTTTCAAGCTCTATCTCACCTACTTTGGGCATGTTGCCAGGAAGGACTAGTCCTTAGAAAAGGACATCATGCTTGGAATGATAGTCAGCATAGAAGATGAAGCACCTGGATGAGTTAGATTGACACAGTGACTGTGACAATTGGGTTAGGTGTGTCAGAGATAGTGAGGTTGGCTCAGGATAGGGCAGAGTTCAGAGCCATTGTCCATAGGGTCACCATGAGTTTTAGTTGACTTGAGGACATAACAACAACAACAACAAATTATAGTCAAATGGTATTCAACAAGGAAACTTACCCTATCAAATGCAGAAACAACAACCTTAGCAGCAAATAGTGCTGGCAAAACTAGTTTTCTACCTGCAGAAAGCTGAATCAAGATCCACACTTTGCACCAAACACAAAGATCAACTCAAGGTGGATCAGAGACCTAAGGGTAAAACCCCAAACCATAAATATAGTAAGAGACAAAATGGGACTAAACTTTCTTCTGTATAAATAGAATTTAAAATACAGTCAGAAATGCACCACCAGGAGAAGATAACAACGAGGAATGAGACCTTCTAAAGATTAAGTCCTTGTGTACATCAAAAACTTTACATATAGGGTAAAAAGAAAACCTACATACTGAGAAACATTTGACAATAACATCTCAAACTGTCTCATAATGAAAGTTTATAGAATACTACAGGGACTCCACAAGGAAAAGACTGATAACTCAATCTCAAAGTGGATAAAAGACGTGGAAAGACTTTTCACAAAAGAATACATTTAGTGGCCAATAGACACACGAAGAAAAGTGCTCAAAATCACAGACTCCCTATAAATGATAACAGATTCTTATTTTTTCAATGGTGTAATAAAAACTATGAGATATCATCTCACCCCAGCAACAATAGCAAAGTTCAACTGTAGGGCAAACAACAAATAGGAGGATGTTGCTTCCTCAAAAAGTTAAAAATAGACACACCATTTGACCCAGCTATCCCACTACTGAGAATATACCCCAAAGAAATCAGAGCTGTGACACAGATGTCTGGATACCCATGTTTAGTGCAGCTTTATTCACAGTAGGAAAGAGATGGAAGTAGCTCAACTGCCCATCAATAAGCAAATAGATAGAGAAACTATGATTTATCCACACAATAGTATATTATGCAACATTGAAAAACAATGAATTTGTAAAACAGTAATCAACATGAATGAGTCTGAGAAACAAAAACATACTGAATGAAATATCTCAATCACAAAAGGGTATATACAAGACCACTATTATAAGAATAGGAGGGACACAAAGAGACCAGTAGGAAAAGAATGCATAGGTAATAAGCACTTCACTGGAGTAGGGGAAGCGAAGGACAGTCTGAAAGAAATGGACAATTAAGACAAAGACATAACAATTAACAATCAGAAACTGGAGAAACATTGCTAGGGGAATTGGGAAAAGAAGAGGAAGGAAAATATGCATGAATGAATGAAAACCACTTTGTAAACTTTCATGAAAATAAATTTCCATTCTTCTAAAAAGAGGATAAAGGACAGTTGCTTATTTTTAAATGGTATATTTTTGCCTAAAAAGACCTTAATTAGTCTATCCATAAAAACTGCACACAGGGCTTTCCCCTGGCTTTGGATTTTTTTCATCCATGAGTTAGTATTATCAAATTGAAGGTATATGACTTTCCCTGCAATCTTTTCTCGGTTAAGGCTGTGAGGTTGGCTGTGCATCACTGATCTCGCCTGCACAAAGGGTGAAGTGAAGGTTTCTTTATAAGCACTGGTCCTTCCTTTCTCAGAAATAACCTAGGAGCACCGCCAGCCTGCAAATGCCTACTGCCTACTTATCTGAGAACATCTTTTCAGCTTTCACAGAGTATAGTCTCCCGTCCTTGTTTCCTTTTCTTTTTCTGCCACACACACTAACCTGTACACCCTCTGTGTGTACTGAGTATATGCTGTACCCCGATAACTCAGTGCAGTCCTCAGCAGAGTTAACTCCCCTCAAAGCTGTCGAATGAGAGGGGAAAACTGATGGACAGAGGGGAATAGGAGAAAACTGCATTTCTAGCAAGCTGAGAAAGAACTTGTAATTCATTCTGCATGAAACAGTGCCATAATTTATCCTAAACAATGTCATAATTTCTTTTGGTGAAGCTGAAATTGTACTGTTAGTAATATGAGAGGCTTGTACATGGACAGTAGTTAAATCTCAAAGCATTTTTACACAACTGTCTTTGCTTGACTTTTCAAAGCAACCCTTAAGTTCATGATATGATTTACATTTTAATTACTTATGAAATATTATAAATGCAGTCTCACTGGTGTTTTTTCCCTACTTATTCGTGTACTAAACTCATATCTGTTTATTTTCTCATTACCTATGAAAACTCAATAGCCTTATCTGTTGTGTATGTGGCTGTCATACGTTGAGGAGTCTATTTGATGACAATGATTAAGGAAGACTGAAGGAGTATTGATGCCTCTGAATCATAGTTTTGGCAAAGATGAGTGAACATATGGTGGACTGCTAAAAGAACAAGTGACTATGTTTTGGAAACATGCAGTCAAGGGAACTCATCGGAAGCAAGGATGGTGAAACATCATCCCATATACTCTTGCATGTTGTCAGGGGGACCAGTCCCTGGGAAAAGCCATCATACTAGGAAAGGTAGTGGCTGTTGTTAGGTGCTGTCTAGTTGAGTATGATCCATATTGACCCTACGAACAATATATCTGAACCCTGTCCCTTCCTGTGCCATCCTTATGATCTTTGATACACTCACACCCATTGCTACAGTCACTATGTCAATCCATCTGGTTGATGGTCTCCCTCTCCTTTACTGTCTCTCTTCCTTCCCAAGCATGATGTCTGTCTCCAAGGAACAGCCCGTCCTAGCAACATGCCCAAAGTAGAGAGAGTCAGTGAGTTTAAGCACAGGTGAGATTATGAAACCAGTGCAAGATCTGCAGTGTTTAATTGTGTTGTGTGTGAGTCAGAGCAAATTTGATGGCACCTGACAACAGTACAACAATTCTATTAATGTAGAGAGCACAGTATAGTGATTAGGGCATGAAGTGGGCCGTTTAAATTCTACCTGAATGACTTACTAAATGTTGCTGTTGGCCAGGTTAATTAGCCTTCTTGTGCTGCTGTTTTCTCACTGGTAAAATTAGTTTAATAGTAGTACCTACCTCATAGTGCTATTTAAGGATTATTTAAGTTCTGATACATGAAGCACTTTGAATGGTGCCCAGCACTTGGTATGTACTTTAAATGCTCACTATAGGACTAGGACTGTACATGGAGGTCTGGAGAACAAATTACTTCACTAATGGAGTTAAAAGCTCTTGAAAGAAGTTAGGAGAATTAAGGCTTGAAAGGTTAAATAACAGGACAATGAGTTATGCCAGAAAAAAGTCACAATACCTTCAGCAGAGCCAGACCATCTGTGAAATGGTTCTGAGATTCCAGAGACTTTGGGAATTTCCTTACTCAGGAAAGGCTTTTTGAGAGAGTAAGGAATTATGGAAGGGTAGCTTGCTCAGTTCCACAGTCAACAACTTTGGCACCAGCAGTTAGGAAATCAAGATGAATTGCATTAGGTAAATATACTGTCAGGGACCTCTCTAGAGTGCTGAAGAACAATGATGTCAGTCTAGTGACTAAGGTGAACCTGATCCAGGCCATGGTCTCTGCAATTATTTGTTATTCATCGAAGAGCTGGACAGTGACTAAGGATGATAGAAGAATTGATATGTTTGAGTTGGGGTTGAGCATACCATTGAATGCCAAGAAAATGAATAGATCTGTCCTGAAGAAGGAGAAACCAAGCTGTTCATTGGAGGCAAGGATTTTGAAGCTCTATCACCCATACTTTGAGCATGTTTCCAGGAGGAACATGTCATTGGAAAAGGACATGATGCTTGGAAAGGTAGGGGGACATTACACAAGAGTAAGACCCTAGATGATATGGATTGACGCAGTAACTGGGGCAGGTGTGTCAGAGATGGTGAGATTGGTCATGACAGGACAGGGTTCAGAATTACTGTGCATAGGGTCGCTATGAGTTGTAGGTGCTATGAGTTGATGGCACATCACAACAGCAGTAATAACAGTGTGTAAATAGGGAGATGTGGATGCATAGTCTGTAGGGTGTTGTTCTGCCAACCTAAGTTAGTGCCTCTTTGACAGTTCCAATACATCAGTCATTCTGAGGGAGAAAATTGGACAGTCTCCTTTTGTGTCATTTACAGACCCTCAAAACTCACTGGCAGGACAGGTATGAATTGTTTCTGACTTAGTGCAGTGAGCTGAGTTGACAGTATATGAATGAGTGGAAGATAGAAAAGAGAGTGCTTTGGGTAGGGTTAATCGGAGTGCATAATGCATGCCCGAGGAGACCTGAGCAGAGCAATTGTGGAAAAGAGCCTAGAAACCTGGAGTAGAGCTTTGGTTGGGCAAGCTGTGGATGACCTAGGTTATATTTATGAACTTCATTAATTTCCTCATTCAAATACTTATTACTGGGGGAACTCTGGTGGCCTAGTGGCAAGGAGCTGCAGCTACAATCCCAGAGGCGCACGGTTCGAATCCACCGTGCCGGGGAAGGAGGGGCAATCTCCTCCTGTACCAGTCAGATCTGATTTGACGGTACACGCACACAAAAATAATAAAATTTAAAAAAAGAACAAATACTTATTACTTTCTCATAGTATGCTAGGCACCTAGTAGGTCCTAGTTATAAGAGGACCACATTATGGCCACCAGTGATGGAAGCAGAGGGTGAGCGGAGGGGTCTCTGTGCCCACTTCAATATCATCATCATCAGGTCCTGTAACTGGGCTTTCTGCTGCTCACACTTTCTCTGTCAACTGCTCCCTAACACTGGCACCTCTAATTAACACATTCTTCCTGCTATCACTACCTGCCTCTGTGAGCCAAATGACTGGGTCTCTCACTCTGCGCCCTTGAAATTCTGCTGTTTAATACAATGGTGTGCTACACATTTTTCCAAGTGAAATACACCAGTCCTTTGATTATTGGACAGGAACATCTTCCTTACAGACCCTTACAAATACAAATGCACAGATGGCCTGCGGCTGCCTGGGCTGCTCTGACAGCCGGTCCCCTGAGCCCTTGGAGCCCTCAGTGCTGGGTCTACAGGCAGGGGATGGTGATGTCAAACTCAGTGTTCCCATCAGACTTTATTCAAATGCAGATATCCTTAGGGCAAGGAGCTTGTTGATGAAAAAGAAAAATGGTGATCTGCAACTCTGAAAGATGGAGCCTGGAATGATGACGATGACACAAAAGTTCTATGTGGACTCTTTACCTAGATTAACTCTGTTAAGAGGGGTCCAGTTCAGGAAGAACAAGGTTCTTGTTAAGTTGATGCTGTTGTTGACTTCTCTTGAGTCTGCCTTTCCCCTACCCTGTTCGTGGTGATCTATAAACAATGGAACAATATGCTGTCCAAGCAACATTTCCAGGAATCTGCAATGGCAGATTGGACCCAAGGCTTTCAGCGACTGATGTTTAGAAACATATTGCCCAACCTTTATTCCTAGTCTCTTATTTTTCTAGATGCACTGCTTCCTGTTCAGAATCACAGTAGCTGCCCACCTCCACTGAGAGACGGGTGGCAGAGGTGGATTTAATGGGAATTGAGCCTAGGCTCCTATGTGGAAGGTGAGAATTCTTCTAAGAATTCCTCTGATCACCACTATTCCTCTCTCATTTAATAGGGAGAAGAAAAAGTGTCCTTTTACTGACTGGAGGTTGTTGTTGTTATGTTCTATCAAGTCAGAACTGGCAAATAGTTGAGATTTTAAGAGGCAGTGAATTACAGGTGAGGAGGTTTCCCTTCTTCTGTTGATCAGCTTGTGGATTTGAACGGCATGCCTTTGGGATATGGAAAGATGCGTTATAGATTTTGTGAAAGTTTTCCTTTTGTATTACGAGGAAGAGGATAAAATGCACATTGGTGTTGGTGCTGTGTACCATCAAGTCGGAACTGACCCATAGCTGACTCTGTGGTAGATTTTCAGAGCCAGTTAATCACATGAGAGGAGATTGCCCATCCTTCTCCTGTGGAGCAGTCAGTGGATTCGAACCCTGTGCCTTTGGGGTTGTGGCACAGCAACTTGCCTGTAAGGCCACCAGAGCTTAAAAGAAATATTTTTCCTTTAAAAGCGTGATTAAGTGAAGGTACTGGTGGCATAGTGGTAAAAAGGCTTGTGGTTTGATTCTACCAGTTACTCTGAGGCAAGAAAGATGGACAGTCTCTTAACATACAATTTGTTGCCTCTGAAAATCCACTAGAGGGTCAGCTATGATTTTGTTCCAACTTGAAGATGCACCACCACCACAACAACATGTTAAGATGAGTCTTTCCACAAAGGCACTATAACATATGACAGCAGCATGCTCAGTATGTAGGACAGGCAGAGGGGGGGAGGCAGGTCGGGAGCTCAGGTTTCACCTCTGACTCCCATCTCCTGGGAGTGCTATGTTTCAAGGGGGTGAGGGAAACTTGTCCACTTTAGGAACATTTGGTAACATTACTCACAATTCACTATGCTGTGTAACCGTGCTGCTATCCATTTCTAAAACCTCTTCATCACCTCAAAGCAAAACTTACTGCTTCTTCAATAATAACAGTTCTTGATAACCACTCATAAACAACTTTTGTCTCAGTACATTTCCTATTCTAGATATTTCACATAAATAGCATCACATAGCACTAATAATTTTGAATCTGACTTTCTTCAGCATAGCCTTTTCAGATTTCATGCATATCATAATGTGAATCAGAACTTAATTTCTCTTTCTGAATGACAATACTTCATACTAGGTATGAGTCCATATTCATATGTTAATAAACACCGGATTTGTTTCCCTCTTTGCTGCTGTTGGTGGATGCTGGTCAGTAGCTTCTGACTCATATTGACCCTTTGTAAACCAGAACAAAACCCTGCCTGATGCTGCCCCACTCTGAAATCATGCTGTGATTCAGCCCGTTCTTAGACGTGCTGTAACACACCTTTGGATATCGTGATTGATGTTTCAATGGGCATTAATATATTCATATCTTTGAGTTTGAGTTCCTGATGTCATTTCTCAGAGATCTGAAAACATCATGTATCCTTTTGACTTGGTTCTTTAGAAAAACAGATTGAGAGCTTTCCCCTCTAAGTCTTGAGTTGTCTCTTTGCCTTGGCTAGGCTGAGGTATTCTTTCCTTTTTCAGAGGTGGTTTGACATTTCCTAGATAAGCTGTGAACAGTTTGGTTTTGATTTTTTTTTGGTCTGGTCCTAAGCTTTGTCACATACATTGGGCATGCATTTCACTAGAGATTAGGAGCTCTGGCAGTGTACTGTAGAATATTATCTAAAAAGTCAGTGGTTTGAATCAACCAGCTGCTTAGAGAAAGAAAGTTGTTGATCTCCTTCCATAAATATGTACAACTTTGGAACTTGATGAAGGGTCATTTTGAGTTACAGTCAACTCGATGGTAGTGATTATTAATGACTAACAATGTTGAGCACCTTTATGGGCACATAATCAATTTGCCTATGCAGAAGTTTGTATTAATGTCTTCTGCCCATTTTTAAATGAGTCGTGTATCATTTTTGTTACATTATGAAAGTCCTTCTATATGTTCGATATTAAACACTTATGAGATATATGGTTTCCAAATATATTATTTCTGTCTGGAGGCTGTATCTTGATTTTCTTGGTAAAGTCTTTTGATGAACAGAGACAGTCTGATTTTGAAGTCTATTTTACCTAGTTTGTCTTTTGTTGCTCTTGTTTTTAGTGCCATGTGTAAGCATCCATTGTCTAGTTCTATGTGTCTTATTCTACAAGTTACAGAGGGTAGTCTTACAGAGGTAGCTCTAAATTGTGCTGCTAACCTGAAGGCGGGTAGTTCAAGTCCACAAGCTGTTCCTTGGGAGAGAAATGGACAATCTCTTTCTGTGCAATTTATAGCCTCTGAATAAAAACCGCCTGTAAGTCAGCTCTCAGTTGATTTTGATTCAATGGCAGTGAGGTTTTGGGGTCTTAGAGATTAATAAATAAATAAGCAAGTGTGAGTCCTCCTATTTAATATTTCACTTTCAAGATTGGGGTGACTGTTCCTGGAACCTGGCAGTTCTATGTAGGTTTGAGAACTGATCTTTTAACTTCTTTAGAGAAAGCTATTTGAATCTGATAGAGATCGTTTTGAGTCCAGAGTCCTTAGTTAGGACAGTTAGATGCTCGATTTCTAGCTACAGGTTAGAGGTGGACCCAGAGTCTCTCTCAGAAGAAAATCTAGATAACCTGGCTTCAAAAGATCAATCTGGATATCCCTACAGCATATGGTTCTACTGGTAACAGATGAGGTTGTCATGATCAGCTCAGTGGCTACTTTTTAGGCTTCTTGTGTGTATCTGTGTTTACTCCATCAGTTACTTTCAAAGTATTGACATATTAATCATATTAAGTCTTCTATCAATGAACATGGAATCTCTTTCCATTTATTCAGGTCTTTGAAAAATTTCTTTTGGTGATATTTGGTAGTTTTCAGTGTGCAAGTTTTTACTTCCCTGGTTAAATGTATTCCTAAGTGTTTTATTTAGATGCTGTTGTGAGTGTAATTTTTTCCCTTTTCTCTGATTGTTCATCCCTAGTTTTTAGACATACTACTGATTTTTAAGTATTGACCTTGTGTCCTGTGACTTACTAGCAATAGTAGCTTTTCTATAAGTTTTGGGCATTTTCTGTTTATAGGATCATGCCATCTGTGTGGCAGTTTTACTTCTTCCTTTATAATTTTTGTGCCTTTACTTAATTTTCCTTCTGCTAGAACTTCAAGTACAATGTTGAAAAAACAGTGGTGAAAGTACGCATCTTTGTCTTTTTCTTAATCTTAATGAAAATATTTTCAGTCTTTCTCCACTGAACACTTGTTGAGTATAGAAGGTTTTCCACCCTCTGAGGACAACATCCTCATGAAGCATGGTGGTGAGATGGAAAGTTGAGTCTTTCTCAAATCCCAATTTGTGACTCTGTCCTTTTTTTCACATAGTATGTGAACCAAGAAAGGAGAGCCTTTATTGTCTTACCTTGTAAAAAAATTCCTTGATGATTTGTGGAGAGCATTTGAAATCATACCTGGAAAGTGTACAGAACAGCACCTGGCATAGAGGCAATTAAAGTGGCAGCTTGCATAACATTAAAAATAAAACTCACCACTGCTCAGCTGGGCACAAGGAGACTCCTCTTTTTTTTTTTTAACGCTTATATAGTGGTTTGCTTACAAAGTTCACATACATTATGTTTCACACTATTTTCCATTTATATTGTGTTTCATATAATCATTCTCATGCATATGGGTTTTTTTTGTTTTTATTTTTTTTATTTAAGTTTTTTTTAATGAAAATTTACAGAGACTTAGGAATGACTTTCCAGTCATTCACTGTTGCATTTTTCTCCCTGCCCACTCCCTCCCTCAAATTCACTCTTCTCCCTTAAAAGGAAAAGAAAAACTCACTGTTATTCAATCTCCACCCCCCCACCCCACCCCGACAAGTCCACTCCACTGTGCAGCATTCATTCTGGACTCCTTTCATGACAATAATATCCAATCATAAATCCCTTGTAAACAGTTCTTTCTCTCACTTGTTTCAATGCACTGTACATCATTCCTCTCCTCCTTCTTTGTCTTCCTCAACCCCAATGACAGTCCTGTTTTACAATAGTGGCTCTATGCAATATTTGTCCTTTTGTGTCTGAGATATTTAATTCAGTATAATGCCCTCTAGGGTCATCTACTTTGCATAATATTTTGTGAGTTCCTTGTTTTTCTATGCTGCATAGTACTCCATTGTGTGAATATACCAGAGCTTCTCTATCCATTCGTTTGTTGATAGGCCCTTGGGTTGCTTCCGGCTCTTTGCTATTGTGAACAAAGAGCAATAAACATGGGTGTGCATATATCTGCTTGGGTGGTGGTTATGATTTCTTTAGGATAAATTCCAGTAGTGGGAATAAAATCCTTATGCACATCCAAAAACATCTCCAACAGGGTAAAAAGGGAAGCCACAGATTGGGAAAAAGTATTTGGTAATGACATGTCAGACACTTATATCTAGAATTTATAAAATACTTGAGCACCACAACAAGATAAAGGCCAATAGCCCAATTGAAAAATGAGCACAGGATATGAACAGATACTTCACCCCAAAAAACATTCAGATGGCCAACAAACACATGAAGAAATGTTCAAAATCCCTAGCTCTAAGAGAGATGCAAATCAAAACACCTATGAGATATCATCTCACCCCAGTGAGAATAGTAAAATTTAACAGAACAGCAAACATCGAATGCTGGCGAGCTTGCAGAGAAACTGGAACCCATGCATGTGTTTTACAAAATTAATCACCACTGGAATTTGCCCATCATTACCCTGTCTTTTCAGGTCCCCACCAGATCCTTTCCACTTCCTTCACCACTTCCCTTCATCCACCAAACTGTGCAACTAAAAAAAAATATATAATTTGAGAGACACTGGAGAGCATTATGCTAAGTGAATTAACTCAGTCTCATAAGGACAAACACTACATAAGATCTTTATTATAAAAACAGAAGAATAACTAATAAAACATGTATGAGGACCCATGAGGAGAAGGGGTAGGTGTGGAGCAGTGAGACTAGGTAGGGGTGAAACCACAGGGAGAGTCCTTTCATTGGTCATTTTGAGGTAACATGGTGTTCTGAGGCTTCGGACAGTGTAGGAGGGAATAGGATAAGAGACAGATAGTTTAGGTCAACCCTGTCATTGATAGCTGAGTGACTCTTGGAGATTTAGTGATCTCTCTGAGCCACCATTCCCTCAATGGAATAGTAACATCTACCTTAGTGGTCTACTCTTGGTAACAGCAGCCAGGAAATCAAGAGACAAATTGCATTGGGAAAGTCAGTTGTCAGGGCCCTTTCCATAGTACTGAAGAGAAGTGACATCAGGCTGGTGACTAAGGTGCACCTGATCCAGGCTATAGTCTTGGCAATAGCATGCTATGCATCAGAGAGCTCTCTAGACTCTATGGACGTCTTTCCAGCTCTCAGCAAAGCGTATTATTTTCTACCACAGGGCCATTGTATATGCTCCTTCCAGTCCCTGTACTATTTATCTTTTCTTTACTTCCTTAAACTAGCAATATCTTTGCATCCTGTAAGCTCAATGACTATTCCTGAGGGAAGCTTTCCTTGGCACTCCTCTGCCAAGACTTGGCCAACTATCACTATCATAAACTCTCTTGGATAAATCCTGTAGGATTCTCTTTTACAGTACTTGCTGCAGTTTGAAAATATACCTTTATCTGTTATTATTTGGTTAATATCTGCCTCTTCTCTTGGAGTAGAATGTTCACAAAGTCTGTGGTAAATTCTGCTTTATTTACCATTGAATCTCCAGCTTTTAACACAGGCAGGAGTTGGTACATAGTTGTTACTCAAGAAATATTTTATAAATGAAGGTGTGTTGTATTCCTTCAACAGAGTTTAGTCCCACTATTTTTACTAAATTGTAGATTGTTAAGAAGCTGAATTATGTAAAATTTTGTTGTTATAGTTGTTATGTGTTGTCAAGTCAACTACAACTCATAATGACCCTATGGATAATAGCTCTGAACTCTGCCCTGTCCTGAGCCGGTCTTACTGCCTCTGACACTAACCCTCGTTACCTCAGTTGCTGTCTCAATCCATGTCATCCAGGGTCTTCCTCTCCGGTACTAACCCTCTACCCTTCCAAGCATGATATCCTTTTCCAAGAACTGGTCTCTTCTGGCAACATGCCCGAAGTAGGTAAGATATCAAACTCCTTACTTCACAGGAGCAGCTTGGTTTCACCCTCTCTAGGAAAGATCTTTTAGTTCTCTTGGCAGTCCATTGTAAGTTCAGTACTCTTCTCCAGCACCACAGCATTAAATTAAATATCCTCTTGCATTTCTAACTTGCTCATTATTTTATGGTACAGCTTAGAAGAGGCCATAGTATTAGGAGTATTATAGCTAATGTCAGATGGATCTTGGCTGAAAGCAGGGAGTACCAGAGGAATGTCTATCCACATTTCATTGACTATGCAAAGGCATTTGATTGTGTAGATCACTATAAACTCTGAGAAGAATGGGAATCGCAGAACTTGATTGTATTGATGTGAAACCTATATTTGAACCAGGAGGCAGTCATTAAAACAGAGCAACGAAACACTGCATGGTTCAAAATTGGTAAGGGTATATGTCCAGGGTGTGTCTTGTTTCCATATCTCTTTAATCTATATGCAGAACAGATTATCCAGAAGACTGGACTCTATGGGGAGAAATATGGCATTAGGATTGGAGGTAGACTCATCAACAATCTGCCTTATATGGATGACACAACCTGCTTGCTGAAACTGAGGAGGACCTGAAGCACTTGCTGCAGAGGGTCAAGAACTGCAGCCTTCAGTATGGATTGAAGCTCAACATCAAGAAAAGAAAGAGTCTCACTACTGGGACACTTGGCAGCATCATGATAGATGGTGAAGAGACTGAAATTGTTAGCAGCTTCAATTTACTTGGCTCTACAATCCAGCAGCCAGGAAATGAAAAGATGAATTGCATTGGGAAAGCTGGCTGTCAGCGACCTCTCCAAAGTACTGAAGAGAAACGATACCAGTCTGGAGACTAAAGTGTGCATGATACAGGCTATGATCTTTGCAATTACTTGCTATGCATCAGAAAGCTGGACAATGACTAGGGATGGTAGGAGGAGAATTGATGCCTTTGAGCTGTGCTGCTAGAGAAGAATATTGCATGTATACCATGGACTGCTAGGAGAACAAACAAGTTCGTCCCAGAGAGGGTGAAGCCAGACTGATCCTTGGAGGCAAGGATTCTGAAGGCATCTGATATCCTTTGGACATGTTGCAAGGCGGGATCAGTCCTTGGAGAAGGACGTCATGCTTGGGAGCATGGAGGGACAGTGCAAGAGAAGACTCTCAATGAGATAGACTGATTCAGTGATTGGGGTAATGGTGATAGGTATATCAGAGACAATATGATTGTCACAACATAGAGTAGGGTTTAGGGCTGTTGTACAAGGGGTTGCTATTAGTTGCAGGCGACTTTACAGCACATAACAGTAAATTCAGTTCAGAAGCTCTCAAATGTTATGCCTGTATCAATAGTAGACTACTTCGTCTAGAGACTTCTTAAAAATGCAAATTCTTAAACTTTATGCTAAAACTCTGGAGATAGAGCCCAAGACTGTTTTAATGAGTCCTCTATAATATTCCCATGCTAATGCAAGTTTGAGAACTTGATCTAAATGAAGTTTCTAGATAAGGACCTTATCTTTCTGTATTTTGTAATAAAGTTTCTCAAACTGATATGATCGTCATATTCACTAGGAAAGGTGTTGAATTTTGATTTATATTTTTAAATACTGTGTGTTAGCTTACTACACTGAGAATGCTAATTGTATAGGGTGAGGGTGCATCTGGGATCGATCACTCCTTCAAGTGATTCCAAGACATATGCGAATTTAGCAGTTCCATAAGTCGTGATTTTTGGGTAAACCTCAGGTATACACCTGGTTGCTTATCAAGCAATGCAGTCCCTTAGTTTCAGCCTCATATGTCTCTGTAGAGTCTTTCATTTTTATGAATGAAAAATATTCCATAGCTTAACTTGCCTTAGGTTCTTGCCCTTATCTTTGTCATGTACCTGTGGCTGAATTGTCCTTGTTTCTGTGAGAGTTGTGACATCAGCATGATGTTATTCTACTTAATTTTACCTTTACAGACAGGTTAGACCCCAATGAGAATCATCAATCTCTATCAATATCATCTCTTACTTTCTACCTCTGTCTCCACCTAGTCTACTGCCTCTAGAAAGTACTTACAAAGTCAAAATATTTCATCTCTGTATTTATATAAAGCAGCTGTGGTGCCTGAGTGCATTAAACATTATGCAGCTAATGAAAGAGTCAGTGGTTTTAATCTACCAGCTACTGTTCTGGAGAAAAATGAGTGCCCCATCAGGCCTTCTCATAAAGATTTACAGCCTCAGAAACCAAATGGAAGGTCACTATGTATTGGAATCAACCTGACAGCCGTGGGTTAAATCAGTTCTTTATAAAGAACCTTGATGGTACACTGCTCAAGTGTCTGGCTGCTAACTGAAAGGTGAGCAATTCAAAACCACCAGCTGCTTCATGGGAGAAAGTGTGACATTCTACTTCTGTAAAGATTTACAGGTTTGGAAACTAAGTATTCTGCTTTACCTGGCATGTCTCTAAGAATTGGAATGCACCTGACAATATTGGATTTTTTTTTATTTCAGTCATTATTTAATATAAAAGTGACTCTGAAACCAGACAGCTCTGGTAATGTATAGAGAGTTCTGGTGGCTTCATGGTAAAGCATAGCACTGCCAACCCAAAGGCAGCAGGTTTAAATTCATCAGCTGCTTTGCAGGAGGCAGGTGGACAGTCTCCTCCCACTCAGTTTGCATCTTCTGAAAACCCACTGGAGGGTCAGCTGTGAGTCAGTTCTAATCTGATTGAGCATAACAACAACAACAATGGAATCAGGATCATCAGACCCAGGTGCAAGAAATGTCCTGTAAATAGTTGTTCGTCCAGTTCTCTTGATCACCATCAACCTGTGTTCTCATGCATGCTTTACTTCTCTGTTTCCATGGGCAAAGTCCATGCTTCTACTTAGGGCCCATACCTTTACATGTAAATCGGATCTTTCAGGCAAGTTCTGGTGGCCTAGTGGCAAGAAACTGCTCTGCAATCCCAGAGGTGCATGGTTCAAATCCACCAGATGGAGAAGGAGGGACAATCTCCTCCTATACAAGTCGGATCTAATTTGATGGTATACATTAAAAAATAATAAAAGTTAAAAAAAATATCATGGTAGTGTTTCTCCTCTCATTTTTCCATAACAACATTATTGCTTGAGCAGTCGCCATCAGACTTCATGTCTCCCAGCTTAAATTTTAAAAGGGACTGGGGGAGTTAATCATAGGGCCATACCATTTGATGGGGTTTATGTGAAGGAAATGGGAAAGATCTGGTGTGAAAAACAATGTATTCAAACTTTGTAAATAAACCAATATAAAAAAACTTTAAAAATTGAAAAAAAAGTCTTCTACTGTAACTACTATCATTTTTCCTTGCTCCTTTCTTCGGCGAAAGCCCTTGAAAGAGTGGCCTACATCTTTGTTTGTATGTTTGTTTCTCATGGAATATGCTGCAGTCAAGTTTGTGTCCCTGATGCTTCACCAAAGCAGTCCTTGCCAAATTTATCAGTAACCTAAAAAGAGGAAGAGAATAAACAAAAACCTTTACTGAGCTGATTCCAACACATACTGACTCTAGGACAAAGCAGACCTACCCTGGAGGGTGTCTAAGGCCCTGAATCTTGATAAGAACAGCTTGTTTCATACATCCACTGCAGAAGGCTGGTGTGCTCAAACCTTTTGGATGACAACCCCATGCTTGATCCTCTTCGCCACCAGAGCACCTCATCAGTGACCTGCACACTTTGAAATCCAATTATTAGTTCTCAGTGCTCATCTTTTTTCACTTCTGTTTGATCCATCTCTCCTTGTAGCTCAGTCGTGGTTCATTTCCTGCCTTAATGGATGCTTCTCTTCTCACCTTGCTAGATCTTCCTCGCTGGCCTGACCTAAACAATGGGAGGTCTCAGGGTTCCTCAGACTGTCTGGCTTCAAGTTGCATCCATAGGCCTGACTCCCTATCCACTCTTCTGGAAACCAAGCTCATTTGTCGGTCTACCCATTGGCTTAACTTGGGTCTCTAATTCTGATCTCTATGTGTCCAAAACAGAATTCCTAATTCACTGTCAGCACCACTCCACCTAGACTTCTGCCTTCCCTGTCTCTCATATTGTTTATTTATCAGAAAATCCTGTCAGCCCTACTTTAATAATGTATCCTAAATCTGACTGAATCTCATGACCTCTCCTGCCACTTATAATGCAGCCTCACAGCATTTCACCTGGACTATTACAATGGTCCCTCTGTTTTCTCTATTGCCACTTTGATTTTGTTTAACTGGAAAACCCAGCCTAACCCCTTCAAAATCCCCAGAGCTGTCCATCTCACTCAATAAAATCCAAGTATTGAAAAGTCTTTGTTGTTGTTATTGTTATTATGTTATTGTTCTGCCAAGTCGTTTGTGACTCATATCAACTCTATGTACCTCTGAACCCTGGTCTATCCTAAGCCAAACTTATTGTCTCTGACATACCTACCCCTATTACCCCAGTCACTGAGTCTATCCATCTCATTGAAGGTCTTTCTCTCTTACGCTGTCCCTCCACCCTCTCAAGCATAATGTCCCTCTCTAAGGACTGCTCCCACCTTGAAACATGCCCGAAGTATGTCAGACAGAGTTTCAGAATCCTTGCCTTCAGGAAACAGCCTGATTTCATCCTCTCCAAGATAAGCCGTTTCTTCTCCTAGCAGTGCGTGGTATATGCATTACTCTTCTCCAGCACCAAAACTCCAAGGCATCAATTCTCCTTCTATCATACCTAGTCATTGTCCAGCTTTCTGATGCATAGCAACTAATTTCTTATGCATAACTGAAGACCATGACCTGAATCAGGCACACTCTCATCTCCAGAATGACAAGCCCTACACTATAGAGCTCTTTAATCCACATTGAAGACTATAATACTTGACCTTTTGTAGCAAATCCTTTAGGTCTTTCTCGGTTTCAGCAAGCAAGGCTGTGTCATGTGCATAACACAGATTGTTGATGAGTCTTCTTCCAGTCCTGATGCCGCATTATTTCTCATAAAGACCAGCCTCCCAAACTATCTGTTCCACATATAGATTAAAAAGTAGGAGACATGATACATTCCTGATGCACTCCTTTTGATTATGAACCAAGCAGCATTTCTGTGCTGTCTTCTGATGACTGCTTCCTAGTCCTAGTGTAGATTTCGCATGAACACAATCAAGTGATCTGGGATTCTCATTCTTCTCAATGTTAGCCACAATTTGCTAAATGTAAAATACCACACAGTAAAATGCCTTTGCATAGTCAGTGAAAAACAGATTCTTCTGACACTCTCTACTTTTAGCTAATATCCATCTGACATTAGTTATAATGTCCCTAGTGACACAGATTCTTCTAAACCCAGCTATTATTCCCGCTAGGGTTTGTCAATTTACTGTTTCAGTATTTTATATTTTTTTATGATCTTCAGCAGGATTTTTCACCATGCTAGATGGAGAAGAGACTGAAGTTGTTAACAATTTCAACTCATTCAGTTCTACAGTCAGTATCCTTGGCACCACCAGTCAGGAAATCAAAAGCTGAATTGCATTAGGAAAATCTGCTGTCAGAAACCTCACCAGAGTGCTAAAGAGCAACAGTATCAGCCTAGAGACTAAGGTGCACGTGATCCAGGCCATGGTCTGCACAATTACTTCCTATGCATCAAAGAGCTAGGCAATGACTAAAGATGACAAAAGGATGGATGTCTTTGAGTTGTGGTGCTGGAGAAGTGTATTGGACATACCATGGACTGCCAAGAGAATAAGAGGTCTGGCCTGGAGAGGGTGAAACCAAGTTTCTCCTTGAGAGCAAGGATTTTGAAGCTCCATCTGACATACTTTGGGCATGTTAACAGGAGGGACCAGTCCTTGGAGAAGGACATCATGCTTGGAAGGGTTCAGGGACCACACAGGAGAAGAAGCCCCTGGGTGAGATGGATTGACAGAGTAACTGGGATAATGAGGGTAGCTTTGTTGGAGATAGTGAGACTGGCTCAGGATAGGGCAAAATTCAGAGCTGTTGTGCATAAGAGGGTCACTATATGTCTCAGGCGACCTGCAACACATAGAAACAGCAACAACAACAGTGGAGCACTGATAGTACAGAGCTGTGCTACAAACCCCAAGCACGTTGTTCAAATCCACCTGATACTCTTCAGTAGGAAGATGGGCAGTCTCCTTCCATGAAGTTTACAGCCTCTGAAAATCCATTCCAGGCTCATCTATGAGCTAGCTCTGACTTGAAGGCACACAAGAACAATCATCTCCTCCTCTTTAATCCCTAACGTCTTCTCTTCCACACACCCCCACCCCCCAGCCTATTCTATGCTGACCATGTTGGCCACCTCTAGTGTTTTAAAGCCACTGGAGACACTTCTGTTTTCAGTGCCTCTGCGTGTTCCTGTTCTCCTTGTCTGTAATACTGTGTTCCCACATACTTCTAACTCATGACTCTGTTCTTGTGGCCTAGTGGATAGAGAGTTGCACTGCCAACACAAAAGTGGGAGGTTTGAATCCATCAGCTGCTCTGCAGGAGGAAGATGGTCAGTCTCCTCCGAGCCAGTTTACTGTCTCCGCAAACCCACTTGAGGATCACCTGCGAGTAGATGTCAACTCAGCGGCAATGAGTTTTGTTTTTAAATTATCATTATTACCTTATGGGAGAGACTTTATCCAACCACATGTTAGAAAAGTGTTGTACTGCCTTTCATTCTGTTTGTCCCTTACCCTACTGAAATTTTATCCTATAGTTTCTCCTATAGAAACTATTACTGATTGACATAATTTATCTTTACTTGTCAATGACTTTATTGTTTATCTTCTCCCACTCAAATGTAAGCTCCAGGCAATTGAGGCCTTGGTCTATTTGTACATTACTTAATTCCCTAAACTAAGCAGTGCCTGGTACCTAAGTAATTCTTGAAGAATGAATGGTCAGCTTGATTGAAAAGATTTGCAATATAATATCGTTTTGATATAAGAATATAGTTGGAATAATTCTTTGAAGTGATACTAATGGGCTTTCATAAGCAAAGCAACTTGTAATTTGTGAAACTAACTACTAGCTTGCAGGACTTGTAATTGGAACTTCAAATTATACCTGATTACTCCTCAGCACCTCTTAATAAAACAGCTCTCTTTATGTAAACATGGCCTGGCAGCTGGGGAATGTGTTAGGCCATGCCGTCACCATAGAACATTTATTTTCCTTTTTAATGAATTACTAAAGTGAACTTATCCATTGTGTTTCATTATTTACCTTTAAACATGTAATGTTTAAATATCCACCCATAAAGATAGATTCATTTTAGAAATGACTCTGTTTTGGAATATGTATATTGCCTCTGTCCTTTTGACACCCCATCCTGCAATTTGTTCTCAGCATTTGCTTCCCTCGCTGGCATCCCTCTTTTTTTGTTTTGTTTTGTTTGGGTTTTTTTTTTTTTTGCTGCTGCTTCTTCTTTCTTTTCTCTCTTCCCTCCCACCCTCTATTATATTTTTTATTGAAGGTTGAGATAAGCCAGTTGCTGCATCATGGGCCCATTACACTTCCTAACAATTCCATTTGCACCTTATTGTTTGTCTTATTGCTGGAAAATTCAGGTGATTCATCATGCCTGAAGAAGCACCTGATCCCAATTCCCTTGGTAGCATGATCACTATGTGACAGGAATACAGTGAGCAGGGTTGGCTTTCAGATACTCAGAGGCCAAGGTGATAACTCTTTGGGGACTTTTAGCTTCTCAAGTATTGATGAGTTCCATTTTGTAACGCTCTCTCTCCTCCTCCCTCTTCTTTGCCTATCCTTCAACAGCCCTCTGAGCCTGGAAAAGGGGAAGAAGTTGATAGAGGACATAGCACGTCTCCTGAAGGTGCCAATAAGCACTTTTGCAGACATCGGGTGAGTTCCTGACGGCGAGCCTGAGATTGCATTCTTCCCTCACATCGTGTTCAGTTTCATAAATTGTGTTGTGAGGGAGAGAACCTGTGTGTCTGTGGTTTTTGTTAATTATATCTGAGAGAAACAGTTTAGAAAGGAAATGAAAGGAAATTCCAGTGGGTTTTGGTAAGTTATTCAAATAAAGCTGAAACCTGAGTTTAATTATAAATATTATAATCTCCTGAAAGAACAGTATCGAATGAAGGCAGAGCCCTAAACGAACATTAGAATTGCCTGGGAGGTTTTTAAAAATACTGATGCTTAGGCATCACCCTAGGGAGCTCTGGCACCGTAGTGGCAAGAAGCTGTGCTGCAATCCCAGAGGCACACAGTTTACACCCTCAGATGCTCCACGGGACAAGGATGGACAATCTCCTCTTGTGCGATTTACTGCCTCTGAAAACTTGCGGGAGGGTAAGTTATGGGTTGGTTCCAACTTGAAGGCACACAACAATAATAATAACAACAATAACAGGCCTCACCCCAGGGAGGTTTTGTGACCAAGTTCTTACAAGGTTATGCTGACTACTAACCTTACTGCTGGTGGTTGGCATCCACCAGCTTCTCCATGGAATAAGAACTCTCCTCTCATTTGATTTACAGCCTCTAAAAATGCACTGGAGGGGCAGTTATGAGAATTCTGACTTGATAGAAATGAATGAATGTGAGTGAATAATTGAGTGAGTGAGGCCTCACCCTGTTTTAAATAATGAGGCTCTCTGAGGCTAGAGACTCAGAGTAAAAGTGTAATCAGCACTTAATGAGTCCTTGCTGTGTACCTAACATAGATATTACCTCTAATGAAAATCCAGGATACCACTTCACTTCCATTGTTATCCTTAAAAATACCTCAAATTTACCGCCCTCAAGTCAAACCAACTCATAGCTGACCTCCTACAGGATTATTGGAGGCTGTATGTTGCGTGAGAGGTTACTTGTCCCTCTTACATCTGGTAAATCTGAACTGCCAGAGAACCTGGGCTTTTGGGTTAGCAGTGAAATTCCCTGTGGATTATATATTCACTATTTCAGGATAGCTATTATCATGAAATTGGAAGGAGGAGTGGCATCCACTTCCATAATAGCTTGAAACCCTATGAACCTGGAGAGAGGATGAAAGGCACCCAAGCGTCGAGGATTCTGCTTCATAGGGTCGCTATTAGTCGCCTGCAACTCGAACGGCATTTAACAACAACAGCATTATCGTGAAAACAGAAAATGATGGTGTTGGTGAGAGTGTGGAGATATTGGAACCCTTTTGCATTGTTGATGGGATTGTAAAACTGTGGAAAAAGAGCTATAATGGCTTAGTGGTAACGAGTTGCATTGCCAGCTCGAAGGTGTATGGTTTGAATCCACTAGCTGCTTCGTGGGAGAAAATGGGCCGTCTTTACCCACGCGATTTACTACTTCTGAAAACTCTCTGGAGGGTCACCTATGACTCAGATCTGACTTGATGGTACACAATAATAACAACTGTGGAAAACAGTTCAGCGATATTTGCAAAAAATAAGCGTGGGACAGCCATGTGGTCCACCAATTTACTCCTAGATAAACACTCAGAAAATATTAAAATGGAGACTCAAACTAACACTTAGATCCCATTGAAGCTGTTCACACTAGTCAAGGAATAGAAACAGTGCAAATGTTCTTTGATAGACAGTATATGGGATATAAACACACAGTGGGATATTATTTATCCACAGAAAGGAATGAAGTTCTGGTATATATTATAGTATACTTTAATCTTGAAAAATTATGCTAAATGAAATTCTTCACCCACAAAAGGAGAAACATAAAAGGACTTCATTTATATGAAATACATATTTAGGCAAATTAGTACTGGCAGAAAGTAGACTAGAGGTTAACTGGGGCTTCAGGGAAAGAGAATGGAGAGCTATTGTCTAATTAGTATAGAATGTTTGTTTATTTTAGAAGTAGTGGTGAAGGCTGCACAGCACTGAATATAATTAATGCCACTGAATGGTACACTTGAAAAGTAATAAAATAGCAAATTTTGTGTAATATATACATATATATATATATATATATATATATATATATATATATACATACATATACATACATATATATATATATTTACCACAGTGCATTTTAGAAGGAGGAAGACGTTAGATAATGTGGGTGGCCCTGCAAGACTATGGAAGGAGTAGAGGCTTTGGAATGTGAATTATTTGTTGTTGTTATGTGCCATCAAGTTGCCTGGAACTCATAGCTACCCTATGTATAATAGCTCTGAACCCTGCTCTATCCTGAGCCAACTAACCCCTCTACCCTAGTCACTGAGTCAGTCCATCTCATTGAGGGTTTTTCCTCTCTTGCACTGTCCCTCCACCCTCCCAAGCATGATTTCCCTCTCCAAGAACTGGACCTTTCTTGCAGCATGCTAAAGTATGTCAGATGAAGCTTTAGAATCTGTGCCTCCAAGGAGCAGCCTGATTTCACCCTCTCCAGGATGAACCTGTTTGTTCTCTTAGCAGCCCATGGTATATGTATATTCAATACTCTTCTACAACACCACAGCTCAAATGCATCAGTTCTCCTAGTCTTGTCCAGCTTTCTGATACATAGCAAGACAATGCTTTCTGATGCATTGCGAAGACCGTGGCCTGGATCAGATGCACCTTAGTCTTCAGACTGGCATCGTTGCTCTTCAGTACTCTGGATATGTCGCTGACAACAGCCTTTCCCAATTGATTTATTTTAGTATTATGAGCGTCCTCTTCTGTAAACCTTGGCATAAGGCCTGCCATTAGATTTTGTTGTTGTGTGCCCTTGAGTCGGAACCAACCCATAGCTGACCCTGCACTGGGTTTTTAAAGGCAGTAATTGCACAGGAAGAGATTGACCATCCTTCTTCCATGGAGCATCTGGCTGATTTGAATTTGATCTGGCCTTTGGAATTGCAGTTCAGCTTTTTTTCCATGAGTCTACCAGAACACACTCAGAGAGCACTTAAGAAGGAGTAGTTAACATGTTGTTAGGCACCATCGAATTGGTCCTGACTTGAGCGACTGTGTTTGGAGCAGAAGAAATGAGCACCCAGTCACTGTGCTGTGCTCTCTGTGGCTGCTGTGCTTACAACACCTTGCTGCAGCCAGTGTCCGTGCCTCGCGTAAAGGGTGGGCCTCTTTTTTGCTGACCCAAGCATGATGCCTTTCCCTTCCTGATAACATGATTGAAGGATGTGAGACAGTTTCCTCATCCTCTAAGAAGTATTCTGGCTGCATTTCTTTCAAGACAGATGTAGTTGTTCTTTTGGCAATCCATGATGTAGTCAATATTCCTTGCTAATACTGTTCATTCAAAGCAATGACTATTCTTTGGTCTTTCTTAGCAATTCTACAGCTGTCTCATGCATAGAATGTGATTCAAAATACTGTAATTTAGTGCACTCTACCCCCTTTTAATGATTTAAAGGGGCCTCTTGCAGCACATTTGCCCAATTAATTCAATGCACTATAAAATTGACTGCTGTTTCCATCTTTGACAACTGAAATAATTACTTTGCTTAATATGATATTACTTATTGAGCCAGTTGTGATTTTTTTTTGTATATTTATGTTGAGGTATAATCCATGCCGAAGTTGTCACCATTGAGTGTCATTGATAGCTCACATTTTCTTCATTCTCAGCAAGCAATGTTGAGGCATCCAATAGTGATGATGCAATCTTCTTCATATGATCCACTTTCTCCAATTCTTTGCTCAGCACACATATTGTGTGCTAAGCACATACATAGATAACAGAAATTGAGTAAGTCCATTGACATAATGTCAAACTGTATATATTTGGAAACCCAATATTTGGAGACAAATTTTGAAAGTGATTTAAGATAGGATTAGCTTCCATGTATAAATAAAAAAGATTCATCAGAGTAATGTTCAGTAGTATTGTGTGTAGTTTTATAAGTAGATTGATACAGTCTAAATATAATTATTATTGAGCATATCGATTTGGATTAGAGTAGCAGTGGTTAGAAAGACACTGTACCTAAAGTAAACATCTTGCTGTTTATTGAAGAGTCAGACTTTATAATATTGACAGTTAACAGCATTGTTTCTGTTCCTGTGCGCCTTCAAGTTGGAACCAACCCACAGCTGACTCTCCAGCAGGTTATCAGAGGCAGTTAATGGCAAGGGAGGAGATTTCACATCCTTCTCCTGTGGAGCTGTTGTTGGATTTCAGCCACCTGCCATCAGGATAGCAGCACAGGTTTTTACCAGTAGGCCACCAGAGCTCACCTTTACTAGCATTTGTTGTCGTTGTTGTTGTTGTTATTGTGTACCATAGAGTCGGGACCAACCCATAGTTGACCCTTTGGTGGGTTTTCAGAGACAGTAAATTGCATGGGTGAAGATTGCCCATCCTTCTCCCGTGGAGCAGCTGGTGGCCTCAAACTGCATGCCTTTGGGATTACTGGCAGCTAATTCTGTTGAGGGGAGTGGTCTCAAGGGTAGAATTCTTGCTTTCCATGCAGGAGACCTATATTTTACTTCCTTCTGGTAGAATTGATCATGGAAGCATGACCACAGATGAGTTCCAGATGATGCAGGTCATGAAAATACAAATTAGCATTTTCCATTAGGAGAAGAGGAGAAGATGAAAGAACTTCCAAGGGATAATACTTAGTTGTTTCCAGAGAGGAATATGTACTACATATAGAGTCAGTAAGCAAGATGCTGCGGTGATACAATTGGTTAAACATCTGTCTGTTAACTGAAAGCTTAGTACTTTGAATCCACAGATCACACTCTGTGAATGGAAAGACCTAATCTTCTTCCATAACTGTCCCAAATGACAGTTTCACCTTATTATATAGGGTAACTATCAGTCAGAATCAACCTGACATCACACAACAACAGGCAGGACTTTACAACTGAAAAAAGAGCACTGTTGTGATTAGGTTTGAGAGACAGCTACACATACACAAAAACAAAACGAAACAAAACAAAACCCACAGAGATTTGGGGCAGTCACAGCATCTCCCATACTCTAACAACACCAGTCTTGTGTTCTTGGACAGGCTGTGATGAACTGTCAAGGCCTGTGCTCTCAGGACCATTGTAGTTTTCTTGTTAATTATTACTTCCCATCATCAACTTGATGAGTCCCAAGATGTAAACATAATGGTAGTGTTCACAGATTTTGAAACTGAATGATCCTTGCAAGGCCCATGTTTGTTGTTGCCCTCAATGGGTAGCAAAGACACATAGAGAACCTAGACATGGACAGCTAAGTTGTCATTCAGTGTTAGTATACTCTGTCCCTTGTGTACATCTCCTTGACCCATGCTTAATGTCCAAAGACAGTAATAAAATCATGCTTGCACCTGACATAAACAACTTGAAATGTTTCAGCTCCATTTACATCTTACATTCTGCAGGAGAAGAAAACAAAAACATGTGGTTCACACATACAAGAAAGAAGTCTTTATAACGAGTATAGTCCTCATTTGGCAGCTGGCCAGGTGATTGTAGCTGGTATCACCCATTCTGTGGTCTGTGCACACTTAGTAACTACCTCAGCCAGTCATGGTTTTGTGCTCAGTGGTGGTGATCCAAACCTTCAATTTTGAAGGGCCATTTGGTTGTCATGTTGGAAATATGTTGATGTAATGTTCTGTTGGCTTAAATCACAAGAAGTATAGTATTGTGGGATGACCTGAGGGATTTCTTGTGTTTCAGATATACTCAACTCCCATTATCTAAAACAAATTTTATTTCTTCATATTAACCAGAATCAATCATATTAGACAATTCAATAACTCCCTTCTTCAGCTCGAATAGCATTTTTGACTCCCAGTTCAGTGAAATTCGTATTATGCCTCTAGGTGAGTTGTTGTTGTGTACCATCAACTTGGAACTGATTTTAGAGGGTTTTCAGGGGCAACTGATTGCAAAGGAGGGGATTGTCTATTCTCTTCCTTCAGAGCAGCTGGTGGATTCCAACTGTATGCCTTTGGGATTGCAGCACAACTTCTCACCACTGGGCCACCCAACCTCTCTTTTTGGAACTAGGACCTTCAAACCCAAACAGCATAGCAGCACAGGGACAGGGAGCAAAATTTTGGGTGAATTTTTTACAAATATTATTCTTGTGGCTACTATTTTTATTATCACCACAAGGTCTTATAAATACCAAAGCAGACCCATAGCCCAAGTGTCATTTCTGACTCATGATGACCCTCCATTGAGTTTCCAAAAGCTGTCTAGTCTTATGGGAAGAGATTGGCTCATTCACCTCCCACAGAACAACTAGTGTGTGTGAACCAGTCACCTTTCCATTAACAGCACACGTGTGATGCTCTCTCCCACCAGCGTTACTTCTTATAAATAAACCTTTGTCAAATTACATTATTTTCAATAAAGAGTTGCAAACCATGTGCAAATAGCCAGCACTGCTCCTCCATATGTGTCCCTCTCCCCCCGCAAAAATGCAGTCTGGCTTTAGAATTCAAGGATTCAGACTTACTCCTAGTTCAGTGCTGACTGGACAGGTTACTTGTGGTGGACAGATTTCATCTAGACTAACACAGACCAGGAAGAAAGTCCTGGATATCTGCTTTTGAAAATCAGCCAGTGAAAGACTGTATGGGTCTTTGAGAACTCTGTCTAGTGCAGTGCTGGAAAGTGATTCTTGCCCTGAGTCACAGTGACCCCAGTGCAGGCAGGAGCACACCAGTGATTGTGAAGATGGTTTAGGGTGAGACAAGGTCTTTTCTGTTGTCCAGGGGATTTCCATGAGCCAACTCAGTGGCAACAACAGCAACAAGCACTGCTGAGCAATAAACCTGTTAGTTCAAATCCCATGTTGGTGCTAAATGAGTGACTAAATGAGTGAATGATTCCTTAATTAAAAAAATAAGGATATCGTTGAAGAAATTTAGGGGTAATAAATAAGAAGAGTTGGTACTTGGATGGTGGCACTCAGAAAGCTGCTAAGGGCATGCCAGCAATTATCATAGGCTGCTACTGCCTTTTAGAGAATGAGAATTTTATCCAAAAGTCCCAGGAATCTGCATCTTAATGCAGCACTCATCTTCCTCCAGCCATGTCCCTGTGGATTGTGATATTGCCTTTCTTTCTCACTCATCTGCGTCCATGCTTCAAGTTTATTCCCCCCCGCCCCCACTTCCTATAAGAATGCCTTTGAGCTGTGGTGCTGGAGAAGAGTATTTAATATACCATGGACAACGGGTTTATCCTACAGAGGGTGAAGTCAGGCTGCTCTTTGGAGGCAAAGATTCTGAGGTTTTGTATGACAAACCTTGGGCAGTTGCCAGGAGGCATCAGGCTGTGATGCTTGGGTGGAGGGACAGCACAAGAGAAGAAAACCCTTGATGAGATGACCTGAGTCAGTGACTGGGGTAATCGGGGTAGATATGTCAGAGACAATATGGTTGGCATAGGATAGAGCAGGATTTCGGGCTATTGTGCATAGGGTTGCTATGCGTCGTAAGTGACTCAACGGCACTTACCAAAAACACAGCAACATAAGGATGACCAGGCTTCTGCGAAATAAATGATCCTTTCTCCCTATCTGTTAAGCACAAATAAGTCTCATTAACCTTTACAGAGATTAGTTGCAAAGTGGTAGGATTATCAGACACCAGGACCTATTAGTCCTTTCGTCTAAGGGCACTTTTGGTGGATGTTTGTTTAAACTCAAAACTGATTGGCTCTTTCTGTATGCTACCCTGCTTTTTGCTGCAAGTTCTGCTTTCTTTCTTCTTGTTTCAATCCTGCACACACACATGGTTTCATTGTTTGAGGACTAACGGCGAGTACAGAAGGAAGTACTTTCTAGCCTTTCTGAAGGGCAGGCCTGAGCTTGCCAGCTGAGCTAGTTGCCCAAATAAATCTTCTGTAAATGTCTCTTCCCTACTCGGAAAACTCTAGTGGTTTCCTGTTGCCTACTGAATCAAATCTAAGCTCCATCACCATCTTTAAAATCTTTGGGACCCTGGTCCCCAGCTCATCTTCTAAGTAGAGCTCACACAAGACCTTCTGTGGCCTTACTGCAGCTGGGATTATTCACTGGTTTCTTCTGCACATCATCTTAATCCCACTCATGTTTCAAAACTGAGATCTGACCTTTGTAGGCTCCAAAGCCTTCCCAGCAGGCCCCAGTCTGTGTCATCTGTGGTCCTTACCACACTGAAGCACTCTTGATGGTTTACATGCATACCTGTATGGGTGGGCACACGTGAGCACACACATGCACGTGGGTAGTTATTGTTGCTCATCAGTTGCACTCCTCCTGAGCCATATATATAAACCATGTGCATTATCCCTAGGACCCAGCCCAATGATGGGCACTCGGATCTTTGGGCAATAATCTAGCCTGATGAATTGACTGAATCTGGGCAGCTGGGCCACCGTGGGAGGTCCTAGAACAGGAAGCACATCCTGTTGGCAGCACTATTCGCTTAGTGCTGCATTGAAGACTACGTTGTCAGAACTGCTCATTGTTCCAGGGAAAGAAATAAGGACCAACATGTTAGCTGCCACTTTCAGATATTGTCTGCATTTTTATGGAAGTACTAGTTATGCTTAATATGTTTTGTTAATGGTTATGTAGCTGTCAAATAAATTCCATTATTTCTTATTACATCATTAGAGACCATTAAAATGGCATTAGCATGCTGATGTAATTATGCCAGCAGACGTACAATGACTACAGTTATGATTTTATAATCTAATTATGGCTGTCCGAGGTGCTGGTGATTGATTGTCAGCCTGCATTCTCTGTGTTACAGTCAGGTGGGCTGTAGTTCTGGGATGAGTAATAAAAAAAAATAAGACAGAGTCATTTTCATGTGCGCTTGCCTCCCCAGCTCGCTGGGGCTCCAGTGTCAACACCGCTTCTAGACATGCTCCATGTGAGCCTCCAGGTCAGCTGCACGCAGGAGTGGATCAGCAGAGGGCATTCCAGAGAGGACACCTAATTCTGCGATCAATCTTCATGTGCTCACATGATGCAAGATGCAGTTAAGCTCCTCCTCCCTATGATTTGCTGAGCTGATGAATAGCGTGCTCTTGTTCTTCAGGAGGATTACTGAAGACGTGGCTGTGGGAATTCACCACCCTGACACTATTTATTAGGATCTCTGAGATGCAGCCTGGGGCGGGAGACCCCAGGCTCACCTCCAATGCTGAGATAGCTCAGTGGGCAGAAGCTCCTGGCTCTTCCCTGTGTCCTCAGCCACTCCTGTCCCCACATACTCACTCTCCATGTGGGAGAGGGACTTTGAAGTATGGAGGCTACCGGAGGTTTATTTACATAAACTGAGACACCCATATCCCAATGCAGCATTATATAACTGTCACTCATCTCTATGCATCATATTTATGAAGACATAAACTCACAAGTAGGATGAATGGTAAACAATGAGCTTACCTCAGTGTGTGTGACAGCACTGTTTTTCCTGCACTCTGGGTGATCAAAAGTCCTTGGTAATTCCATATATGTGCCAGGGCAGTGCAAGCTCACAATGAAAGAGGTCATGCTTGAGGTAAATATATGTCACTCACAGCCAAGGACCTCAGCAGTGAAGCATCAGACCCTGGGGATGGGATTTGCAACGTGCACCTAAGGTAGGCTTTGCCTGTAGATTGGAGCTTACAGGTAGATAATCGCTGTATTGTTTTACCCTGTGTTATGGATTTGTTGAATGAGCCTTAGGAAAACAGAAAATGATCCTTTCCTTCTGAAAACAGCAATGATGATTGTTTCGTCTATGTGATTGAAATACACACACACACAATCCCTGAGTGTACCCAGGTTTAATGTATTTCTTGGTAATAGAAAGGGTGATAGTTGATAGCTAGCCACCCAGAGGTTCTCTGGAAGAAACACTTTGCAATCTACTATCAAAAATCATCCATTGATCAAAGCGACTATGAGAAACCCAGCAAAGTCACCAGGGAAGCAAACAACAAATACTGGTGAGGTTGGGGAGAGATTGGAACTCTTAATCACTGCTGATGGAGTGTAAAATGGTATAACCACTATGGAAGGTAGTCTGGTGCTTTCTCATAATATTGAAAATATTAAAAAAGTATATAAGTACCATTTGATCCAGCAATTCCACTACTGATAATATATCCTAAAGAAACCAGAGCTGCCACTCAAGGAAATACCCGCATACCCAGGTTTATTGCTGCATTATTCACTATGGCAACCCAAGTGCCTATCAACAAATGAATGGTTAGGAAAACTATAGTATATCCACACAATGGAATATTATGCAACATTGGAAAAAGGAACCTGTAAAACATTGTACAACATGACTAAGCCTGGAGGACATTATGCTGAATGAAATATCTCAGTCACAAAGGATAAATATTGCATGATTCTGCTGCTTTAAAATAGGACTTACATGGGGATTGAGGGAGAGTAGGAAAAGACTGAATAGATAATGAACGCTGCATTAGATCAGCTAACAGTTAGAATGGACTGAAAAGAATATATGTTTAGGAATATATGTATGAAAACAATCTGGAAAAAGAGGTGTATTGCAAAGTGAACTGGGGGAGGGAAGTAAATATATAAAAATGAATGAATTAAAAAAAAATTCACCCATCAAAGACAGTATGGAGCTCAGTTATACTCTGACATACATGAGATTATCCTGAGTCCAAGGTGGCATCATGATAACTGATGGCAGTGGTCTATATCACATAGCAAAATATTACAAAGATACAATCTCATGGCTAGCAGGTTAGCTTTGCAAAACATGACTTGAAATATTTTCAGTTAATTCCCAATACTTTTCAAACTATCTCAGTCTTGCTTTGAAGGCTGAAGATGAGATAATAGAGAACCGTTATTTATCAGTAATACTCTGAGTCAAAGATGCTGATTTATCCTTTTAAGGAAATCCCTATATTTAAAAAAAAAAGCCCCAGAATAAAATATAAATTTTATTGATTTTTTAAAGCCTACTTGCTTCTTTCAAGAATATGCCTTGGAGTAGTTAAAATGACAAATATCTATACAAATAAGATACCTGTTAGATATAAAATCCCCCCCCCAAAAAGTTTACTTATGAAAGAAAAAAGCAACCGCTATTCAGAAAGAAGTTGGAATAATTGTGTGAGAGTGAAATATCACCCAAGAAAATAAATTAAAAGTGTAGTCTCTATGTAAAGAGTTTTTCTGCCAACTCAAAGCCAGGTGGTTCAAATCCATCTAGTGTTCCATGATCTGTTCCAAAAATTAGCCAACAAAACCCTTATGCTTAATAGAATATTGTCCACCAACAAAGAGTTGGTTCAACAGACTTCATATGCGAGTGTATAGACTGACTTTCCTTTCATAGTGTGAAATGAGATCACGGCCCGTGATCTTCCTGTGTTAGTTCTGTGACGGAGCATGTTACTAACCTTTCTAAACTTCATTTTCTCCTGAAAAATGAAGGCCATTGGGCTGGCTGCCTGGGAATATAGCCCTGTGCAGTCACACAGGCTGGGGCTCAGAAGGGCCCCATGCTGGGTGTAATAGCTGCCTTTGAAGCCAATAATTCTTGAGCCAGAGGCCCTGCATTTTCATTTTGCACAGGACTCCACAAATTATGGAGCTGGCTCAAAGGCTAATAATAGGGTTGTTGTAAATTATTCCATGATACAATCTATAGTAAGAAAATTAGACTAATCCCTAGTATATCTCTAGTATAAGTACTCAATAAATGTCAGCTTGTGCAAATTGTTCCATCATTGTTTTTGTTGTTGTTGTTTAAAAAGAAAATCTACCCTGATTTCTGATTGCAACATTACTAGTTTCAACTGGTAATCATGCAGTTCTTTGTTTCTACAGGTACTTCAAGCACTAAGCAATACTATGTTGTGTATTAAAGTAGGTAGCCCAATAACTAGTGATTCTATTAAGGAAAAAACCCCAAAATAATAAAACAATTAACCTCTTTCTGTTAAGTCAGTTCTAACTTATAATGACCGCCCTCCCCCGCCCGGAGGTCAAATAGAATTGAGACCTCTAGAGTTTGCGAAAGCTGACATTTCAGACACAGTTACTCTTCCAAGTAGGTCTCTCTACCAAGGCACCTCTCGGTGTTCTTGTGACTCTGACTTGTGCTTAGCAGCCAAGCATGTTAATAATCAGCACCACCCAAGGTCTCTGTCCAAAGGAAAAAAAAATAGTCTAAAGCCATTGTTGTCAAGTTGAGAGACTATGGAATGATTGGAGACCCTGAACTTCTTTTAATTATATTTTTATCTGTAAAATTGTGTCAACATCACTCACAGTAAATTGTGTGCCCTTTGATTGCTAACTATGTAGTTAGCAATCGTATTGCTTACTATGTAGTTTTAGTGCCTAGAACAGTATCTGGCACATAATTGATACTCAATATTTAAGTGAATGAATGAATGATTAAATGTCAGAATGAATAGGTTCAAAGAGACTTGCCATTGACTCTGTCAACTTACTGTAAGATCTTTTTGCAAATTCTCGCTTCTCTCAGGTCTCACCTATGAAACAAGAATAAACTATCTCTATTATGGAGTTGTTGAAGAATTAAATGTTATATGTATGAAGACATTAGGCACTTAATAAATAGTAACTTTATATATATTATTAAAATAATAAATGCTTTAAATGCCAGGAAATATATTAACACAGGAAATAAGTTATTTTGTTGTTGTTGTTGAAATAAAGCTAAACACTGTGTTCAAAACAGAAAAGAAATTGTGCAAAGCACTGGTGCCATTAAGACTAAACATCCTGCCTATACTCCCTCTCTGTTTTTCTCACCAGAACAAAGTAGAAATCACTTCTCATGCTTGGGAATTTCCCTCTTGAAACATTGTCTTGTCAGCAAACTAAATTTAACAGAAACTTGGGGCAGGAAGTCAGAATCCTTAACTTAGGATTCAGCTCCAGTAGGAAGGTCAAAAAAGACTGGAACCCAGTCTTTCAGGGAATCTCTCACATGAGAATGGCAATCCATAATGAAGGCATTCATTATTACTCATTCAAAATCAGCTGCTCGTCAAGGTAGAAGAACAGCATAAAATCATCCCAATTAAGAAAGCTCTTGACTCTCTCCTGCCATGGATATCGGCCTGTGAGTGTTTGATATTATGGGTTGCCAATTGGATTATGTATAAAAAAGGCAGGCAAGTAAAACAAAGCAAATAATAGCAAACAGAGAGTTAGCTTATCCATCATGAGGGATCACATGGACTGTAATTATTTTCTGTTGACTCATAGTGACCAAATGTCAAAGTAGAAATACACTCCATAAACATTTTTCATGACTGATTTTCAGAAATAACTAACTAGGTTCTGGTGGCCTCATTCATGGAAACTATTCTGCTGATATAGACTATGCCTTTCTGGCAATCTGAAGCAGGAGAAAGATGGGCAGTCACCACTCATGTAATTCACATCCTGAGAAACTCATTGGAGGGTCATTTATGAGTCATTTTCCAATCAGTACAAGGAAAGAGTTGAGGTACCTCCAGGGGACTGTAACAGTCATCCTTGTGGTTAATGCCCAAGTATTTGTGCCACTCAATCAGACTTGAAATTCCATCTCCTATCTAATAGGAATCTTTGTTTTCCTAATATCAGGAAAATAATTTTTTACCCCACTTGACCAAAAGGCAGCATCATGATGGAGAGGAGACTGCAACTGTCAACAGCTTCATCTTGCTTGGATCCACAGTTAACATCCTTGGTACCAGCAGTCAGGAAATAAGGAGACACATTGCACTGGGAAAATCTGCAGTTAGGGACCTTTCCAAATTATGGAGGAGTAGTGATGTCAGTTTGAAGACTAAGGCGTATCTGATTCAGGTCATAGTGTTTCTGATTACTAGAGATGCATCTGACCCATGGATAATGAATTAGGATGACAAAAAAGGAATTGACCCATTTGAGCTGTGGTGCTAGAGAAGAGCACCAAACATCCCGTGGACGGCCAAGAGAATGAACAGATATGGCTTGGAGATGGTATAGCCGGAGTCCTCTTTGGAGGCAAGAATGATGAGCCTTCACCTCATTTACTTTGGACATGTTGCTAGGAAGGGCTATTCCTAGGAGAGGGACATGGTGCTGAGAAGGGTGGAGGGTCTGTGAAGGATAGGAAGACTGTCAACCAGGTGGGTTGGCACAGTGACTGCTGCTGTCAGGAAGTGTGAGTTTGTAAAGATAAAGCAGGATTCAGATCTTTTTCCTTAGGGTTGCTAAGAGTCGTACTTCACTCGATGGCATCTAACAATAATAACAACAACATTTAGCAAGGAGGGAGCTCAGAGGCCTTAGTGATAGAGTTGAACTGCTAACACAAAGGCAGGGGGTTAGAATCCACCAGTTACTCCAAGGGAGAAAAATGGGTAATTTCTTCCTGTGGAATTTACAGCCTCTGAAAACCCATTGGAGGGTCAGCTAAGACTTGGTTCCCACTCGATGACACATAACAACATTAGCCAGCAAAGAGCTAGGAAATTTGTGAGTTTTATCTAACAGTGAAGGGCTAGACACTTACCTCTTATGGTCTTAGGTAGTGAATGGCTGTTTAGTTCAATCCTCTGTGTTGTTTAAAAAAAATAAAAATCTTTGCTTCTAAGTTTTAAGGGTACAGTTACAGTTAAGAGCTTCTAATTAATTCATTTGTTTATTTAATTTTAAAACACACGGTGAGATAAACTGTGCAACAAAAAAATATATTCTAGAAAGCTTTTGATCCTTCAGGAATGAGGGTTTTTTGTTTCCTTGTTAAACATGGTAACATACAATCCACTGGTATAAAAAAGGTTCCTGATAAACAGACCTATCAGATGTAACAAGAAAATCATTACTGTGAAATTTAAAAACTAAGTAAATTCTTTAAAATTAAGGAGCAGAACATAAATACTAAATCATCCATTTTCCTCCCAATAGTCCATGAGAATGAAAGAATGCAAGGCAAGTAACAGGAAGGTATTCCCAAATTATTACCTGTAATCACAAAGTAATTGCAAATAAGATATAATCTACACAGTAATGCATTTGTTCAACTCTTTAAGAAGGTAAAGTATCATCAATAATTATGTTTTTTTAAGGCTTATGCTGGTAAATTATCTTGCAATAACTTTGTCAACCTTAGTTTCCTTATGCATTCAAATAGGAATCGATTCTCTTCCATTCTTATTCCTTTGTAAGCTTTCAACTTAGGTATTTTGGAAAGTCATTATCTAATGTTTGGGAGACAGATTAGAATTGTGCAGAAAATATGGTAAATGAAAATGTCTTATGGGGGTTGTCATTTTGTTATTTTTGAATGCATTTATAGAATTTTTGCTTCTAGCTGTTTTCTTTCTAACCTGAAAATAAAGGAATTATCTATGTAAACATAATTCTGGAACATCCATAAATGAACTCTTAAATTTCTATTCATAACTTGAAATACACCTGTACTGAAATGAATTTAGGATCGACAATATTGGAAAACTCACTTTCACCAATTGCTTGAGGTCTGCTTCAAGGCCCACATTGAAACTCATACCTAGACCAAGAAGCTGTTGTCTGAACAGAGCAAGGGAACAATGCATGGTTTCAAATCTGAAAAAGTGCACATTAGGATGGTCTTCTCTCTCCATACCCATTGTACCTGTATACTGTGCAAGTCATTTGAGAAATTGGACTCTATGAAGAAGAATGTGGCATTAGAATCAGAGGATGATCCACCACCAACTCTTGGAGCAGAGTGTCAAAGATTACAGCGTTTAATATGGATTGCATCTCAACATCAAGGAAACAAAAATCCTCATCACCGGACTGATAGACATCATTATAAATGGAGAAAAGACTGAAATTGTTAAAGATTTCCTCTTATATTATCCACAATCAACACCTGTGGTACCAGTAGTCAAGAGCTCAAGAAATGTATTACATTGGGCAAGTCTATTGTCAGGGATCTCTCAACATTACTGAGAAGCAGTGATGTCAGTTTGAAGATGAAGATGGTGCCTAATTCATATGATGGTCTTTTCAACCCCTTGTTGTGTATCTGAGAGCTGGACAGTGAATAAGGATGGCAGAAGAAGAATTCATGCCTTTGAGTTGTGGTGCTGGAGAAGAGTGCTGAACATGGACTGTCAAAAGAACAAATAGTTATGTCTTGGAGAAAGTGCAGCCATAATGCTCCTTGGAGGCAAAGATGATAAAGCTTCATCTCAAATACTTCAGGCATGTTGCTAGAAGAGGTCATTTCTTGGAGAGGAAAAACAACTTTGGGAGGGGGGAGGGTCAATAAAAGATGTGAAGACTCCCAATGAAGTTAATTGGCATAGTGACTGTAGCAATGGGCTCAAGTGTGTCAGAGATGGCACAGAATATTACAGGGTTCAGATCGGTTGTCCATAGGAGTTGTACTTGATTTGACAACACCAATAGCAGTCAGTTCTAGAACAAGTTCTGGTGGTCTCGTGGATAGAGTTGTACTGCCAATCTAATGGCAGGTGGTGTGAATCCACAAGCCACACCACAGAAGAAAAATCGGCAGCCTCCCCCATGTATTAATAGCCTGTGGAAACATGCTGCTGGGTCAGCTATAAGATGATTCCAATTGACAACAATGACTTAGTTACCAGTTCTAAGCTAAGGCAGGGAACACATATGGCTCTTGGTTAGGAGCCATAGGTAGGTAGGAAATACATTGTATTAACTGTATTGAACATTGTATTGACTGTCATAATATGTTACAAAGAACTCTCAACTGAGAGTAAAAGGTAGTTATATTTGTGGTCCTGACATTAACACTGTCATTTTTAGTGATAGTCCTTTAAAGTTTGTAGGTCTTAATGGTAGCTCTCCTCAGTGAATGCTTGGTATCTAAATTGTGTGATTATATTGTCAGGGTCCAGTAAGCATCTAATACTTTCTGTCTGTGGTATGCTCACCATGGCCAGCTACAGTGCAGTCTCTGGTATCTCTCTCTAGTAGGGAGCATACATAATATTAATTTTAATATTAAAGTATAGAGAAGACAACTCACTAATTGCTGTTCTGCCCACGAAATGCCCCTCAAAAGAATAATCCACACGTATGTAAATACAAAAAAAGCACTTTATTCCAGAGAATATCCACATGTTGAGCCTTTCTCCTTTAGTAGGAAGGTGGCAAGGGAAAAAGCCCCGAGTCCCCCTCCACAATTGTTTTTAAGGCTTTCCTGGGTGCCACTGCTGGGGCAGGGAGATTGAGATCATGGTTGGTAGGCCAGGGGATCAGTCATGTGGGTTGGCTTTTGATGGGCTGGCTACTTTGCCCACCTTTACTCTTTTTGTGTCACATTGACACTAGTTAATTCTTTACTTTGCCAAGGACAGATAAGACTTTACTCGGGGCATTCGTGTTTGCCTTAAGCTAAGAATTTTTATGGCTTGCTTCTGCTTCTGGTATTAATGGGGGTTTATAAAAAAAATGGGGTTTATGCTGTCCTCTCAATTGCATAGGGTACTAGATTTTAAAAGTCTGTGTGGAGATTTCAAGATAAAAGATTATTAAAAAAATACCACAAAATGTCTGCCGCACTGTAGGCATTGTATGCATAAATCTTACGCATGTGCAAGTGTGTGGCTGGTTTACCATGGCCAAAACCCATTGCCATGGAGTTCAAACTCACCACAGCTGATCATCCAGTAAGTTGCCAGAGGATGTAATCACGTAGGACAAGATGGCTTATTTTTCTGGGCAGAGCCTCTAGTGGATTCTAACTGCCTGAGAGGTGCTCTCATTGGGTTAGCAGCTCAATTCCATGCAGACTACATCACCTTAGTTTTAAATCAATTAATCTTACAAAATCTAGGTGATTTATCTGGGTAAGAATTAACTCCTGATGATAATATGTGAATTTTGTTGCTGCAGCACAGGAAGACCAAACAAGGTGTTATAATGAAATGTGCAAGAAGCTGGAGTCAGAAAATCAAAAGGGCCAAACTCACTGAAGGAACTAAAGAGCAAATCCAAGCCTTGACTGCAATACTTTAAGGACCTTATGGGTAGAATATTGAATAATCCAGGAAGTATTAAAAGAAGATGGAAAGACTATATAGAGTCACTGTACCAAAAAGAATTGGCTTGCACAGAAGAATTTCAAGACAATGTATGATCAAGAGGCAATGATGATGAAAGAGGAAGTTCAGGCTTCTCTGAAGGAACTGGCAAAAAATAAAGCCCCAGGAATTGATGGAATACCAATTGACATATTTCAACAAACAGATGCTACCCTGGATGTGCTCACCAGGTTGTGCCAGGAAATCTGGAGGACAACTATCTGGCCAACTGACTGGAAGAGATTCATATTTATTCCCATTTGAAAAAAAAAGTGACCCGATAGAGTGTGAAAATTATACAATACCTCTCATATCACACACAAGCAAAATTGTGCTAATGATAATCCAGAAATAACTGAAACAGTACATTGACAGAGAACTATAAGCTGAGTTTAGGAGAGGCCATAGCACTAGAGACATCATCACCAGTTTCAGATGGATATTGGCAGAAAGCAAAGAGCACCAGAGGGAGATCTATCTGTGGTTCATAGACTATGCAAAGGCATTTGACTGTGTAGATCACAAAAAATTGTGGTTAACCTTGAGGAAAATGGCAATCACATAACAAACACTTGATTGTGCTTATGTGAAACCTATACTTGGAACAGAGCAGTGAAACTCTGCATGGTTCAAAATCAGGAATGATTCAGGGATATATGCTGTCTCCATACCTTTTCGATATATATGGAGAACAGATAATTAGGGAAGCATAACTTTATGAGAAGGAATGTGGCATCAGGATTGGAGGAAGACTCATCAACAACTTGTGTTATGTAGATGACACACGTTGCTTGCTGAAGCTGAGGAGAACTGGAAACACTTGCTGCAGAAGGTCAGGGACTATTGTCTTCAATATGGATTGAAGCTCAACATCAAGAAAACAAATATTCTCAAAACTAGGCCAATGGGCAGCATCATGATAGATGGAGAAGAGACTGAGGTTGTTAACAGTTACAGCTTGCTTGGGTCCACAATCAATACTATTGGCACCAGCAGTCAGGAAATCAAAAGATGAATTGCATTAGGTAAATCTGCTGTCAGGGACTTTTCCAGAGTTCTGAAAAGCAACTATGTCTGTCTAGAGACCAAGGTGTGTCTGATCCAGGCCATGGTCTTTGCAGTTACTTGTTATTCTTAAGAGAGCTGGACAATGACTAAGGATGGCAGAAGAAGAATTGATACCTATGAATTGTGATGCAGGAGGAGAATCTTGAATATACCATGGACTACCAAGAAAACAAATAAGTCTGTCTTAGAGAGGATGAAACCAAGTTTCTCTTTGGAGACTAGGATTTTGAAGCTCTATCTCACTTATTTTGGGTATGTGGCCAGGAGGGACCGATTCTTGGAGAAGAACATCATGCTTGGAAGGGTGGAGGGACAGCATAAGAGAGGAAGACCCTGGATGAGATGGATTGATACAGTGACTAGGACAATGGGGGTAGGTGTATCAGAGTCAGTGAGACTGGCTCAGGACATGGCAGGCATTATGCATAGATGCTATGGGGTTGCAGGTGACTCGACAGCACGTAATAACAACAACCAGAGCAGCTTTTGTACCTATAGATGTTGTGTGCCATTGAGTTGGAACTGACCCCTACCAGACCCTCCAGCAGGTTTTCAGATGCAGTAATCACATGGGAGGAGCTTGCCCATCCCTCTCCAGTGGAGCAGCTGGTGGATTCAAACTGCCTGCCTTCAGGATTGCAGCTCAGATTCTTGCTACTAGGCCACCAGAGCTTCCTGTGGCTAACAGAATACGGTATTGTCTAGTCTTGTAGCATCCTCACAATTGTTGCCTTGTTTGAGCCCATTGTCGTGGGTTTTATTTCATCCACAGGGAGATTCTCTCATTTCACAAAGACCATTTGTTTTACCAGATGTCATGTCCTTTGGCCTTTTCTGGATATTGGTCTGTCTTTGTAGGTCCAGAGTAAATTATCCAGAGCCAAAGTCTCTCCATCCTCACTCCTAAGGAACATTCTGGTTGTATTTCATTAGCGGTTGATTTGCTCATTCTTCTTGCAATCTCTAGTATATTTAGTGTTCTTTACCATAATGCAAAAGTATGGATTCCTCTTTGAACTTTCTTTTTGCATTATCCATTTTCTGTTTGTTTATGAAGTTATTAAAAGACCATGACTTGGTCAGGCACACATTAGTAGTCAAAGTGACATCTTTACTTTCTCTCTACTAGAGAACCCCATAGGAGCATCCCCCCCCCAATTATTACACCTACTGAGATTGTCTAGGCTACAGATGTGTATTGTGAAGATTTCTTCTCTCATAAATTAAAGTCTGGGTTTGTGTGATCCACACTACTGTTCTGCCTTGGCAGTTCTTCAGCTATAAATAGGACTAACCTCTCACCGTAAGTGGATTTTACTGTCAGAAAATCATTGGTCCCACAGGAACAATGATTCAGAAAATTACATATGCTTTCTTAGATCAAAAGTCGCTTATTGTAGACTCTGCTAGATGCTGTGAATTATCCTTTCAAAGCCCAGCCTATAGCTTCCATTTCTAAATTGATTGTCATATCTGGACCCTAAAGTCATAAGGGCAATGTGTATGAATTTCAACAACATGTCTAAAGCGTTCTTTACCTAGAAAGTAAGGACTCAAAGGAGGATATCAGTACACTGATTAGAGCAGAGAGTTATGGATTCAATAGAGGAAGAATTCTATGCTTGGTCAGATATATTATTTAATCATCCAGAGAACTTTCTAAGATATATCATTACCTCTGCTTTTAAGAGTTAGCAATACAGTTTTCTACAACTACCCCACAAGCAAGTAGCAGACACACACTAGATCCCAGGCCTCCTAAGCAGCTATGTTTATGGATTCTTTATACAAATTGCAAAATGTGATGAAAAGCATAAGGCTATTATTGTATGTAAAAATACTTTGCCCACTTATTAGAAAATATCATGGTTTCAGTAAATATTAATTTATCAGAATTAGTACCTGAAAGTTAAATAACATAATCAGTATTAGTTTCCTTGTAAAACTTAGTTATTCTCTTATTAAACCAGCTGTCATTAAATTGACTCTGACTCATGATGACTTCATACATGTCAGAATAGCTCTATACTCTGAGGAGTTTCCTGTGGGTGAGCTTTCAGAATTTGGTTGCCAGCCCTTTCTTCAAAGTGTCTCTGGTTGGACTTGAGTACAAGAAGTCCTTAAGGAAAAGAAAATTCCTTAAGTCAACCAAGGTTACATTGTATTAGAAGAACACTGTTCACACCCATGTTTGTGTGGCTTTGTTCACAATAGGAGGGAGTTGTAAACAATCTAAGTGCTATGGTATGTTCACACAATGGAATACTATGCTGCATTGAAAAACAAGGAACTCATGCAATATTATTCAAAACTGGTGACCCTGGAGGACATTATGCTGAATGAAATGTCTCAGTCACAAAAATACGAATACTGCATAGTGTCACTGTTGTAAAACAGGACTGACATCTGTGTTGGGGGGAGACTGAGAAA
>NW_006399810.1:11850380-11855008 GCF_000299155.1 Elephantulus edwardii | reverse complement strand
ATCAGCTACAATATCCCTAGTACCACGACCCCTTCTAAACCCAGCCTGGACTTCTGGCAGTTCTCTCCTGATATGTTGTTCCAGTTGTTTTTGGATAATCTTCAGTAGAATCTTGCTTGCATGTGAAATCAATGAAATTGTTCTATAGTGTCCATATAAACACTGTTAACACTTGCTTGAGTCTTTTCCCATACCTAGTATCTTTCTCATTCAGATCAAATACCAGCTTCACTGTGGCCCTCCTAATATAGCAAACAGTTAGTAGATACTGGTAATATTTCCAGGGTAGATACTTCTTGGGGGGAAGGAGACATCTCTACTGATGATTGCCCAAGCTGGGAAATCTAGCTGGTCATCTCTGGAACCTCCCTACTTACTGCTACACTGGCTGTTTCTGAACCACCAAAAGAGGTGTGACAGTGGATTAAGAACAGTAATAAAAGATTTTTCTAATTGTATTTTTCTTAAAAAAAAATGAAGATGTCAACAGTTTTGTTTGTAGAGGGAGAACAGTTGGGGGTCTCACAATGGCATCCTCAGTCCTCAGAGTCCTTAGCCCCTTGGAACATCTGTAGAATGTGAGGTGCCAGGCATCTGCCCACATGTGGAATTCTTTCTACCACAGAGATGCATACTGTTAGGAATAAAGTGCCTTACCAAATAATCCAAAGATCTCAGGAATCTACAGACATTGGCCAATATCCAGCACCTCCTTTCCAAAGTGAAGGCCTTGTCTTTTCTAAGAAACCACGTTATGGTAAGGTTAAGATTTTATCATGAAGTTTAGGATTTAGAAATTCTCTCATCTTGACAAGAAAAAAAAATCAGGTCATAGATTCTGGGGCTGAGTCTAAGTTTACTAAGACTAACCCTAAATTCAGTAATTAGAAGGAATTATAAAATTCAAAGATGTGATCTCCCCAAACCACAGTTCATCATGAAACTTCTTGGTGACAGAGAGTCAGAGGGAAATATTTTAGGGCGGCATACCTTTGCGCTGGCATGACGTCACCTCCAAGAGATCTGTTTTATGGGTTTGTGAAGAAAGAGAACAAACAAGGGGTGTGTGTATGTGTGTGTGAATAAAGAAAAGGGAATTCTCTCATGTGAGTGTGGGGATTTATAAGTCCAAAATCCTCAGAATGCTAGGCTCGATACTCTGCAGGCATGGATCCCAAGATCTGTAAGTGAGGAAGTGTAGAGTGGAGATAATGTGTAAATTACACTCAGCTAACAATTTGTGCATAACAAAACCAAAGGAAATTTCATTCAACTGGCTAAGTGAATGTATTAGATTCCTTATGGTAAGTACTTGCATTATATTATATCAGATCATGTTATGGAACCACATTAGTGTTTGGCTAAAGTCCTAGACCCCCTTAGTCTAGCCAAGTTGACATATAAAATTAACTGTTACAGGGGCCAATATTGGTTCATAGGTGTGTATGAAAATCTTAAAAGATCACAGTTGTTTTTGTTGTTGTTTTTTGCTTTCTAGTCATACATAGTGACCCTATGTAAAACAGCCCTAAACCCTGCTCTGTCCTGTGCCAATCTTTTTTTGTCTCCGACACATCTACTCCCATTATCCCAGACACTGAATCAATCCATTTCATTGAGGGTCTTCCTTTCTTGCGCTGTGCCTCCACCCTCCCAAGCATGATATTCCTCTCCAAGGACTGGTCCTTCCTTGCAACAAGTCAGTACATAATAAAATATACAGTATAACCATGGTATTAGGCCTTCATGGAATGAGACTGTTAGGAAAAATATACATGAAAAGTTTCTTTAGGGGTCTGATAATTTTTAAAAAGGTTGAAATGAAGAAAAACGATTGAGAAAGTGAACCATGAGAGGAGCTTCTGATTTTTTTTTCTTTATGAGTTGACTTGAGGTCATGTTTGTTTATTATGTTTCTTGGTTTTCTTGATATAATCACCGTGGTTCTCAGTGCGTTAAAGGAGGATTGAGAAAAGCCCATATCTGTGCCAAGCTCCAGTCTTTGGATCATGTAGTGGAGTTATCCATGGAAAAAACAGCTCCCCCAACTCTCTCTGGTGTGTGCACACATAGACACACACACACACACACACACACACACACACACACACACACACACGCGTGCGCACGATATTTGCACAGTTTTGTCCCAAATACTATATGGTACAGGAAAGAGATTATGCCGGTTTGTGCTCTGTCAAGTAGTCAGCTCTGAAGCATGGCAACGTCATGTGTCCAACTATGCTCTGTGATGTTTCGGATCTTCAAACTTTCAGTCTGTAAGGAAGTGTGTCAGCTGTTTACACCACCCTGGGATACCTCACAGAGCAAATGGAGAGTAAAATTAAGTGCAAACCAGAACCTTGCAATTTGTATTTGGATGGTAACAGGTTATGAAGTCTCACACACAGTTGAGAGTGGTCCGGTTAACAATTCAGGGTGTTAATTTTCCTTTAACAAAAAAGAATCCCAGAGTAGATTGTCAAAGGGGGAGCCTCTTGAGGCTCTTTGAAGTGTGTCCTTGGACTGGAGATGTTAATGCTTGTAAGTTTGTTTACTCACTGGACTGATTGCATTTGCCTTAATTAGTGTGCTTGGGAATGCCTTAGAGAAAAAACCTTAAAGAGAGTTCCAGTCTATAGTGAAGGTTACTTCTTTTGAATTCCAGGGAGGGCTCTTGATTACTCTTCTAGCTGTTGCTGAGTCTCCTGATAGTTATCTTTGAATTGTAATGGTTGCACTGGAATTAACTAGAGGAGACCTCAACAGTGGAAATAAAATGGCAAAAAAAGTTGTCTCACTTTCCAAAATCAACTTTGTATTCAGATTCTTAAAAGCAAAGGGAAGAAAGAAAGAAAATAGAAAAGGAGTGGAAGTGGAACAGAGATATCTCAAATATATAATAATTGGAAGCCCCTCTCATTAAGAACTTTGAAAGCCCTGTAGAGTAGAGGCACCTGAGCACTTCAAGGCAGTCGCATTTCCCACATGATGATGAATTGAGCTAGAATAAGAAATGTGTTGGCTAATGACCCATGTGTAATATGCTGTGTATTTATTAGTGATGACTGTGTGGTTTATTCAAGCAAACTGGCTTTGAGGTGTGTCCTAATTCTATCTGTAGATTTGGTCTAAGCAGAAATAATTTGCCCGTCTTCTTTGTCTTTCACTGGAGTTGTCATCCCTGCCAATCTCATTCACTTCACAAGTTCAGCAGCTTCTTTACCTGACCTTTTATTTGGAAACCAAACAAGGTATTGATGTTACCATAGTTAGTGAAAGATGTGTTTGTATCTTCCATACTAGTATGCCCTACATACTGTTTTTGTTGTCAGCTGTACTTAAGTGGACTCTAATTCCTGGCAACCTTGTTTCCAGTGGAATGAAACATTGTCTACTCCTGTACCATCCTCACAATCACCAATAGGTTGTAGTTGTTGTGCCAGTCCATCTCACCAAGAGTCCCTGTGCCACCTATTTCATCAAACATGATGCTCTACTCTAGCGATTGATCTCTTCTGATGATGTGGCCAAATAAGAGAGTTGGACAGATGCCCCAAACACATCTTTATGAAACTAATGTATTTCTTTACTGAAATTAGTACATTTTCCTCATATTTATTCATCTTGGTAAATGGCTTCTATCAAGACACTATCCTTCTGATACCTTCATTGTTGTCCTTGTTGTCAGATGCCATCAAGCCAATTCCAATTCATGGAGACTCTGAATGGAATGAAACACTTCACCATCTCCACAATGATTGTGTCTGAGCTCACTGTTGAAACTGTTGTGTCAATTCTTAATCCGTTTCACTGATATCTTCTCGGGTGACTGGTCTCTCAAAGTACATAAGAAGGAATCTCACTGTCCTAACTTCTAAGGGATGTTCTGTCTTATATTATAGTTCTTCTAAGACATATTTGTCCTTTCTTTTGTTAGTCAATGATTCATTGAATATTCTTTGCCAGTACTGTTAATTATAAGGCATCATTTTTCTTCATCTTCCTCCTTCATTGTCCAGCTTATCCAGTGCATATATATTATGATATTATATATATATAACTATAGCTTGGATCAGGTGCACTTTAGTACTCAAAGAAATGTGTTTTCTAACATATATATAAGGAGGCCTTTTGCACTGGAGCCACATACCTCTGCTCTGTCTACCCTGTCAATTTTGTCCATACCTTCCTGGTAGCTGATGCATGGAAAGGGAAATTTTTTCCTCTTTTTTTTTATTAATTTCAATGAACATCTACAGAGATTTTGGAATTCGATTTATTCATTGTTGCACCTTTTCTCCCTGTCCACCCCACTCCCACCCCCAGTTCGCTCATCTCCTTGAAAAGCAAAAGAAAAACTCCTTCATTGGTACACAATCCACACACACACACACCCCCACCCCCATCCCCACCCCGAGTATACTCCACTCTGCAACCCTCATTCTGGACTCTTATGATAATCATAATGCCCTAAAATATATTACTTTTAAACTATTCTCTTCCTCATTGGCTTCAATGCAGTAAACATAATTTATCCAGTTGTTCTCAGTATTACCCCCACCCCGATGTCAGCCTCATTCTACAACAGTGGCACCACATAGTATTTGTCCTTTGTGACTGAGATA
>NW_006399810.1:11738252-11849876 GCF_000299155.1 Elephantulus edwardii | reverse complement strand
TCTTCTTTGGTGAAGTGTCTGTTCATATCCTATGTCCATTTTTCAATTGGATTATTTACCTTTATCTTGTCTTGGTGCTCAAGTATTTTATAAATTCTGGATATAAGTCCCTTATCTGACATGTCATTACCAAATACTTTTTCCCAGTCTGTGGCTTCTCTTTTTACCCTGTTGGAGAAGTTTTTGGATGCGCATAGGGATTTGATTCGTAGAAGGTCCCATTCATCTATTTTATCTTCTCCTGGTTGTAAATTTTTCAGGATACTTGGAAGACTCTTTATGTTGTGATTAGGACTACTAAAGTTCATGAAAGGGAATTTAAAAGCCTCCATGACTGCCAGGTTAAGATCTCAAAATATGTAAAGTTTAGGGGCTGGTATCACGATTTTAACATGTCTGCTCAGGTTTTTATCGTCTACCCAGTTACTTAGTTTGGCCTCTATGACTCTGCAAAGGGAATCATTCTAGATCCCAAGAACATACACTTCTTTGTTAGCTGTGTGGTTACAGTTGTGACTAGGGTAATTTCCTGTCCATTCAATACCTTTTTGCTTGATGATGATGCAGTCAGCATCCAGGGGAACCAGTAACATGCACGTGGGCACACTGGCCTGCTGGAGGAAGACTGCTTGGAATGAAGGAGGCGTAGCTTTTTTCAAGGGTGCCTGGTTCAGTGGGTTCAGTGGGTTCATGGGTGGTACCTTTGTGCTGGTCTTGTACAATGGAATAATGATGTTCATTTAAGTTATTTCCTACTTTGCTTTCTCCTGTAAATGTGCATGTTGTATTATTTAACATAATGAGTGTTCTGGATAGACTGTTGGCTGGCTATGTCAATGACTACTAACTGGTTGAAAATGAGAATGAATAATACCTGACAAGTTTTCTGTTAAAGCAATTTCCCTCATGATAATGGGGCCCAATTGTATTTTTTTTGTTTGTTTCTTTTAGTCAGTCCTGATAAATTTTAAAAAAATTAAGAAATAAAAGTAACTGAAATGATGAAGAAGAGACTCTACAGGAGACTGCCCCTTTGAGATACATCACTTGATTTGATTTTTTTTTTTCACCACTACTTCCATGACTATTCATTTTGGAACCAATTGAAATGAAATCCTTGTCATCTTCAGTCTTTTCTCTGTTTCTCATAATTTTTCTTATTGGTCCAATTGTGAAGTTTATGTTTACTTTAGGTTGAGGTGTAATCCATATTGAAACTGCAGTCTTTGATATCCATCGTAAGTGCTTCGAGTTCTCTTTGCTTTCAGAAAGCAAAACATGTTGTCTGCATATCACAGATTGTTAATGAGTCTTCCTCTGATCCTGCTACTCTGCTGCACATATATATTTCAGTATTTTGTATTTTTTTTCATCATACAGATGCAATAAGGATGGTAAAGGTATCCAACCTGACACATACTCTTTCCTGGTTTTAAATAATGCAATATTCTCTAATCACTGTTTCTTGATCTTTGTAAAAATTCCTTATGAGCTCAGTCAAGTGTTCTGCAATACCTGTGCTTCTAACTGTGATTTGTAATTTGTTATGAACTGTATTGTTGTATGGTTTTGGGTAGTGCGTAAAAAACCAGGTACACATCTTTTTTGTATTCTCTGCCTTAACCCAAGATCTGCATGACATCATTAATGATATCACTTGTTCCTCATTCTCTCCTGAATCTGGCTTAAATTTCTGACCGTTCTCCCTCAATATATGGCAGCAAGTATTTTTTTAAGTTTTCTTAGCAATATTTTACTTTTGTATGTCAGTAAAGATGCTCTTTTATCATTTCAATAAAGACTATTTTGGGGGGAATAAGCACAAATATGGGTCTCTTCTAGTTAGTTTGCCAGGTTTTCCAGATTTCCTGACATGGACAAGTGACTGCTTTCCAGTGGTACAGCCTTCAGTTGAATTGTTGAATCCTCTCAGTGTTCTCTTCATTCCTGAAGTCCCATTTTCATGAATGTGTTCAGTGTATCTTGGACATCTTTCTTCAATACCATCAGGTCTTAATCCTGAAATGGTTGAATATTAACCAGTTTTGATCTCTTCACTTATTGTTGTAGTTATGTCAACACTGACCAATAGCTGACCCTCTAGTGAGTTTTCAGAGGTAGTTAATTTCATGAGAAGAAATTGACCATCTTTCTCCTGCAGAGAAGCCAATGGGTTCGAACTGCTTGCCTTCACAATTGCAGTGCAGCTTCTTAACACCAGGCAACCATATCTCTTCACTTATTATTGTTGTTTTTGTTATGTGCTGTCATGTCTATTGTGACTCAGAGTGACCCTATGTAAAAGAGCTCTGAATCCTACCCTATCCTGAGCTAATCTCACTGCCTCTGACAGACCTACCTGCATTATCTCAGTTACTGTGTCAATCCATCTCACCCAGGGTCTTCCTTTCCTGTGCTGTCCCTTCACTTTTTCAAGTATGATGTCTTTCTCCAAAGACTGGTCCCTCCTGGCTTTGTACCCAAAGTATGTGAGATGTAGCTTCAAAATCTCTGCTTTCAAAAAAGCAACTTGGCTTCACCCTCTTCAGAGCAGACCTGTTTGTTCTTTTGGTAATCCATGGTATGGTCTGTATTCTTCTCGAGCACCACACCTCAAAGACATCAATTCTTCTTCTGTCATTCTTACTTGTTGTCCAGCTTTCTGATGCATAGCAAGCAATTGTGAGGGCCATGGCCTGGGTTAGGTATACCTTAGTCTCTAGACTGACATCATTGCTCTTTGGCACTTTGGTGAGGTCCCTGACAGCATGAGTCATTTCTGACTGGATGGCATTTAACAAATGTTAAGATTCCAGTCCTTGGAAATTGACATCATGCTGAGCGAAGTGAAAGGCCAGAGAAGAAAAGATCCTCAACATGATGGATCATAGGGCAAGGGTTAGATCTTTTGTCCATAGAATTTCTGTGAGTCTAGTGGATAGAAAATGACACTAAGCCAAAGATGGGTGATTTTAATCTGTGGCCCTCAGGCCTGGTTTTAATTGTTTTGGTCAAACATTCTTCTAAGTGTTATAGCACTGGTCTGTCCATTTGCTATACAGAGGTAACTCGTGGTTGCTGAGACACTGAACACTATGAAATTGATGTGTCAAATGCAATAATGGTTACCCATGGCGGACAGTGTTTGGTGGAACTCCCAAATTTAAACAGGCTTGGAAACAGGAGTGGCATCCACTTCTGAAATAGCTTGCCTCCGGAAACTCTATGAACTTGGAGAAACAATGGAAGTTATTCAAGTGTTCAGATCTTTGTTCATAGGATTGCTAATGAGTCATGTACAACTCGATGACAATTAGCAACAACAATTTGTCTTTTGATTTCCTGACTGCTGGTGCCAAGGATGTGGATTGTGGAACCAAGTAAGCTGAAATTGTTAACTAGCCTCACATTTCAGGGAGGCTGCTACTTTGCTTCTTTGGATGGGCCCAGAAATAGATTTGCCTTATATACAACTACAATTTTCAACAAATATTAAAATAGCCAGGTTCTAAGATAGTCTATTTGCTTCAGAGTTACTTTTAATTGACCTTTAATATCTTTCATTTAAAAGAGAGGTAAAATATTACATACAAGGAAGATATCAGAGTCCTACAAATAATGGGGACAATCTAGTGTGATAGAACTCATTACATCTATTCAAACTTTCCATCGCATTTTTTTTTCTCAGTAATAATTGTTTTGGATTTTTTGTGCATTTTTTTCTGACATTTTCATCTTGGTTTTTCTTACTGCATAAAAATGTAACTTACCTTACAAGTACTGCTCGTGTATCTCTTGTGTTCCCGAAACTGTGTTATGTGCTGGAACCCCACAGAACACCAGACACTAGAACACACTTATAGCTATCAGCTCTGATTCATAAGGCAACTCTGGTGGCTGGTGGCGTAGTGGTAAGGAGTTTCATTGCCAATATTAAGGACATCTGTTCAAATTCACCAGCCGCTCCACTGGAGAAGGATGGGCAATTTCCTCTCTTGTAATTTACATGCCTTTGAAAACGGTCAGTTCTGAATCAAAAGTACACAACAATAACAACTTATTCATGTGCAAATGGTGGAAGCTAGATAAGAACCCTGGCCTTACTCTCTGCCACCTGTTTCTGGAATCACTTCTCCCAGGATAAGTAGACTAAAATAATGTTACTCAACCAGTCTCCAAGAAGTGTAGTAATCCCAAACATTAAGGTGGGAGGGAAACATCAGAGAACTCAAAGATGGAAATGAAATTCCAAAGGAATTTAAATCCTATCATTTGCAACTATCATTTTAAGTGAGCTGAGCAGATGTTCATACAAGCCCATTGATGGAACAACTGTTTTGTTATTTCATTGACAGCATATTCTCTTTCTCTTTGGAAGTGTTAGTCTTCATTTCACTGACAAAAGAAAAAGCTGTGTGCTTTCACATCCTTTGCCTTGGGCCCTGCCTCACATGCATAATGGACAATGGGCCTGGAAGAACAGGAGGAAAGGAGAGTAGGTCTATCGCCAGCAATCAGCCTCTGAGTTACTTATCTTTTAATATCACTTCATCTCATGTAAAATGAAGGGAAGAGAGAGGGTAATAATTTGTAATATTTTGCAAATGTGTATGTATTTGTGTATAAAGAAATTACTTTCTAGCTGAGGGGAGAAAATAGCAGCTGAATTATTGACATCCAGCAGAAGGAGTAATTAGTCTGCGAATTTCAAGTAATATAGTTAGCAGATCATTAAAGGATGTGATGTCTTTCATTGTGCATCTTCCCATATAGAGTGTAATGCTTTTGTCTACCTCAACTGGGAAAAACGCCCAGTAAATTTGAGGTGAACAGAAACGATGCAAGGTGAAAAGGGTTCACAATGCTTGCAGTGTTATAACTTAAATAATCAATATTATATGTTGAAACTCGCAAGCATTATTTCCTGACATGGTTTCAATTCTGCTGGCACAGATGGGGTCATTGTGAGTTGGAGTCTTACTCCACAGTAACAAGTCTACCTACATCTAATATTTTAAATTTTGTTTTCGGTATGACTGAGACTGTGTTTCTTTTCCTTGCTTCCTGTCATGTGGAGAGCTTACCAATCTACAGTTTTCCTTCTAGCGTTCATCCTGCTAGAGTATCTGCTTGCTGATAGCTTTGATGAAATCCACTGTCAAAGACAAGAGTTTTCTAACCACAAGTATCACCCAGGGCTCAGGTGCATGTATCTTTTTCCACCCAACCATTTATTTGCAAGCAGCCCTGTAGAACTTGCTACAGTGAAAACAAGTGGACTTACTAGCTTGACTACAGGAATCACAAAAGAAGAGGGAGATGGGGAGGAACAAATCTCATTTTGATCTCTGCTTTAAGGGGTGGTGCAGCTTTTATGTGCTTTTGCTAGAGATTTTTCTAAGTTCATTGCATGACACTTGGTCTGGTTGGAGACTGACTCAGTCACCTACTGAAGTATGCACAAAGGTATTTATCAAATAAAATGTCATTTTATTTGGGACCTGACAATTTTTGTATGTGGAAACACACTCCTTGGTTCAGTTTTTGCTCACTGAGATGTTTATTTATGGAATATTTTATTCAAGGAAACTTGTAGTTAGAAAGTTCATTTTGTATGGACATTGTACAGGCATTTCCTCACTGAGCATGCAGCTGAGGCTGGAAGAGGCGTGACTGGAAAGAGATGGTTTGTCTAAATGTATCAACGTGGAGAGCTCCGGGTAGTTGGCGGAGGACATGTAATTTGCTCTGAATTCTTTCTGGCTGTGACACTGTCTGAAGTAATAAGTGAGGATTGATGAGATCAAAAGGGACTACTTGTGTGTTTTTTGTGCCTTAAGCCTCTGGAAGTGTGATATAATCTACCGCATGTAATGTGGCACAGCCATAAGGGAAGGTCAGAGAGAACTCTGGGCCCTATAACTGCACAAAGCTTCCTGATTGATGACCAGCCAGGACAGCATAGCATATCTGGCTTTGAGATCTAGAAACTCCATTCTGGGACCCTTACTAGACCTCACCTTATATGTCTCTTCCTTTTTAGTGGCAGTAATTTGGTGGAGCTTCACAATTAAAGCCAGCTTGGAAGCGAGAATGGAAACCACTTCTGAAATAGCTTGTCTCCGGAAACTCTATGAACTCGGAGAAACGATGGAAGTTATACAAGTGTTCAGGCCTTTTGTTCATAGGGTCACTATGAGTCATCTACAACTCGACGGCACTTAATAATACCACCATCAAATCTGTATGGAGAAGTGTGATGCACTTTTCGTGAGATTCTGTGAGTTGTTCCAGCAAATTGGTGAATCTGTATGATGATGGTGAGAACCAAGAGGGCCTGGCATCTTCCCCTTGGTGGTCTAAAAAAAACAGATGTGCCTCTAACTTGTGAACTCTGACCTAATGGGTTATAATTATGACCATGACTACATTCCTTTTAAAACCCTTTCTTTTCTAATTGATCTCTCTGTTATGTATATTGATGGCCTAGGGGGGAAAGGTAGCTTGTGGGGGAAGATGGAAACCTATTCAATAGTTCATACCCACTTAGAATTGAACAATGGATTAGGTGTGCTGATTTTTTATTAGGCATTAGTTGAATACTGGAAGAAGTGCTTCATCCAAGAGGCTAATTTATTTTAAAGACACATACTATAATGTTATTTTTGTTAGATGCCTTCAAGTCAAGTATGACTCATAGCAATCCTGAACAACAGATCTGAACCCTGTCTCATCCTGTGCCATGCTCACCATCTTTAATACCCTTGAGCCTATTGCTACAGTCACTATGTGAATCTATCTCAATGGCGGTCTTCCTCTCTTTTGCTAATCCTCCACCCTTACAAGCATTATATCCTTTTCTAAGGAATAGCCTCTCCTAGTAATATGACCAAAGAATGAGAGACTTTGCCATCTTTGCCTCCAAGGGACACTCTGCAGCACCTTTTCCAAGACATGCCTGTTTGTTCTTTTGGCAGACCATTCAGTGCTTTTCTCTAATACCACAACTCAAAGGCATCAATTTTTCTTCTGTCATCTCTATTTATTGCCCAGCTCTAAAATGTGTAGCAAGTAGTTGAAATGACCATGGCCTGAAACAGGCACATCTTAGTTCTCAGACTAACACTGTTGCTCCTCAATAACCCGGAGGAGTCTCTGATTGCAGACTTTCCCAATACAATACATCTCCTGATCTCCAGACTGTTGGTACCAAGGACTGTGGATCCAAGCAAGACAAAATCATTAACAGTTTCAATCCTCATGATGTTTCACACTGGCTTAGTGGTAAGGACCTTTGTCTTCTTGATATTAACATGCAATCCATATTGAAGGCTGTAGTTATATTGAACTTATGCAATAAATATTTCAAGTCCCTTTTACATTTCACAATCAAAGTTGTATCATCTATATAGGGCATAATGTTAATGAGTCCTCCTCTGATTTTGATGCTATATTCTTCTTTATAGAGTGCTATTCATACCAGTTCAATCTCAGCATACAGATTGAATAGGTATGGAGAACGGAGAGACCCAGACACACACCCTTTCCAATTTTAAATCATTCAGTGCTCCTTTCTTTGGTTTGGACAACAGATTCATGGTCTAGGCACAGATTTCATATGAGTACAATTAAGTGCTCAGGGATTTTTGTTTTTCTCAGTGTTATCCATAGTTTGTTGTGATCCACAGAGTCAAATGTATTTGCATAGCTAAGTAAACACAGAAATTCTTCTGATATTCTCTGCTCTCAGCCAGCATCAATCTGACATCAGGAATGATATCCTTGATTCTACAGTCTGTTTTAAACCCAACTTAAACTTCTAGCCATTCCATGTCAATGTATTTTTTTTATTTAATAAAAATTTTATTTTGTACTGGTTTACTTACAAAGTTTGTATACATTGCTTTCCACACCAGATCAAAGTACTTTTCCAGTTGTTTTTAGATGAGCATCAGCAGCATTTTGCTTGAATGTGATATTAATGTTACTGTTTGATAGTTTCCATATTCTGTTGTATCTCCTGGCTGGAGATTCAAAGTCCCCCATTCAATACTGGGACATCAGGGACAATGCACTCCTTTGTCCCATCTTACTGAACCTCCCCTGGCAAACATGTGAGCACAGATACATGCTGGCCCCTTAGGTTGTTCCTAGCCTTCTGCAGTCCTCCTACCTTCATCTGACTCTGACACAGCCCCATAAGGGGCCAATAGTGAGCTGGCAAGAGCGAATAATGTGTGTACTCTATGTGACAGGTTTACAGTCAGCTGTCCTTCAGAGTTCTAGAAAGCTCTTAAAAGCAAAACTGTTCAGGTTGTGCAATCATCTTCTAGTTTAAATGTCTTGTCACTAGAGGAAGGACCTTTTCTGAAGATACACTTTTGTCTGTGGAGTCTAGAAGAGTGTTGGTATGTTCTTCATTTCAGCCACTTTAAGCATTGACCAGAGTAGACTCATAAAGCAATTGACAGTTGTTCTTAACCCCCTCTTGCCTCTGCACTCTTTAGATAGATATCACCCAGCAAAACCATGAAACAGGTGAAGCTGGTCTTTCATGAGCAATTCTGCTCTGTTCTCTCCTTTCTGTGTCTTCTCCTTCCTGAGTCCTTCTGTCACTTGTGGTCCTTTGCAGCGGACTAACCAAACCTACCTGTTCCATGTTACCATGCATCAACCACTCTCTAATCTGGCATACTGTATACAGTTTGTGTTCCTTTCCCGCTCCTCCACCCCCTCCAAAGTATACTTACTTTGGGGTCATGACAAATTAATTTGATAAATTAAGCATCTGTTTGCAGTTAGAGGTAGGTAGACATAAAAGGCATTGACACTTACTTCTGTCTGTACTCAGCTCTTTAACCTTTGTAATCTTCAGTTCCTCTTACACAATTGTAGCTGATCACTTTTACTTTATACACACTCACTGATTCTAACTCTTGAGTTAGCCAACTCACAGCTGACACTCTAGTGAATTTTCAAGGCTGTAAATTTCATGAGAAGAGATTGCCCTTCTTTCTCCTGCAGAGCTTCTGGTGGATTCAAATTGTCTGTCTTCTGGTGGGCAGACAGCTTACCTCCCTACCCAATAGGTCGCCAGGACTTCCTTCTTATCTTGTAGGTACTTAACTAAAAATCAAAACCAAGAACAAACACAAAAAAAAACCCACAAAAAAACAATCAGACTCACTGCCGTCAAGTCAGAATTAAATCATAGCTGACCCCCCAGAAGGTTTTTGAAGGCTGTAAATCACACAAGGGAGATTGTCCATTTTTTCTACTGTGAAGCTGTTGGTAGATTCGAACCACTAGAGAGGCTCAACCTCTAGTTAAGCAATGCAACTTCCTACTGACTATGCTAATAGAGTTCCCTATCTTCAACAGATACTTCATTATCTTTGAGATGAAGTCCTTATTATACAAAGCTGACCCCTACTTTTCTCCTCTACCTCATTTCTTCATCTCCTGTATCCAAGCCAAATTTATAATTTATAATATACAACCTTGATTCTTTTTTCACTTCTTCTCAAAATTATTTTTACTAGAAAGACATTTTTCTACTCAAATTGTTGATGATCCTTCACTGTGAAACTGCTGTATCTATTAGGAATGCTTTAAGATGCACGTAACTGAAAACATGTAGTTTAAGAAAATGGAGTTAATTGTATTTGTTTTGTTTTGCTTTGTTTTGTTTTTCTCTGTATCATAAGAAATATGGTTTTCTTAGGCTCAAGGGGACAGGTGTGGACCATCCACAGTTTCCGTAAGACAACAAAAATTTACTTTGGCTCCTTGGGCCAAAGAGGAGCACCAATATACAGGTCCTTTTCAGAATATCACCCTGTTATGGGACATTAAATTTTTACAACTGTCTAACACCTAATAATAAAAGATTCATACAATGTCAAGAAAACTCAATCATTTTGAAAAAATAAAACAACCCTTCTCTTAAAAAAGCAGAAGCAATGAATAACCCAGATACACACCAGATACAGAGAACCAGAAGAAACATGTTGATGGGGAGTTATTTGAACAGCTGCAGAAGAAGGTGCAAATGATGTAAGAAACATGAAACTCATTAAGAAAGTGAAAACTCCACAGACAGGCAACCAGAAGAAATATACCCTTGAGGAGAAGCTTAAATGACTACAGAAGGAAATACAATAGATTGAAGAAAGAATTGAAACTGCAGATAAAGAGGTAAAACAACTTAAAACATTATCATAACATAGAGAGTATACAGTCAACACAGTAGGGGAAATAAGAGAAAAACATGAAAATGCAATCCAGAATAGTTTGATCAAAGTGGCAAAAAGTGTCCAACATGCTGGAGCCACAAAAAGTGGAACAGAAGAGATGGAGCAGAGAGTCAGTGAGTTAGTTGGAAGACAAGATCCTCAATGGAAACATACTAGGAAAAAAAATTGGAGATGAAACATAAAAAAAATGAAAACATTAGAATCACATGGGATGCCATTGAAAGAAACATTATACTAGAAGAAAATGTACCAGGTGTTATGGAAAAACAGAGAAATCCACACCCAAGAAGCATAATTAACACCAGATAGATTAAACCCAAAAAGAAAAACATCAATACATATCATAGTTGAATTCTCCAATTTGAAAGATAAAGATAGAATACTAAAAATACTGCAAGAAAAGCAAAAAATTGCCTACAAAGGGGAAACAATTAGATTAAATTCTGATTTCTCAGCAGAAACCATATGAGCTAGAAAACAATGAAATATACAGAAAGTTGAAAGAAAACAATTGCCAACCAAGGATTGTGTACCCAGGAAAGCTGTCCATCATATATGAAGGAGAAGCCAAGTCAATCACAGACAAGAAGGAGCTGAAGGAATTTGTGAATACAAAACCAAAACAAAGAGATTTTAAGGGGGGTCCTTTACTTTTACACACAAAAGGAAAGTGGATGGACCATATTAATTAGAAACAACAGAAAAAGACACACAGCAAATGGCAATGATAAAACTGGCCTGACAATAATAAACATAATGTGAATGGACTAACTGGGCAAATTAAGAGAAAAAGAGTAGCAGGTTGGATAAAAAAACCACAAAAGCCCCAAAGCCCATTAATATACTGCATACAAGAGACACATCTAAGAAGAGAAAGACAGACTGAGTGACAATCAAAGCCTGGAAAAAATATACCAAGCAATTGGCATCCACAGAAAAGCAAGAGTGCTGATACTAATCTATGATAAAATAGACTTCAGGATTAAAACCACCTTCCAAGATAAGAAAGAACACTATATAGTGATTAAAGGTACACTACATCAAGAAGACATAACCTTGGTCAAAATTTATGCACCAGATGATAGACCTGCACACTACAGCAAACAGCAGTTAATAGAATTGAAGAAAGAAATAAACAGCACCACAATAGTGGTAGGAGAATTCAACATGCCACTCTCATAAAAAGATGCATCAACTCAAAAGAAATCTAACAAAGATGCAGTGAATCTAAACTATACAATCAGCCAACTTGACTATGTGGATGTACTTACCCAATTAAAATTAAATTCATTTTCTTCTTAAGTTCACATAGTATATTTTTCAGAACTTAGCATATATTAGAGCACAAAGCAAGACTTGACAAATTTAAAAAAAAGACCAAACAAACAATAACAACCAAAACATTTAAGTTATACAAAGCATCTTTTTAGACCACAATGCCATACAATTAGAAATTAACCACATAAGGGTACAGCTTACAAAACAATCCTTGTGGAAGCTAAATAACACCCTGCTAAAAGACAATTGGGTTATAGAACAAATAAAGAATGACATGAGAAAGATCCTCGAAACAAATGAAAATGAAAATACAACATACCAAAATCTCTGGGATGCAGCTAAGGCAGTCCTCAGGGGGCAATTCATAGCAAAAGGCAAAAACATACAGAAAGAATCAAGAAGCCAAATTAATCATCAGTACTGCTGTCAGGGATCTCTCCAGTGTCCTGACAAGCAAAGATGTCCATCAGAAGACAAAGGTGCACCTAATATATGCCATGGTCTTCACAATTACTTGCTATGATTCAGAGAGCTGGACATGACTAAGGATGACAGAGGAAGAATCAATGCCTTTGAGTTGTGAAGCAGGAAAAGTCTTAAACATACTGCCAAGAAAACAAATTGATCTGCTGTGGAGAGGGTAAAACCAAGTCTCTCTTTGGAGGGTAGGATTTTGAAGTTCTGTCTCATATACTTTGGGCATGTGACCACGAGAAACAGGTCCTTGGAAAAAGATATCATGCTCAAAATTGTGGAGGGACAGCACATGAGAGAAAGACCCCAGAAGAGATGAATTGATACATTATCTAGAGCAATGGGGGTTTCTATGTCAGAATTAGTGAGTCTGGCTCAGGACAGGGAAGGGTTCAGAGCTGCTGTACATAGGATTCTTATAGGTCACAGGTGACTCAATGACACATAACAACAACAACAGACTCTATTGATTGATTTTGTTTTTGTTTTTATTTAAGCCTCTTCTTTAGAGTCAATAAGACCTTGAGGAGGGCCTTTGTATTTAAGTTGGTTGTTATTATATTTTGGAGGAACATTGTTCTAAGTTGTACAGCACTCTTCTTGTCAAAATACTGTACTGAGGTAACCTGGTGTTGCTGGGATATTGAACCTTATGGCAACAGGGTTTCAGATGGCATAATAATTACCAATGGTGGACAGTGTTTGGTGGAGCTACTAGTTTAAAACAGATTTGGAAGCAGGAGTGGCATCCACTTCCTAAACAATATGCCTTTGGAAACTCTATGATCTTTGATAAATGTCAGTAGTTATCAAAAGTCTTCAGATCTTTTGTTTATAGGATCGCTATGAGTCATGCTCTACTGGACAGCAATCAACAACAACAACAACCTTCATCAACTAGAAAAAGAACAACAATCTATCTTACAGCCTCTAGAAGAAAGGAAATTATAAGGATAAGAGCTGAAACAAATCAGTAAGAAAATAGAAAAGCCAAATTGAACCATCAGTAAGACCAGGAATTGGTTTTCCAAGAGTAAATAAATGACAAACCATTAGCAAACTTAACAAAAGAAAAAAAGAGAGAAAGAGATTGAGAGAGAGAGAAAGAGAGAGAGAGAGAGAGAGAGGATACAAATAACTTGATTAACTAGTGATAGAGGTGACATCACAACAGAACCAGATAAAATTAAATTGATAATATAGGAATAATATGAAATGCTATAATCTGATACTTGATGGCACATAACAAAAACAACAGCATACTCTGATTAATGTGAAAACCTAGAGGAAATGGACAAATTCCTTGAAACTCATATTCTACCCATTGGTACAGACAGATGTAGAACACTTGAACAAACCCATTACAAGAGAAGAAAAGTCCTGGCCCAGATGGCTTCACGGCTGAATTCTATCAAACATTCCAAGAAGACCTGTCACCAATTTTACATAAATCATTTAACCCTAGAGTCATTCTATGAAGCAAGCATAACCCTAATAAGAAAACCAGGCAAACATATTATAAAAAATGAAAACTATAGACCAATATCTCTCTATGAATATAAAAAAAAAACTTTAGTAAAATATTGGCCAATAGAATCCAATAACATATAAAAAGTAATTTAATTCATAACAAGTATGCAAGGATCAACATAAAAAATAATCTATGTAGTTAATCACATTAAAAAGACAAATAATAAGAACCACACGATCCTAGAAATTGATGCAGGAAAGGTCTTTGAAAAATATCAAGCACCCCTTCCTCATTAAACACTATGCAGAATAGGAATAGAAGGAAATTTCCTAGACATAATCAAAAGTGTATATCCACACCAAAGAACCAGTATCATTCTCAATGGAGAAAGACTAAAAGCATTTTCCTTGTGAGCAGAGACAAACAAGGCTATCTACTGTCAACACTTCTATTCAACATAGTATAGGAAATACTTGCTAGGGCTATATGACAAGAGAAGGGAATAAAAGGCATCCAGATTGGCAAAGAGATGATTAAACTGCTGCTATATGCAGATTATATGATAGTGTACACAGAAAACCCCAAAGACTCAAAAAACTCATAGAGCTAGTAGACCAGTTTACTAGAGTAAACTGATACAAAGTGGGGTTTTCTGCATTAACAAAGAAAACACAGAGAAGGAAACCAAGAAAGCAATACCATTTACAATAGCCAAACACAAATTGAGATACTTAGGAATAAGCCTAAAAAGACCTTTACAACGAAAACTACAAAACACTTCTGCAAAAAACAATAAAAGATCCAAACAAATGCAAAAATATTCTCTGTTTATAGATAGGAAGACTCAATATTGTGAAAATGACAGTCCTACCAAAAGCACTCTACATGTTTAACACAATCGCAGTGTTGTTGTAACTATTGATTATCATTGATCATGACTCATAGTGATCCTATGAACAAAAAGCCTTTCTATAACTATTGACATTTATCAAAGTTCATAGAGTTTCTAGAGGCATGTTGTTTAGGAAGTGAATGCCACTCCTGCTTCCAAACCTGTCTTGAACTAGGAGCTCCACCAAACACTGTACACCATGGGTAACCATTATGCAGTTTGAAAACCCACTGGCACAAAGTTCAGTAACCCAGCAACCCCAGGTTTTCTCAACACAGCATATTGACAAGAAGAGTGCTGTACCACTTAAGTCTTCCTCCAAAACATAATAACAACTCACTTTAAATACAAAGGCCCTTCTTGAGGTTTTGTAGACTCTAAACAAGAGGCTGAAAGAAAAATAAAAACAAAATAAAAAACAACCAACCAAAGCAGTATGTTGTTATTATGTGCCATTGAGTCACCTGCAATGTGTAGCGACCCTATTTCAGCAGCTCTGAACCCTTCCCTGTCTTGAGCCAGTCTCACTAATTCTGACACATCAACCCCCCCATTGTCCCAGATACTGTACCAATCTATCTCATCTGGGGTCTTCCTCTCCTGTTCTATCCCTCCACCCTTTAAAACATGATGTCCTTCTCCAAGGACTGGTTTCTCCTGGCCACATTACCCAAAGTATGTGAGGCAGAGCTTCAAAATCCTAGCCTCCAAGGAGAAACTTGGTTTCATCCTCTCCAAGACAGGACACTTGTTTTTTGGCAGTCCATGGTATGTTCAAGACTCTTCTCCAGCACCACAATTTGACAGCATCTATCAAAGAGATAGAAAATGTAACTGATAAGTTTATTTGGAGAGGAAAGAGACCTCAAATAAGGAAAACACTTGAAAAACAAAAATGAAATCAGAGACATAGCACTCCCTGATCTTAAAACCTACTATACAGCTATAATAACCCAAACAGCATGGTACTGGCACAAGGACAGGCACATAGACCAATGGAACAGAACCAATTACCCATAAATTCATCCATTTATCTATGGTCAACTCATATTTGATAAGAAAATAAAACCTATCAAATCGGGAAACAATATCCCCTTCAACAAATGGTACTGGCAAAACTGGACTGATACCTGCAGAAACAGGATAAACATAATAAACACCATAATCTCACACCATAAACATAATGAACATAATTTCACACCATAAACAATAATCAACTGAAAGTGCATCAGAAACGTTGGGGTAAAGCCCTAAACCATAAAGATCATAAGAGACAAAGTAGAACCAACCTTAGAAGGCCTAGCCCATGGTATAAAAAGACTGATAAATGCAGCCAGAAATAAATAATCAGGAAATGATAAAATTGATGAATGGGACCTTCTAAAGATTAAATCCCTGTGCACATCAAAAATTTTTTCCAACAGGGTGAAAAGAAAACTTATTGACTGGTAAAAATTGGTAATAAAATCTAAAGAAGAGTCTCATAACAGAAGTTTACAGAATCGTACAGCACCTCCACAAGAAGACTGATAACCCAGTTACAAAATGGGCAAAAAAATTTGAGAGACTTTTCACAGAGAAAGACATTTGGATGGTCAACAGACATATGAAGAAATGCTCAAAATCACTGGCAATAAGAGAGTTGTAAATCAAAACCACAATAAGACATCTCATGCTACTAGCAGAGGCAAAGTTTAACAGGTCAGGAAGTGATAAATGTTGAAGAAGATACGGAGAGAGAGGAACTCTCATGTATTGTTGGTGGGATTGTAAAATGGTATAACAACTCTGGAAGGCAGTTTATGTTTCCTCAGAAAATTGAACATAGAAATTCCATATGACCCAGCTATTCTGCTGCTTTGAATATACCCTGAGTAAATTAGAACTGAAACACAAACAGAAAACAAAATTCATATCCGTGTTATTCACCATTGCAAACAGCTCAAATGTCCAAACACAATTGAATGGATTGAGAAATTGTGGTACATTCACATGATGGAATACTACGTAGCACTCAGGACCAATGAGTTAAAAAATTACTACCTAACTTGGTAGAGAATGGAGAGCATTATACTGAGTGGACTAACTTAGTCTCAATAAGACAAATACTGTATAAAACTATAATTGTAGAAATTGATAAGTGGTAAAATGTATATGAGGATCTAAGGATCAGGGGGAAGGGTAGGAGCAGAGGGATGAGAATGGGCACGGAGGGAATTATAGGGTCACACAGTGTGATGAGTGGAAGGAGATGGGAAAGGTCTAATGGGGATCTGAACAACAGGACAATGGTGGACCTAGTTCAATGTTGATTACTTTTATAAAATATAATGAATGAGAATGATTGTGGGAAGCATAATATGTATGAACTTTGTAAGCAACCCAATATAAAGCAAAAATTAAAAAAGAAATATGGAGGACATAGATGAACAATAGTAATATGGATCCAGGCTTTTGAGGTTCCCCCCTCATTCTGTCGCTTGATAATCTTCATTGTGTTATATTTTCCTTCTTATACTCTTTGCCTCAGGGTTATAACACAGTGGTTGCAATTACTTTCATGAAAGTATGTGGTGGAAGGCATAGTATCATCTACCATTTTATTAGCAAATTGAGCTCAATCCCAGAAATTACCAGTGGGTATCACTCACTTAATTTTCATGATCCCTGGGAAAGAGATCCACGTGACTAGGCTTGATTTTGATCAGTCATGATCCGTGATCCAGGGCTGGACATTTTGACACCCTGGATAAAACGGAAATTTCGTTTCTAAAGAAAATGAAGAGGATATCTAAGTGGGTTAAAAACAATTAAAAATTCAAGTGTTTATGCAGAGATGATTTTAAAACTAAGAGCTCAAAATATATCATTGTGCTGAGGTCTATAAACTTTTGGAAGTGGCTCCCAAGACAAGGGAGTAGTAAGAAGCTGTGCTGCAACCCCAAAGGAACATGGTTTGACTCCACCAGCTGCTCTGCAGGAGGAAGATGGGCAGACTCCTTCTGTGTGATTAAAGTCCCTCTGAAAACCAGCTGGAGGGTCAGCTATGGGCCGGTTCTGACTTGACAGGATCAGAAACAACCACCATCAAGACAAGAATCCCTTCCAGTAGTCTACACTCTAAATTTAGTTCTCATTAATGTCTAATCTTTATTTTATAAAACTGTGTTATTAAAAACAGAAACTAATTAAAAAAACCCATGAGACTATGCCTGTTGAGTTGATACTGACCTGTAGAGCCCACACTTGCTACAGAGAAACTGTTCCATAGGCTTTTCTTGTTTATAACCTTTGCGGAAGCAGATTGTTGGTTCTTTCTTCCATGATGCAGGCCAACCTTTAGCTTGGTCATTGAGAATAAACTGTATACTCTCCAGGGAATTTTCTTTTTTAAAAAATGTATTGACTTTTTATCAATTATATATTTACCTGATATTTTACATGTGTATTTTCACATGCTTGTGTTGTGGTTACAGTGTTTAAATCTTGCCTATATAACTTATACATAGATTTTATGTACCTTTTCAACCTGTATGCAGAACAGATTATCCAGGAGGCTGGGATCTATGAGGAGAAATGTGGGGTCAGGATTGGTGGAAGATCTCTCAACAATCTGCATTATGCAGATGACACAACCCTGCTTGCTGAAACTGAGGAGGACCTGAAGTGCTTGCTGCAGAGAGTCAAGGACTGCAGACTCTAATATGTATTGAGGCTTAATGTCAAGAAGACAAAGATTCTCACCACTGGACCAATTGGCAGTATCAGGATGGATGGTGAAGAGATTGAGATTGTTCACAGCTTTAGTTTGCTTGGCTTCATGGTCAACACTCTTGGCACCAGTAGCCAGGAAATTAAAAGACATATTGCGATGGGAAAATCTGCTGTTAGGGACCTCTCCAAAGTACTGAAGAGCAATGGTGTTTCCTTGGAGATTAAGGTGTGTCTGATACAGGCCATGGTTTTTGCAATCACTTGTTATACGTCAGAGAGTTGGACAATGACTAGGAAGGATAGAAGGAGAATTGATGACTTTGAGCTGTGGTGCTGGAGAAGAATATTGAATGTACCATGGACTGCCAAGAAGACAAACAGATTCATTATGAAGGGGGTTAAAATGGGCTGCTCCTTGGAGACAAGGGTTCTGGGGCTTCATCTGACATATTTTGGACATGTTGTAAGGAGGGTCCTGTCCTTGGAGAGGGACATCATGCTTGGGAGGGTGGAGGGACAGTGCCAGATGGGAAGGCCCTCTATGAGGTGGATTAATTCCGTGACTGGGGTAATCGGGATGAGTGTATCAGAGACAGTGCATTTGGCACAAGACAAGCAGAGTTTAGGGCTGTTGTGCATAGGGTGGCTATGAGTCCCAAGTGACTCGACAGCACATAATAACAACAACCTATAACTTCTATGAAAACACAAATGTTTTGTGTTATTAAAAATTCTATGTAAACCTTCAAGGTTCATCATGTGTATTATTGTCAGCATTTCCCAAATGCTGATCATCTAGGTCATTTCCCTACTTGTCTGATAAATAGTGTAGCAATAATTTTTATGCATTAAGTTTTGCAATATTTAAAAATATTTTCATAGAAAATAGTGGTGCTTAGTGTTTAAGTTCGGGATATTTAAACATTTAAACCTTCTGATACATAGTGACAAAATACCCTAAAAGGCAAATAAAGGTATTCTGTACCAAGTGAGTTGTGTACACATTTGTGTTGGCTGCCCACAGAGTCCACGTTGACTCAGAGTGCTCCCATGTAACAGAGTGCAACTGTCCCATCGATTTTCTATCATGGGAACTTCACATATGCAGATGGATGAGACTTTCTCCTGTGGGGTTCCTGCAGGGTCTCAAGCCCCCAGGCCTTTGGTTAGCTGCCCAATGTTTAACCATTGCACCACCAGGGCTCTAGATACCTATTTCATTTTATAATCACTAACTTCAAGTAGGAATATTAGTTTATTATTCAGTGACATAGATTAAAATCTGCTATCTCAATATTTAATTGGTACTTCCTGAGTTACTTTGGGAGTTCTCCCGACCCTCCTCCTCCCCATTGTTTAATTAACGAGTTACATTTTCTACCTTAAGCCTTGACTATACATACACATGAATTCATTTACCTGTTGGGATCTTGATATTTTTTGGTTATTGATTTTTTTTTATGACTGATGTATACTGTGAGTGGAATAGCTCTTTGTCATGCTGAATGCAAACATTTTTCTCTCAAGTTGTTTGTATCATTTTTTACTTTTTTGTTTCTCGTTTTTCTAGTCAAGAGTACATGTTCCTTTGTGCCTTCACTATTGCTTTTAAAGTTACAAGGCCTTTTGAATCCAGATGTTTAATAAATATGCAAATGCTTTTCTTTCAAAATTTTAATGTTCTAAAATTTTTAAATGCAAATCAGCTTCCTTTTAGAGTTCAGAGCTGTCTGCCTTTTACAGCCATGATAAATTATTTTAATCAGATAATAGGGTTGCCTTACTAAACTGTGATGGGGCTCAGCTAGCCAGAGGAAGGAGGAGTGAGGTTGAGAGCAGTGTAGGAGGCAAAGAAACTTAGAAAGTGGGGAAGGAAAGTTACCAGAGAAGGACCTGGAGAAGCTGGTAGGTGGCATTCAAAAAACTCCCAAGAGAGCCCTTACAGTCAACCGAGCAGGATGACAATGCTGGTAGCCATCACCAAGTTGGCTGTCATTCATGGTTACCCCTGATGGACTGCAGGGAAAATACTACCTGCTTCCATCCTCATGAGCACTTGTGGGCCAGGCCTGTGTGAGACAGTAGGTTTGCGCTGGCTGACTTTGGGGCTGGCTTTAGTTCCTACATCAGGCACTATGAAACTCCTCCAATGTCTATCCAGCATCATAGCAACCTGCATACCTCTGCTGCAGCTGAGGGGTGGCTGCATGTGAGGTGCATTGATCACAAATCAGATGTCTCCCACATGGGAGGTAAGGGCTCTGCCACTGAACCAGCTGTGCGTCACATGTTCCCTTCGGGCTCCCGCTGACCAGCTGTGATGGAGTAGAGCTGCTCCACAGGGCCTCCCAATCTGTAATCATTATGAGCATAGGTTACCAAATCCTCTCCCTGCAGAAGGCTGGTGGGATTGAATCCAAAACCTTGCACTTAATCGTTGTTGTTGTGTGCTGTCAAATTGGAACTGACCCGTAGATGACCCTCCAATGGAGTTTCAGGTGCGGTAAATTGAATGGAAGGAGATTGCCTAGCCTTCTTCAGCAGAACAGCTTGTGGATTCGAACTGCCTGGTTTTGGGAATTAGTGCACAGCTTCTTACAACTATACAAGCAGACATCCATGAGTTAGTAGCCAAGACCTCAACCAGCTGTACTACCGAAGCTCTTTCAGAGCTATGATAAAACCAGAATCCCAAACCTGTTGCTCTGAACTCAGTTCTGATTGCATTACGACCCTAGAGAACAAGGTGGAACTATTCTATAAATTTCCAAGGAATAATTTTTAGGAAACTGACTGTTTCTTTCACCTGCAGAGGAGCTAGTAAGGTTCACGCCATCAACTTTATTTGATTTTGGATTTTCTTTTAGGAATTATTATATCTTTTTATTCATTGTTGCACAGTTTCACCCTTCTCCTCTCCCCTTCCCGCAGCCCACCCGGCAATGCACCCCTTGTTCCAGATTGTTCTCATACATGTAATAAATAATTTGGACAGTTCTTCTCATCTGATCCAATGCAGTGTCTCCTCAACTCCCCCAGTTGGTACTATAATTACTGTGCCATTTAGTGGTCCTAAGACTCAGGCTTAACTACAAAAGCTTGTGTAAAACAAGCTACTTGCCCATCCATACCAGAATAGTTTGGAACTTTTTGCATGTAATTGCTCTTATTCCTTCATGTTGTTGTTCTGTACCATCAAGTTGGAAGAGACCCATAGCTGATCCTCCAACAGGTTTTCAAAGGCGGTAATCATAGGGGATGAGATTGCCCATCTTTTTTCTCATGGAGCAGCTGGTGGATTCAAACCACAGCCTTCGAAATTGAAGCACAGAATCTACCACTAGGTCACTAGAGCTTCTTCTGTCTATTCCATCTTGTTGTTGTTGCTGTTATTATGTGCCATTGAGTTGACACTGACTCATAGACCCTATGTATAACAGTGCTGAACCCTGCTTTATCCTGAAACAATTTCATTGTCTTGAGCACACCTACCCCCATTACCCTAGTCACTAAGTCATTCCATCTCATTCAGGGGCTTCCTTTCCTGTGCTATCCCTCCACTCTTTCAAGCATGACATCCCTCTCTAAGGACTGGTCCTTCGTGGCAACATGCCCAAAGTATGTCAGATGGAGCTTCAAAATCATTTCCTCAAAGGAGCAGCCTTGTTTTACCCTCTCCAAGACAGAATTATTTATTCTCTTAGCAGTCCCTGGTACATTCAATATTGTTCTCCAGCACCGCAGCTCAAAGGCATCTTCTTTAGTCATCTTTAGTCATTTTCTAGCTGTCTGACACCCAGCAAGTAATTGCAAAGACCATGACCCGCAGCAGACACACCTTAGTCTTCAGACTGAAATCATTGCTCTTTACTACTCTGGAGAGGTATCTGACAATGTATTTTCCTAATGCAATTCTTCTTTTGACTTTCTAGCTGCTGGCACCAAGAGTGTTGATTGTGGAGCCAAGTAAGCTAAAGTGGTTAACAATCTCAGTCTCTTCTCTGTCTATCATGATGCTGCCAATTGGCTCAGTGGTGAGAATCTTTGTCTTCTTGATGTTGAACTTCAATCCATATTGAAGGTTGCAGTCCTTGACCTTGTGCAGAAAATGCTTCAGGTCCTCCTCAGTTTCTGCAAGCAAGGCTATGTTATCTGCATAACTCAGGTTGTTAATGAGACTTCCTCCAATCCTGATTCTGCATTCCTCCTCTTAGAGCCTATCCTCCCAAATGATCTGTTCCACATATAGATTGAAAAGCTATGGAGATAGGATTAATTCCTGGCATACCCCTTTCCTGATTTTGAACCATGCACTGTTTCCTTGATCTGCTCTGATGACTACCTCCTGATCCAAGTATAAGCTTTGCATAAGCACAATCAAGTGTTCTGGTATTCCCATTCTTCTTGGAGTTAGCCAGTTTGTTGTGATCCACACAGTCTAATGTCTTTGGCATAGTCAATGAAACACAGATAGATATTTATCTGCTATTCTCTGCTTTCAGCTATGATCTCTCTGACATTGGTTATAATATCCCTTGTGACACAGCTTCTTCTAAACCCAGCCTGCACATCCAGCAATTCTTTGTTGATATTTTGTTCTAATAATTTTTGGATCATTTTCAACAGAATCTTGCTTGCATGTAATATTAATTATATTATTGAATAATTTGCACACTCTGTCAGGTCACCTTTTTTTTTGGAATGGGAAAAAAATATGGATATCTTTTAGTCAGTTGGCCAATTAGTCGTTCTCCAGATTTCTTGGCACAACTTGGTGAGTATGTCCAGGGCAACATCTGTTAGCTGAAATATGTCAACTGGTATGCCATTTAATCCCCTTCTCCTTTACTCTCCTAAGTGGTGATATGAAGCCATTTCTGGATCCTAGCCTTCATGATGATGTGTGCCTATGGGTGAGGTTAGAACTCCCTAGGGCTAGGAGGAGAGTACCATCCAGAATTAAAGTTCTTGGCCTTCCTCAGTGATGAGAGCTTGATTCTGAGACTGTGTGGGGCCCACATACCAGGTCAGGAAATATTTGCTGACTTAGGGTGTGTTGATATGTGTTTTAACTTATTTTTAAAGACCTCTTTTCTGAGTCTTGTGGTACTGCTCAGCTATTTTCAGGAGAATGCCTTCAAGCAGAGTGAGAGGATGGGGAAGGTGTTCTGCAACAGTGTTTTGCCTTATTGGTTTCTCATGATGCATCTAGAATGCCAAATAAATCTGTGAGCCAACCCTCGAATTCTGAACATACCTACATTTCACAGATGAGCCCCTAGCTCCAGGTTCTTCATTCACCTGGCAAAAATAAGAAACCCGGGTTGCGTTACCGTACCAACCAGTTGCCTTGGGATTGATTCCAACTCCTGGTAACCTCACATGTGGCCTTGGTGGAACTGTGATCCAGACTGTTTTCAAAGGCTGATTTATTGGCATGTGTCATGAGGGTCTTCTGAGGTGCCACTCAGTGGATTCAGACCTCCAGTTTTTTTATAAGCGACAAAGCACATTGACTACTAGTACCACTCAGACTTCCACCTCTTAGCATGCAGGGAAATCCTCTGGATTTTACTGTTTGTCTGTCACATGGTCCCATACTTGCTGTCAGCCTCCAGGGAGGCAGCTCCTGTGTAGGCTGCCCACTGCAAATTATTCCTTCTTGAAGGCAACCCGCAGGACTGAGGACAGGCTAAGGGCTGCAAAAAAGAGGAATGTGAGAAGATGCTAAAGAAAGTGGGAATTTGTCCTGGTCAAGGCTGAAAGAGAGAGTCAGAAATGAGTGGGGCTTTGAGAAAGGGGTAGAATTTACTACTCAAAAGCAAGGAAGGGAAGATGGTTGGTTAGTTGTTGTTGTTGTTGTTGTTAGGTGCCACTGAGTCAGGTACAAACCATAGTGACCCTACAAGCAACAGATCTGAACCATGTCCTATCATGTGCAGTCCTCACACCTCCTGACACACTAAAGCCCATTGCATCAGTCACTGTGTCAATCCACCTGGTCGAAGGCCTTCTTCTCCTTCACTCCAACCCTCTGCCTTTCTGAGCATCATGTCCCTCTCCAGAGAATAGCCCCTCCACTCACAACATTGTATTTCAAGATAAAATTTAAAATTGACTATTTTTACTATGACTGCAGCACAATTCTTCTTCTGTTTTTCATCCCCAGTGTAGTATGATGTCGTGTGATTAATTCAAAGTGGCCAAAACTAGTCCATCTCGTCTCACTAATGGCTAGAAGGTTGGTAGATGTTCATGCGTTCAATTTTGTTTTTCACAATTCCTAGTTTTCTAACATTCAATCTATGTACATCCCATGTTCCAATTATTAATGAATATTTCCTATTATTTTTCCACATGTTGACTGATTTCCCACCTGGGCTTTAGCACTACTACTATACTTATGGCGGGAATGGCCATCTACTTCTTAAATAACAAATCTCTGAAAGAGACCTATAAAGAATAGAGAAGTGTGGATAATTACAGTAACTTATGATTGTTGTTGTTGTTATGTGCTGTCAAGTCGCTTGCAACTCATAGTGACCCTATGTACAACAGCCCTAAATTCTGCTCTGTCCTGTGCCAATCTCACTGCCTCTGACACACCCATCCCAATTACTCTAGTCACTGAATCAATCTACCTCATAGAGGGCCTTCCCCTCCTGGCTGTCCCTCCACCCTCCCAAGCAGATGTCCCTCTTCAAGGACCTGTCCCTCCTTACAGCACGTCCAAAGTATGTTAGACGGAACCTCAGAATCCTTGCCTCCAAGGAGCCACCCAGTTTAACCGTTTCCAGAGTGAATCTGTTTGTTTTCCTAGCAGTCCATGGTACCCTCAATACTCTTCACCAGCACCACAGCTCAAAGGCATCAATTCTCCTATCCTCCTTAGTCATTGTCCAACTCCCTAATGCCTAACAAGTGATAGCAAAGACCATGGCCTGTATCAGGCACACCTTAGTCTCCAGAGAGACACCGTTGCTCTTCAGTACTTTATGATTGGTAGAGAAATTTATTTTAATGAAGGCACAAAGGTAGAAATAAATATCTATTTTTGTGGGGCAGAGCCTGGCTGGCATATCCTGCTAACTAAAAGATTGGTGATTTAAATCCACACAGAAGGTCTTTGGAAGAAAGGCTTACTTATCTATCTTCAATCAGATAAATAAAACCCCACATAACACAGTTTTACTCTGACACACAGAAGCCAGTTTGAGTCAGAATTTAACTGATGTCAGTTTGGTTTTGTTTTTTTTTTTTTTTTTGGTTTTGTGGGCCCCTGAGAAAGCCAAACTCACTCATTCTGAGAGCTTATAATCAGGATTGAAAGGAAAAGATTCAGCTGGGTCACTTTAAGGTAAGAGGGGCTGAAAAGTCAAAAAGAGGGCTTGCTTTGAGAGTAAGAACAGATCACAGAATCAAGAAAACAAAACCCTGGCCACTGCACCAATAGGCAACATCACGATAGATGGAAGAAAGATTGAAATTGTCAATGACTTTATCTTATTTGGATCCACACTGTGTATTAGCAGTGAGGGGATCAGGAGACATATTGTACTGTGAAAGTCTGTAATCAGGAACTTCTCCAAATTTTTAAGGAGCAATGATGTCAGTTTGAGGACTGAGGGGTGTCTGATTTAGGCAATGGTCTTTTTAGTCATTTTCTATGCATTTGAGAGCTTGACGGTAACTGAGGATGACAGAAGAATTGCATTGTAGTGTTGGAGAAGAGCTCTGAGTCTCCCACAGACTGCAAACAGAACAAACATGTCTTAGAGAAGGTGCAGCCAGAGTGCTCCTTGGAGGCAGAGATGATGAAGCTTCATCTCATATACATTGCACATGTTGCTAGTAAAGGCCATTCATTGGAAAGGGACATAATGCTGCCAAAAGTGGAGGAATGGTGGAGGAGATCAAGACTTTCACCAGATGGATTGGCACAGTTATTGCAGCAATGGGCTCGAGTGTGTCAGAGATTGTGAGGATGGTGCAGGATAGGACAAGGTTCAGATCTGTTCTTTGTAGAGTTGCTATGAGTCATACTTGACTTGATGACACCTAACAAGAGCAGCACCACAAACGAGACAAAGGAGGAAGGGCATTTACAAGGATAGCTCATACAGATTCTGCATGCAGAAGGACTGGTCTACTCATCTAAGTGGTGAGATAGTGAGGCTACAGCAATAACAGAAAACTGAGAATCACAGATCCCTAAGATGGCATTTTAAAAAAACACATTGCAATACCATCTTAAACAAGGGTCTCATAATGAAGGTTTACAGAATCCTATAGGGCTCCACAAGAAAAAGGCTGATAACACAATTATAAAATGGACAAAAGGCATGAAAAGAATTTCCACAGAGGAGGACATTCAGATGGTCAACATGAAGAAACACATGAAGAAATGCTCAAAATCACTGGCAAATCAAGGACAAGTCAAAAGCACAATGGGATACCATCTCACTCCAGTAGCAGTCACAATGTTTAACAGGACAGAAAGTAATAAATATTGGAGAGGATACAAAGAGATTGGAGCACATATACATTGTTGGTGAGATTGTAAAATGATACAAACACTCTGGAAAGCAGTTTGGCATTTTCTCAGAAAGCTCAACATAGAAATTCCACATGGCCCAGCTATTCCACTGCTTTGAATATAGCCTGAGAAAATGAGAACTGAGGTAAAAAATGAAGATTTGTACACCAATGTTCATAGCAGTGTTATTCACCATCACAAAAATATGGAAACAGCCCAAATGTCCAACCACAAATGAATGGATTGCGAAATTATGGTTCATTCATGCAGTGGAATACTACGCAGCATGCAGGAGCAATGATTTTATAAACCACTACCTAACTTGGGAGAGACTGGAGAGCATTATCCTGAGTGAACTAACTCAGTCCCATAAGGACAAATACTGTATACAACCATTAGAATGAGCATGAGGATCCAAGGTGGGGAAGGGGGAGAAAAAGTGTGGTGAAGGTGGATGGAGGGTGGAGGGTGATCAATCATAGGCTTGCATAATTTGATGGGGAGTAGGGTGAAGGAAATGAGAGAGATCTGGTGGTGAAAAACAACATAAAAGAACTTTAAAAATAAACCGGTATTAAAGAATTTAAAAAATGGCATTTTAAAGGCCTTTGAGTAGACTGATTTAATTTCTGCACATTTCTCATATAAGAGACTTTCATATAAAGGGTCTTTCAGTAAGGATGGGAATCCAGCTAGCTCCAGAGAATGTGGAATAAATGACATAAACTAATTTAAGGAAGGTCTCAAATCAAGTCTGTAGAAACCAGTGCTTATTTTTACCTTTGTACCTTTGTTTTGAACAATTTTGAAGCTCCATCTGGCATACTTTGGGCATGTTGCAAGGAGGGACCAGTCCTTGGAGAGGGCCATCATGTTGGAAGGGACATGCTTGTAGGGACAGTGCAAGAGAGGAAGACTCTTGATGAGGTGGATTGACTCAGTGACTGGGGTAATGGCTGTAGGTGTGTTGAGACAATAAAACTGGCTCAAGATAGTGAAGGGTTCAGAGCTGTTGTACGTAGGGTGACTATGAGTTGGAGACCACTGGATGGCACCTAACAGCCACGACAAAACAACCTTTGTTAAAATCAACTTTCTGCTATTATTTTCTCTCCTTGCCTTTTGTAATGAACCCAGTGATTAGTAGAGGTAAACACAGGAGCATGAGGGGCCCTGTCTAACCTTGTAGCTGTTTGTTTGATACTGTGAATGTATCAATATGATGGAAACAGCTCCCCTTTGAAGTTGGCAGAGGTCAGACTCAGCCATAGCCCCATTGTCCTGCGCCCCTTATGGTTGTTACTTTTTCAGAAGAATATTGGTAACATGGCTATTTCATTCAACTAGATATTTTTCAAATAATTTTTAGATAGTCATTTTCATTTTTGTGTAACTATTATTTTTTGAGCATGGTTTCATTACTAAGATAATGTCATTCTGAAGTGCTTTCTTTGCACAATTCCTATTACAGTTGCTGTCATCTGCCATTTTTTGGTCCTTGGCCCATGGCAGCACTATGCACAATGAGAGGAAATGCTCCCAGGTCTGGCCTTTCCTTTGATCCACATCAAGCCTGTGATCCACGAAGTCTTCACTGACTGATAGTTGGAAGCAGATCATTAGGCCTTTCTTTCTAGTCCATTTTATCTGTAAGATTGATTGAAACTTCCCCCTCCTCATGACATTATACAAGCTACATTGACAGAAAGAAGCAAGCTCTGAAGCATAGTGCCAAGGAGTTTCACTCCCAATACAAAGGCCTGTGATTTGAATTCATTCATTGGCTGCTCCAAGGAGAAAGATGGGCAGTCTCTTCCTGTACAATTTATAGCCTCTGAAAACCTGCTGGAGTGTCAGCTTTGTTTCATTTCCAGTGTGATGACACATAGCAACAACACTGACAGATGGTTGGTGGTTACACATGAATTGAATGGCTAGAATTCAAACCTGGATAGCTTTCACAGAAGGTAAGAATTATACCACTGAACTGCCAGTCTTACTCTTATTTAAAGAGATTTAATAAGACCATTTTATAATTGAACCTTGATTGTGCAATGGTCAAAGGATTCAACCACTAATGGAAAGATCAGTATTTTTTTATTTTATTTTATTGGGAAAAACATGTTGGGAATACACGGAGGTGAGGGTTGGGAGCAGAAGGGTGAGGATGGGCAGGGATGAAAATTGCAGGGATGCAGTTGCAAGGATGTACAATTTGGTTGGTGGGAGAACAGGTGAAGGAAATGAAAAGGATCCAGTGGGGACCAGATGATTCAGGTCAATGGTAAGCATAGTCCAATGGTGATTAAACAAACTGTCTTATTCACTTGTGGGTTTCTCATTTGGGGAATTGAGTGCAGACTCTCTGGCTTCTTCATGCTGAACAGGGGTGTTGATGTGAAGGGGGAAAGGGGGCACACTTTATCCCTTTACTGGTGGTCTTGGGTTGAAGCTGCTTGCCTTCTTGTTCTGTTAGAAGATGTTTTCCTGACATTTACTTCCCTCTGGACTGCAAAGTGTTTTCCCAGGTGTGTCCAGTGGGGATGGCTGACTGAACCCTGAGGCTCCATCCTCCTTTGCTTCCTTAACTAGCCATTGTATTTCCTTTTTGTTTCTGGAACTGGGTTCAGGGTTAGGTCTGGAGTAAAACTCAGTATTAAGGTTACCTATAGGAAAGGGAACAAATCTAGAGAGAACAAACTTGTGAGTTACAAATAGAAGGGCTTTGGGGGTGTTACTTATGGGTGTACTGGGGGTGAAGGTGGAGGAAAGTAGCCTACATAAAATTCTCTGTATACCCTAGGCAGTATTTTCTACCTAGGGGTTGGATAGTACAATCCGAGGACTGAGGAGCTCACCTTGAGGGTCGGCTTGCCCCGCCACCTGTCAGGGGCTGAATGCATAGCTCACCCTGAAGATCAATAATTTAAACCCAATACCCACATGAAGATATAACAGTGTACTTCCATAAAGATTTATAGGAATGATATGGGGGACAGTTCTTGTCCTGTAGGGTCGTAATGACTTAGGATCAGCTCAACAACAGTGGGTTAATACTATCCTTCAAAGTGATTTGATCATAGATACTGAAAACATTAATGGACTAATGTTAACATAGAATTACTCTTGCATTTATTACTTTAATATGACCAAGAGACAGGTGTTTAAGTTTGACAAGCAGAATAAAGACTCAACTTGACACCTTTGATTTCTGTCCCATGGTTATGGATGCCAGACAAGATTGGGGTGAGAGTATAAATTGTAGCCTGTGTTGCCTGAAAATGAAGTACGTATGGTTGATTATGGCCAGACTTTACTCTTATGTTCTTTTTTTATTATAATCATTAATTTCAATGAACATTTACAGAGATTTTGGATTTCCATTCATTCATTGTTGCACTTTTCTCCCTGCCACCCCCCATCCGCAGTTTGCTCTTCTCTTTGAAAAGTAAAAGAAAAATTCCTTCTTCTATTCTTTTTTTAGACTCAGTTTCTAGAAAGGGAGCAGTGTCACCCAATGTGTCTTTAAAAGTCTTTAAAAGTTCATCCTGGTCTTCCCGTTTTCAAATCCACTGTTCTGAAGCCCGTGTTTGATGAGTGCTAACGCAGTTCTGGCCAATTCAGAGCCTCTATTTACTTGCCATTTGAAAGAACTAACTGGAGAGATGTAGCTCCAGTCTGGGCCAGAAGGAATCATGACCTCCAGGTTCCACCTGTGGAGGCAGAAGAGGCTCAGGAAAAGGGAAAGGACTGAGCTCTCAGGAGGCCTGTGTGGCACACCCCAAGTATGACAAAATCAACCCCTAAAATAAAAGCAGGAGATGGAAGACTGCTTGGAAACACAGGAATGCAGGAAATGCAAATTTCAAATAGAACTAATTCAGTGCCATAGTTATAAACTACTTTGCAGTATTTCAGTAGTGATTCTTGAAGGAATTAGCATGCTTCCTATGCTCCTCCACAGTTGACAAATACTACCACTGAGAATTTGTGCATGTGTCTAAATATGTTTATGGCACTTCCTCTGGGTACTGGGTAGACATTTTGCAAACTTAACATGTCAAAAAATAAACTTCTTCCCAGAACCCTTGTTCAGTGCCATGGGATCAATTCCAAAATACAGTGACCCTTTAAACAACAGAAAACAGTGCTGCTGACTCCTGTATAATCTTTGTTGATGTGCTTGAACCCATTGTTTCAGATACTGTAACATTCTATTTCATTTAAATTCTTCCTCTTTTAAGCTGACCTTCTACTTTACCAAGCATGACATCCTTGATGGGCTAGTCCCTCCTGGTAACCTGGGGAAAAGAATCTCACCATCTTAGCTTCAAAGTAGCAGTCTGTTTGTACTGTTACCAAAACAGATTTAGTCATTCTGCTGTCAGTCAGTGCTATATTCAATATTCTTTGCCAAAAATATAATTCAAAGGCATAACTTTCTCTTCATTCTTCCTTATTTAGCATGCATATTTTTTTTGTTGTTAGGTGTCATTGAGTTGGGGATTATTTATAGGAAGACTATGAACAACAAATTTGGACCTGATCCTAGCCTATGTCCTCCTCATCATCTCTGAGATACTTCAGCCCATTGCTGCTGTCACTGTGTCAATCCATCTTATTGGATTCTTCCTGTCTGCTTTTCCAATCATGATGTCTCTTTCCAAGGAATGTTGTTATTATGTGACTCATAGTGACCCTATGTACAACAGCTCTGAAGCCTGCCCTGTCCTGAGCCAGTCTGACTCACTCTGACACACCTACCTTCATTACCCCAGTTACTGTATCGATCCATCTCATCCAGAGCCTTCATCTCCTGTATTGTCCCTCCATCCTGCTGTACATGATGTCCTTCTTTAAGGGCTGATTTCTCCTAGACACATACCTAAAGTTTGTGAGACAGAGCTTCAAAATCCTAGCCTCCAAGGAGAAACGTGGTTTCACCCTCTTTAAGACAGACTTATTTGTTTTCTTGGCAGTCCACGGTAAGTTGAAGTCTCTTCTTCAGCACCACAAACCAAAAGCATCTTTTCTTCTTCTGTCACCTTTCTTTGTCCAGCTCTTTGATGTACAGCAAGTAATTGCAAAGACCGTGGCCTGGTGCTCTAATACAATATTAAGTGTCTCTTCTGACATTCATTTTGTGTGGTTCAGAATCAATAATGGGGTTCATAGGGGTATATCCTGTCTCTACACTTTTTCAATCTATAGCCACCATAGGTCATTTATTTGGGAGGCTGGATTTTATGAGAATTGGATGAAGACTCATCAACAACCTGCATTAAACAGATGACACACAATATTGCTTGCTGAAACTGAGGAGGACATGAGGCATTTGCTGCAGAAGATTAAAGACTGTAATCTTCAATATGGATTGAAGCTCAACGTCAAGAAGACAAAGTTCTCACCATTGGTCCAACTGACAGCTGCATGACAGAAGGGAAGGGCTTGAGATTGTTAACAATTTCAGCCTCCTTGGTTCTACAATCAACACCCATGGTACCAGCAGCCAGGACATCACAAGAAGAATTTCAATGGGCAAGTCTGCTGTCAGTGACCTCTCTAGAGTACTGAAGAGCAATCTTGTCAATCAGGAGACTAAGTGCACCTGATCTAGGCTATGGTCTTTGAAGTTACTTGCTATGCATCAGAGAGCTGGACAATGGATAGAAAAAGAATTGATGCCTTTGAGTTGTGGTGCTGAAGAAGAGTATTGAACATACTGTGGACTGCCAGGAGAATAAAAGGGCCTTTTCAGTAAAGGGTGAAACCAAGTTGCTCTCTGGAGGCAAGGACACTTTATTTTATTTAAGTGAAATTTTTATTTTATACTGGTTTGCTTACAAAGTTAATATATATTGTTTTTCACACCGGGTATTTACTGTTTCCTTTACCCACCTCTCCCTCTACGTATCAAATTGTGTGAACCTATGATTAACCATACCCCTTACCCATTCTCATCCTTCTGCTACCACCTTCCCTCCCTTGGATCCTTATACATATTCTACAATAATGGTTTTATATAGTATTTGTCATTATGGGAATGAGTTACTTCACTCAGCATAATGCTCTCCAGTCCTTCTCAAGTTAGTGATTTATAAAATCATTGCTCCTAAGTACTGTGTGGTATTTCATTGTACCATAATTTCTCAACCCATTAGATTGTGTTTGGACATTTGGGCTATTTCCATGTTCTTGCAATGGTGAATAACACTGCTATGAACATTGGAGTACCAGTCTCCATTTGTACCTCAGTTCTCATTTTCTTGGGATATATTCAAAGCAGTGGAATAGCTGGGTCTTTTGGAATTTCTGTGTTCAGTTTTTGAGAAAATACCAAACTGCCTTCCAGAGAGGTTGTACTATTTTACAATCCCACCAACAGTGTATGAGAGTTCCTATCTCACCACATCCTTTCTAACATTGATTACTTGCTGTTCTGTTAAACTTTGCCACTGCTACTGGAGTTAGATGGTATCTCTTTGTGGTTTTGATTTGCATCTCTCTTACTGCCAGTGATTTTGAGCATTTTTTCATGTGTCTGTTGGCCATATGAATATCTTCCTCTGTGAAATGTCTTTCCATGTCTTTTTGGAGGCAAGGATTTTGAAGCTTCATCTCACATACTTTGGGCAGATGATCAGGAGAGACCAATCCTTTGAAAAGGAGTTGAGGGACAATGCAGGAGAGGAAGACCCAGGATGAGATAGATTGGCTCAGTGTCTGGAGAAATTGGATTAGGTCTGTTGATGACAATGAAATTGACTCGGGATAGGACAGAGTTCAGAGCTATTATGTATAGTGTTGCTATGAGTCGGAGATGACTCAATGACACATAACAGCAACAGCAACATGATACCTTGGGATTATCATAGTGAACTAGGCAAATTGAAGAATTGGTTTGGAATTCAGGATAGTGAATGAGTTGTTGTTATGTACAATTGAGTCAACTGTGGCTCATACCAACACTATATACAATAGCTCTGAACCAACATTGTGTTTCATGCATATGTTGTTGTTATGTGCTCCTGAGTCACCTACGACTCATAGTGACCCTTTGTACAAGAGTACTGAACCCTGCCCTATCCTGTGCCAATCTTATTGTCTCCAACACACCCAGCCCGATTACCCCAGTCACTTAATCAATCCATCTCATAGAGGGTCATCCTATTCTGCACTGTCCCTCCACTCTCTCAAGCATGGGGTCCCTCTCCAAGGACTGATGCCACCTTGCAACATGTCCAAAGTATATCAGGTGGAGCATCAGAATCCTTGCCTCCAAGGAGCAACCTGGCTTCACCCACTCCAGAATGAACTTGTTTGTTCTCCTAGCTGTCCATGGTATATTCAGTACTCTTCTCCAGCACCAAAGCTCAAAGGCATCAACTCTCCTTCTACCATCCCTAGTCGTTACCCAGCTTTCTGATGCATAGCAGGTAATCACAAAGACCATAGCCTGTATCAGGCACACCTTAGTCTCCAGACTTACATCATTGCTCTTCAGTACTTTGGAGAGGTCTCTGACAGCAGACTTTCCTAATGCAATTCGTCTTTTAATTTCATGGCTGCTGGTACCAACAGTGTTGATTGTAGAGCCAAGCTAACTGAAGCTGTCAGCAATCTCAATCTCTTCATCCTTCATGATGCTGCCAATCTACCCAATGGTGAGAATCTTTGTTTTCTTGTTGAGCTTCAATCCATATTGAAGGCTGTAGTTTTTCACCTTCTGCAGCAAGCATGTCAGGTCCTCCTCAGTTTCAGCAAGCAGGACTGTGTCATCTGCATAAATATGCTTTGTGTTTTATACAATCTTTCATTTACATTTACTCTGAGTAAGTATTTCATCCATATGTTTATGGAAATCTTTCATGTGTTACAATTATCTTACTAATAACTACATTTGTGAAAGCATGTAAGTCAGCTGCTTCATGCCTCGTGCCTTAATAGCCCCATTTTAAATAGCTAGTTTCTGATTTGCCCATCCTATCAAAGGAGCTCTGGTGGCCTAGTGGTACGAAACTGTACTGCAATCCCAAAGGGGACTTGGTTTGAATTCACTAGTGACTCCAAAGGAGAAAGACAGACGCTCTTCATCTGTTTAATTAACTGCCTCTGAAAACCTGCTGGAGGACCAGCTGTGGGTTGGCTCCATCTCAACAATACACAACGACAACAACATCAACATCAGAGCAATCCTCTGAGAGAACAAATATCTCTCTTTTGCTGAAGAATCTCCTATTGAACATAACTGCTGAACTCCATGTAAAATTCAACTATTTCATCCCTGTGCAAGCTTCCCAGGTCCCTTGCTAAGTGAAATGATGTAGGACAAAGTGAAAGCTATGGCCTGGTGTGGTTGCACAGCACTTTTGGAGGACACAGGAGTTCATGGCTGAGTTGATTAAGTTCAAAACTATCTCTGTATATTCAGTCTTAGTTGCCTTCCTTTTAAGGTCTCTGTGCATGAGATGATTCTTTTCCCCCTTTTTAATATAAAAATAGAATATGTTTTCTATTCAGAATCATGCAATATACTGTTTCACTCTTCAGAGATTTTTTTTTTTTTTCATTATGAGCAGAGAGCTCTGGTGGCCTGGTGATAAGGAGTTGTACTACCAATTCAAAGGCAGGCAGCTCGAATCCACCAGCTGCTCCATAGGAGAAAGATGGACAATCCCATCCCATGAGATTATACTGCCACTTAAAAGGCACTGGAGAGTCAGCTATGCGTGAAGTCAGTTCAGAGCAAGCTGTTAGGTTGCCACAGTCAGCATGGATCATCTGCTCGTCATGTGGCTGGGCTCTTGTCAACTCATGTCCACAATCTCTGCTACATCCAAACGTGCATCAGCTGCAAACACCAGAGTTCACCCTTCTGTTTTGAGATTGCTGTACAGGGTGGTGCGCATGTTGATTTGTGACTGACTGTTAACTGCCTGCTTAGTGGGGCGTATGCTATGCAGAGGCACCTTGGAAGAAAGGGCTGGTGATCAACTTCTAAAAGTCTGTTGTGGAAGGGGAGAATTTAGGAGGCATTGGTTTTATGTTAATGATCGTGTGATAATTTGGAAAAGAATGGCTGTAATGGTTACACTTCAGGAAGAAAGTAATCATTGACACTGAATTATGCATAAACATTACTGAAATAGTGAATATTTTCCTGTACAGTTTTTCACCATCATCAAAACAAAGAAAATCCTGTGGAGCGCAGGTCTTCTCTGACACATGGGTCAGAGGAGTCTCAGCTGACTTCACAGTAACTGGTTTTGCATATCCATGTTTCTAAAGTACCTAGGGTCTTCAGATGAATTAATCATTGTAATGTATTTTTTCAAAATTGTGTTAAACATAATAATGAAAAGCTTTAAGCTATTTAGATATTTCCTATAGAGGAATTCCTTGCCACTTATTTTTATATTATACAGGCCTTAATGATTTTTGGTGGGTTTTAAAAAATGGTTTCTGTCAGGAGAAATTAAAGAATATTAGTCTCTTTCTTCTGTGCTCTTGACTCATACTTCTCTCTTGGGAGCCAAATATTAACATCTGTTTCAATAACAATTTTTCTTTTTCCTTGCAAGAATATTTACTTGTTATTTTGGGTTATTTGGGTTAATTTGAATTGTATAACGTTAAGAACATTGCAATGTGTGTTTTAGAAAAGTAAAGCCCATCAACAGAATTGCTTGGAAATGGAAACAACAGTGACAGTGTGGCAGAAAAAAACCTGGCAGAGATTAAATGTGGAACAAACAGTAGCCTTGATGCATATATTTTGAAAATATATCCATGTTATCTATGTAGCTTTTGGATAAGCAACATGGTATTTTGCCTTAGTTATGAACTCATTTTAAAATGATCTTTTCCAGTGTCCTGGGACCAGCGGTGACCTTCAGAGTGAGCTCCAATATCCAAAACGTGACAACTGCAGATGTTGCTAAGGCAGCAGGTAAGGCGGCTTACACACACACACACACACACACACACACACACACACACACACACCCCAGTCCGAGGAGAGAAGGGTAAGCTGTACAAAACAACCCTGCAGAAAGTACATACACAGTTTCCCCTGGCAGATTGGTATTTAATGAAGGAGACAGCAAAGGGTTAGTGGCAGGGAGGGCAAATTGAAGTGTACTGTCCCAGAGTCAATTAACACTGGCTGAGACTTCATTGTTTGGAGAGAGACTGGATTAAAGTGAAATGTAGACATGGCTTCACATTGAAGACAGGAGACCACAGTGCTATATGTGAGAGATAAAAAGACTAGCTTTTGAAAATGTGAGGATTTGGTGTCTGAAGTAACCCCTGTGTGAACATAGCAAACACAATTTTGCTTTGAGGTTTTCATGTGGTGCTGCATGAGAAGCACAAACTGATTGTATTTTTATCCAACGCAGACCTAGGCTCAGGATCTGGAAGGCTTCAATTAACATTTAGATCATCAGTTACTGCTCATTTCCAATCCTACATTTTGACATCTATTGACTGACAGAGCTTCAGGATCTTTGCTTTATAATTGGTGTTTGTCATTAAGTGAAAAACAGCAAAATCTTTACTGACTAAAACTCTTCAGAAGAAAATGAGATGGAGGATACCATTTCCCCCTTTTCCTGTATCTTAACCGTCTTTTTTGGGGGGGGTGGGGGGGTGGGGGAGTGCTTACTGAAATTGCTTGTAAAATGTATTATATGGATTTTCCTACCTGGTAAACAAAATATATAAACTTTATAAACCTATAGCGACTATGTCCTTAGTTTGGTGGTTTTCAGTGCTTTGGGATTATTATATGGTTAGGATTCTAGGATATTTTAGCATCATAGTATGAGGTTAGATGGAATATGCATTGATCTCCTTCACAGCAGAAAAGATTGTTTTAGCAACTCCTTTATATGAATTTTCTCAATTTACAGAGATGTTGTTCTTTTGTCTGATATAAAAGACACTCACTGTTTTGAGGATTTAAATCTTCGATATTCATTAATTAAGGTTTCACTGTATTGACATCATACAAAGTTCAGTGGTGGTCAGTAAGGTGACAAATAACTGTGATGCTTCATAATGGGATGACCTTGGTCTCATCTGTTTTGATTATTACTTGTGAGATACTTCTGTAATGCTAGCAACTCTCCCTTGCTGAAGGGAACGATTTTGGGAACTAGAATTTTGGGGTAGGAAAAAAAAGAGTTCCTTGAAAAGTTGTACTACATTCTAGAGAGCCTACAGGTTTCATCTTTTTAGAGACCTGAATTCCCAGGTTTAATTTTGTTGTCGTATTTCGTTGTAAGACATAAAGCACCTGAGATGCTACTTAGCAAAGTTGTGAAAGTACATTATTTCACCTGAGCAGTACAGTATGGTCCAAAAGATTGCATGAAATAAATAAAACCAAAACAGAAAACCAAAAACAAAACAGCAAGCTAGCAGGTTTTATTTGACATTCACTACCACTTGGAGAAAATTGGAATTTTGGAATTGGCTTGGCCCCTTGGTGGGCTCCATAGTCTCTTATTTCTATTGACAGTATCTAGTTTTCTGATGCTGGCTTCTTAACAAGTGGTTTTTTGGGGCATATTTAAGACCAAATCAATTTTCAGTTTGTATTTCTGAGAGATTGGGCTGAATGTACTTGACCCTTGGACACAAAAGAAAATGACATTAAATCCTTTCTGTGTACTACTTTTAAACTGAAATGTAAATCATTTTCCCCAAAATCAAATGTAGCAAAATGTTCTGCTTTATACAAATGGTCATTTATCCAGTACCGGGAAGCATTAGTTTTGAAATTAGATTTGCTCGAATTGGAAGATGTCGGAATAGAATGTAGGCTTTTGGTTTTAATTATTTTGTATTGGCTTGCTTATAAAGTTCATCAACATTTTTCCACACTATTCTTCATTTTTTATTGTTTTAATCTTCATTTTTAAAAATATTTTTCCTTTCTATAAGACTGACAAAAGCTTTCCTTTTACTATATTTGCTTTGTAAACAAACCAGTGTTGATTATTTGAAATTTATTTTCATAGTCATTTTAAATATATTCATGTCCTATATTACAAGGGAAAATGACATAGGAAATGAATAACATTTGAGGCTTATATCAACAAGTTGCTAATTACCTTAATGTGCTGAATTTATACCAGTACATTTATATTAACTTAATACTATTCAAGATAGACTTCTTTGTGCCTACTCTGTTCTTCCTTGTTGTATATATGTGCAAATTTGATCATACACATTTTTCATTTGAAAATACAAATGAGTTAATTAAATTTCCTAAAGAATTTTGAATTTACTTGGTGGTATGTAAGAAAAAAATTCTGAAAAGCAAGTTTGTAAGAAGAAGAATTTTATAGTCTATCAATACAAATACCAAAGTGTGGTGAACCAAATCTGCCTTAGGATAGGTTTGTTTTTGTTTTTGTTCTTTTTAAACACAGAGGAAAAGAATTCTTCAGACTGGCCATGCCTATGTGAGAAGTGAGCATTCTTAGTATGTTAAAACACTGGATGTTGGACTTAAATGGAATTTTTTGTGTGATTTCTAGTTTCATAAAAGGAATCTTAGTAGTGTGTGTCTTGGTTTCTTAGTGTTGCTCTAAGAGAAATACCACAAAGTAGGAGCTTTACTGAATGTAGATTTCTTTCCTCTCAATTTAGTAGGCTACAAGTCTGAATTCACAGCATCGGCCTTCGGGGAAGGCTCTGATCTTTTTTTGTGGGGTTAGAGCATGAGTCTTTGCTTCTACTTCTCTAGCATCATTTCTTCCAGAAATTCCTTAGAGATCTCCCCATGGCATCTGATTTCCCCATTTGTGCTTATTCTTTGTGCCTATGCTGTTCCTACAACACATAAAGTAGGTTTAAAGCAGACCTGACACTGATAGAGCCTTATTAACACGATGAAGCAATCCCTAGTCCCAAATGGAATTTCATTCATAGGGGTTAAAATTCACAACATATATTTTGGGAGACACATTTAATTGCTAATAGTTTAATTGCATATGTCTTACTGTCTTTGGTGGGAGAAACACATTTATTTAATTTAAAATATTTGAGTGAATATTTACAATTAATATTGATTTTTTAAAAAAATATAACAATTATTAGAGTTTTGTTTTATATCATTAATTACTTTTGATTAATGTCATTAATTCATTACAAATCTAATCAACCCTTTGGGACAAGCACATTTTGGATGGTCAATAGAGGTCTTCCCAATGTATGCTATCAGTACACATCCATAATATCAGGTCTGCTAATGGACATTTTGACATGATATTTGCTATTTTGTGCTGGCTCCCCATACAGCCGGCTGCTTGAGTTTGATTACCTCAAGGACTTTGCTGCCAACCTATGGATATCTGTTGTTATTTTTAATGAAGGTAGATGTAACCCTGATGATAGAATTAAAAGTGAATTTATTTTGTTACTTTTACACAAAATGGAACAAAACTTAATGAAGAGGTGTGTACTTAATGCCACATTAGTCCCCATCAAATACTATGTGGTATTTGTGATGAATGATAAATGCAGCTGGTTTTCATTATTCAGAAACACCTTTTCCTACTAGGTGATTCTTTTCTGGGAATTCTGCCTAATTTATGAACCTGAGGCTGAGCATAAGGTATTAGTGAATATTCAAAGTAAGTCAGCAGTTCTCAAACATTTATTGGATTGCAACTGTGTAGAGAAATAATGGCTGCACTGGTGGGTTTTTCTGCTCTTTATCATCAACTTGAATTTAGTGTAACAGAAAATTCCTTTTATAAACTTCACTTCACTGTAGTTTTTAAATAGCGTATTTTGAAAGATTTCTCTTTTAAAGAAAGTACGTTTGTTATCTTTTTAGGGGGGGAATCAACTGCTTACTTTTGCTTCCCTCCGCCACTTTGCTTTTTGTGTTGCCATTGATTTATAGTCAATATTTCCCTTGCATGCTTCATTTCCATGCCAACCCAGAGATCAGGCTCTTTGGAGACCTTTTCCCCTCACCTCACACAGGAGAGGTAGCATTTTCAGTGCTTAGTATCTATTTTATGGCAGAATAGCTTGTTTGTGCTGCGAACAAAACGATGGACTATTTAAATACTCTAGGAATTCCCCTGAGGAGCTCAGGGAGCATAGTGAGCAGTACTGTGCTGCTAATCCAAGGGTCAGATGCCTCCAATGGTTTGAATCCACAGTTCACTCTATGGGAGAAAGATGGACAGCCTACCCACCTGCAGTAATATTTGCACCGTTGAAGCCTGAAGACCTATGGCTATGAGTCAGAACTCGGTGGTAGTGAGTTTGAGGTGGTTTTTTTGGTTGGTTTGTTTTGAGAGGTCCCTTAAAGAACGACCTGGTGATCTACTTCTGAAAAGTCAGCCACTGAAAAACTAAGGAGCATAATTCTTTTCTGACGAGTCCCCCTGATTCCCAGTTAGCCCAATGACAACTGTTAGTTGGTTTGTTTCTTGATTAATTTAGTTACTTTTCTGTATGTGACATGGCCTGTCCTTATTCCGCTCCCTTCTTTTGACCTTAGTCTAGTTCCTTTCTAAGTCTAGGCTCTAATATTTGACATTTGGCTATTCCTATTCCTATTGACAATTGGGGGGATGTCTTAAGTAATGCACTTCTTCTTCAAATAATACAATTATTTCTTAAAATTATTGTATACAAGTATTCCAACTCTAGTGTCTTACTTTTTCCCATTGAGTAAGGCTCTAAGCCAGAGATTCTCATGTTGGTTTGACAGAAAGATGCCTGTACCAATGTCAGTCTGTGCAAATGTGTTTGGGGAATCCTTGCCTGAACTTTCTCAGCTCCTCTTCCTTTGTTTCATTATTGACCCTTTCTTCCTAGATTCTAAAGCTATGCTACTGTACAGAATTGAGAATCACTGGGGGAAACAATGTTTCCGTTGAGATAAAAAGTCTATTTATTCTTACAAAAAATGTCATTGTATTAGAGGCTCATGGAACAGAGAAAGGACATTTAGATCTCCTTAGGATAATTTTCAAATACAGAATAGATACGGATTATTGCTATATTGTGTTGGCATGCCAGATATTTTCATTTAGTTAGTGGTTGTCAAAGACTGACTTTGCCAAAGTTTGTCCCTGGACCAACAATATACACATGATGTACTCATTCAGAAACTGAGTGAGAACAATTGTACACACACACACACACACACACACACACACACACACACGGAGGGGCAAGTCTGTGTCTGTGCCTGTGTAGGTAAGTAACCAACTCATTCATTTTCCAAGTGTTTCTCATACCAACTAAAGTCTAATAAATCAGTGTAGAGATTTTTGAGGAGGACTGAGAGAATCTCAGAAACCTCAAATGCAAAATACACATAGCAGAGGGGTAATTGTTGTTTATATATCCGTGTAACAACTTTGTCCATGTGTGCTTTCCAGTGTTGGCTCTCATGCGCATGTTTGTCAAAGCTCAGTTCATCATCACATAAGGAGTTCCTAGATTATTGTTTTCCCTCCTCTCATTAAACAAAGGAAAGTTCTCTTCACTATTACAGAGAAAGCAAATTATGTTTCTTTTATAAGTAAAAAGAAAAATAGTATAAGACAATGAAAATTAAAAAAGAAAACCATACTTTTAGCTCTTCCTTAAGATAAGGTAGGTAGCTGGATCACATGGACCTGACACATAGCAACCTTCTCTGCTTCGTCATCTTCCCGATTCCTGGCATGTTGTACCCATCCATCTCACCAGGGATTTGCAGTGCCTTCTTTGACACCCCCACCCACCCAATGTGCCAAGCATATATCCTCTTCTGTTGATTGATTCCCTCCTCACCTGAGAGCCAAAATAATTGAGTGGAGACCATCATAATTGAAGAAGGAAACCAGACAAAGAGAATAAAGATTAGACACAGACACAAAAGTAAAGTACCTGGGTCTGAACCAAGACAGAACTCCTGGATCCTGGTATGATCTTCTAAATCCTCACAAGGAAATCTGGCTACAAACAAGATGCCTTAGACAAAACTCCAGATCTAAACAGACCTGGAGCCAGATGTACACCACACTCTTTCTTCCCCTGGACACACACTTTTGAAATATTTCACCACAAAACTGTTCATGAAGACAATTCTCAGATGAGGACATTCCAAGCTAGAATGATTAAGTCTGTATAATGTTCAGTTATTTCAAAAGCTCATGTGGTGTGATGTAATCAGAGAGCAGTGGGCTAAGAGGTTCAAGTCTGGTGCCACGCTTAGTCCGTTCACTGCCAACCATAATATTCTGGGGCAAGTTCCCTACACTCAGAGCCTCAAAAGATGCAGCTATAACATGAAGATGGCCTTTATGTTATGAAGGGAAATGTGGTCATGGCCTTACTTTGGGAAGAATATAGCATTTTTTCTCTAAATCTCTAAGTGTAGGTGGGGTGAGGTGGGGTTATTAAATTTCCTTTCTTCCAGTCTAGAGCAAGTTTCCTGAGAATGTTAGGGAGAAACCAGACAGGAGAATTGAGACTCTTTGCATTTCCTCCAAATGGATCACTTGGGTCTAAGAAAGGAAAACTCAGACTTCTGTCTTCCCAAAGAGACCATGTTCTGCTTTGCATCCCTGGTACCACTGAAAGCACTGAACATTGTGATAATGACCCTGTATTGCAGCCTCCCTGTGTGCCTTCATAGACCTTGTCACAGGTTATCATTGTTCATTACCTGCATGACTTTTTTAAGTTTTACTTTTAAATTTTGCTAAATGTTAATGTAATAAAACAAGATAAGGGCAATGGTCAAACAACACGATAAACATATATTAATGCCCCTGAATTGTACTTGTAAAGATTATTGGAAAGTAATTACAATGCTTTAAAAACATACCATCCAGTGTGTCTTGAGAGCTATAAATTGGGAATACTTCACAGCCTATAATGTTTCAAATCCATTATACTTGATAAGGGAGCCTTCTGTGAGAGGGAGGACTATTAGAGGTCCTCTAGTTTCTGGGCATAGTCAACAATCACATTCATTTAAAAATTTATAAGGAAATTACTTCTGGTACAGTGAAAACTATCTTTCTATAAAATAATCTTAAATGTGGATTGTAAATGCAGATTAGTGCCTGATGACATGCACCACCCTTATTAAGATTCATTCTTGGGTGAAGCACCATGCACAATGTGATAACTGGACTGTAAGAAAAGTAGAAATCCATGTTATAGACACTCAGAGGAGGACATTCAGAAGGTGTCCTTTGGTCTGAGTTTTGAAGGCTACTGTTGTTTAGTGCCATCAAGTCAAGTATAGTGATTCCAAGAACCTTGTCTTATCCGCCTTATCATTTCTGATATACTTGGATCATTGTTGCAGTCATTGAGTTGATCTATCTTGTCAAGAGTCTTCCTCTCCTTCACTGTTTCTCCACCTTTCCAAGCACAATGTCCCTCTTCAGTGAATAACCTAGCAAAATGCCCAAAGTATGTGACATGAAACTTTGTCATCTTTGCCTCCAAGGAACACTCTGTCTGCACTTTCTCCAAGATACTCTTATTTTGGCAGTTCATGGGGTATTGAGTACTCTTCTTCAGCACCAAAGCTCAGAGGTATCAATTCTTATTCAACATCTTTATTTACTGTCCAACTTTCAGATGCATAGCAAGTGATTGAAAAAAAAAAATCATGACCTGAATCAGGTTAACTTTAGTCTTTAAACTGGTATCATTAGTCCTCTATAATTTGGAGAGATACCTGACTACAGACTTTCCCAGTGCAATTATGTCTCCTGATTTCCTGACTCCTTGTACTAAAGATGTTGATTGTGGATCCAAGTAAGATGAGGTCATCGACAGTTTCCATCTTTTCTCTGTCTATTATAATGTTGCATATTGGTTCAGTGGTGAGAATTTTTGTTTTCTTGATGTTGAAATATAATCCTGTAGTAAGCACTTCAAGTCCTCTATCACTTTCTCAACAAGTTATGTCGTCTCTATTGTAATGGAGGCTGTTGGTAATTCTTCCTCTGATTCTGGTGCCACATTCTTCATAAAGCTCAGCTTCTCTCATAGTTTTCCCAGCATACAGATTGAACAGATGTGAAAGTAAGATACAGCCCTGACACATACATTTCTTAGCTTTATACCATGGGGCATGGTCAGAATTTGGAATTGGGCAAGCAGATGGTCATGTAGGGACTCCTGAGGGAGCTCTGGTGGCCTAGTGGTACAAAGCTATACTACAATCCTAAAGCTTCTCTCTGCAAGAGAAGGACAGTCAGTTTCTTCGTGTGTGATATACCACCTCTGAAGACCCACTGGAGGGTTAGCTGTTTGTTGGTTCTGAATTTACAGCAACAAATGTTCTCTTGCACTGTTCACACAACAAGCCCTTGGTCTAAATCTAGGTCTTGTACGAACACCATTCTCTGAGATTTCCTTTCTTCTCAGTGTTAGCCATATTCTTTTATGGTCCATATAGTCAAATGTCTTTGCATTGTCAATAAGACATAAACAGACATTCTTCTGGTATCTTCTGCTTTCAGCCAGAATCCACCTGACATCAGCAGTGATATCCCTGTGTCATAGCCTCTTCTAAACCTGGCTTCTGGCAGTTCTCTAAGTACTATTCTAGCTATTTTCAATGATCTTCAGCAATATTTTCCTTCCACACTCTGTTGGATCACCTTTCTTGGGAATGGGAACAAATGTTGAGCAAGCAGTTGTCTTCCAAATTTCCTTGTATAGGCTATTGAGTATGTCTAGAGCTGCATCTGTTTGCTGAGGCATGCAATTGGGTATTCTGTCGATTCCTGGAGCCGTCTGTCTTGCCAGTGCCTTCAGTGCAGCCTGAATTTCTTTCTTCATCACCACTGGCTCTAGACCATGTGGTATTTCCTGAAATAGTTCATTGTTGGTCAATTCTTTTTGGTACAGTGATTCTATGTATTCCCTCCATCATCTTTTGATGTTTCCTGAATCATGCAGTATTTTGCCCATAGCATCTCTCAGTATTGCAGCTTAAGGCTTGTGTTTTTCACTTTTTTCCACTTGAGAAATGCCAAGTGAATGCTTTTCTTTCTATTCTCTAATTACAGCTCTTGCATATTCCGTTACAACATTCTTTGTCTTCTCTAGTTGCCCTTTGAAGTCTGTGCAGCTCTTCAGCATATCTTTCCTTTGTATTGGTTTCTTGACACTCTAATGCAATTTTCAGAGTTTCTTCTTACATCATTTTGGTTATTTTTTTCTCCTCTGTTTTTGTGATAACTTTTCGCTCTCTTCATGGATGATATCTTTGATGTTAGCTCACAACTCATCTAGTCTTCGATTGTTTGTGTTCGATGTCTCAAACTTATTCATAAGATAATTTTTAAATTCAAATAGGATAGACTCAAGATCATGGTTTGGTTCTTGTGGATTTGTTTTCATTTTCTTTTTTCTCAATTTGAACTTGCACATGAATAATTGATGATCTGTTTCCCAGTTAGCACCTGGCCTAGTTGACTGCTGATATTGAACTTTTTCAGCCATTCCACAGCTGTAATCAATCTGATTTCTATACAGCTCATCAGTTGAGGTCCTTGTGTAAAGTCATTGCTTTTGTACATTTTGAAGCCTAGTGGATAATATTTCAGATGTAGGAAATGTGGTGAAGCAGTGGTTAAAGTGTTCAGCTGCTAAACCAAAGATTGACAATTTGAACTCACCAGCTAGGCTTTGAAAATGCCCTTTCACAAAGATATACTTTCTTTAAAACCCTACAGGACAGTTCTGCCTTGTCCTATAGGATCATTACTGAATTGTAATTGACTCCATGATAATGAATTTTTGTTTTAAGTTTGGAATATGAAAGAGGGAACTTATAAACTAGAAACATAAGAGTAGTGGTAGGAAATGAGGATATTAAGGCATTGATTGCACAATTAGATTTTGTAATAAGGGAAATTTTATTTCCACTAAAGAAGATTTGGATTTGGATTTTGACACAGCTGATTCAAGCAGTACTTTGACCACATACACGCAAGGTATGTTCTTGTTTTGGGATGTTTGCAAAGACTGGGAGTGTCTTGACTAAATTCTCTATAGAGGCAAAACCAACAGTGATGGGGAGGAGGGGTGCATATGTACAGATCCAGTGAAACTCTTCCTCAATTGATTGGCTGGTCTTAGTGAATCCTTACAAAGAGTGGTTACATCAAGGTTACATCTCATCAAGGTAATGACCGTACATCAACTGCCAAACTAGAGAAACATAGCTGGGCAACCTAACCCATCACAAAGAGGATGTAGCTGTCAATAGTTTTTGTCATGTTTGTTATGGGAGTCCATAACAATAGAATGCCACTGAATAAAATGAGAAAGAAGACTTTGCTGTAAAATCAGAATATACCTGCTGTAATTTTCTTAACCAGTATCTATATGACCAATACACCACGTTACTCAAACACCCTGCTCTGACTGTATGGTGATGATGGCAGTGGGCAAAGAGATTACCACTAGAGAAATGGATGAACTATGAATGTGAAAGAAGACATTTTTTTTTGTTTTTCAATGAAAAAAGAAAGAGAATGTTGGAAATACTGAAAAAAAACCCCCCTATATACCAAAACAAAATATTTGTTCATTTACAAGTGAATATGGAAGCTGTTTGTGTACATGGATTCTTCACTCATTTGTGAAATATGAAGTTACAGAATCGTAAGATTTTTAATTAAAAAGCATTTTGACCAGTTGTTGATGAGTCAGTTCAGACTCATGGCACCCTCCTGTGTGAAAGCAGACCTGCACTTCCTAGGCCTTCTAATGGCTGAGGTTTGGGGAGTGTATCACTAGGATTTTGTATGTGTGTGGGATCACCTATGGATAGATTCACACCTCAACTTTTCACTTAGGAGCTGACCACTTTAGCTTTTTGCATCACCAAAGAATTCCTCTTAAACCACACTCTGATCCTCAAACAGATGCAGCAACTCTGGCCAGAGCAGCTGGGTAGCTGTAATGTAATCGCTTTGTGAGAGGTAGCACTAAATCCTGTCCTGACTTGGTATTTCTGGTGACCTTTCCATTGTAACAGTTTATGGACAATCACTTCTCTATTTTGTTTTTCCAAGTCAAGTTGACATATTATTCAAATATTAAAACCAATATAAAATAGCAAACTCTTTGCCATGTTTTACCCTGAGTTTTTTATGTGTTGTTGGCTTTCGTAATAACATCACTGTACAGGTTTAGGTCAATACTAATACTAGGTTGAGGCTCGCTTTACCATTTGATTGCTTAGCTGTGAGTGAGTGCCCTCAACATGAGTCTCTACTTTTCTTACATAGCAATGTTGTTCCCCTTGTACTATAGACCCATACTTAAGTTGTAAGCTCTTTGAGGAGAGGAACTCTCTCTTAACTCACTGTTGGATCACTAGGGAGCTCTGGTGGCTTAGTGATAAGGAATTGTGCTGCCAAAGAAATGGTGCAAGGTTCTAATCCATTAGGTGATCTGCAGGAGAAAGATCTCTTCTTGTATGATTTACTGCCCTTCAAACCCATGGGAGAGTCAGCTATGTGTGGGTTCTGACTTGACCGTACACAACAACAATAAAGGCTGTGATTATTACATGTGCAAGGAGGTGTTCCCACAGCACCTCACCTCTTTACCTTGGCAAGAGGTCAGTGATTGACCATGTCAGAAGGGAACAGTTATAACATGGGAGTGGCCAAGTCTGACACTACATGGTTTATAAAGGAAAACTGTCCCCCTCGATAATATCCATAGTATCATACAAAGAACCACATGGTTAGACATGTGACCCCACAGGCTCCTGAACTTATTTCTACCAACCATTGGGTCCAGTGTTCATTGCAAAATGACTCAAAGACTACTCACCATTGTGGGGTATATTAGATAAATAGGTTGGGGATTAGAGTAAGGTAAAGAATATCACAAAATGCCAGCCCAGCAGTCCCAAATTCGATTAATAAGGAACAATTCCTCAATTAGTGAAAGTCCAGGTTGCATTCAGTGACACAAATATACCTCTTATTTTCTCAATCATCTAACAAACTTTATCTCAGAGCAGTTACAAGTAAGTTATCTAGCACGGGAAATCTTTGTGTCTTCATTTCCAGGATTCCTCTTGCTTACACTTTATCATAGCATCTTCACAGCAATGCCGTGGTCTTTTCACCCTCTCTCCATCAGCATTTTTCACAGTGTGGAAAGCACTCTCTTATGTTGGTCCCACAGCTATTGCTGACTTGCATGACTATTTGTCTGCAGTTAAGGAAGCTAAAGACCATGGCCCCCAAAGTGAGCTATAATGCAAGAGCTAGAAAAGCCAATTATTTAGAGTTCTGAGACCCCAACATATTTCTGTCCAGAAAGTGTATTATGGGTAGCATAACATTTATAGGCTTTTGGATTCTTGAACAAGGCATTATAAAAAATATACTATTAAAGCTACACAAGGGGGTAAAGAGCTGCAAGGGAAAATTGTGATAAATAAAGTAAATGGGAAAGATAGGCTTTAGGCAATTGGAAATGGTGCCCTACAAGAATGAGGGTCACTATCAGTGTAGGAGATATATGAATTACTGTTGAAAGTATGCATATTTGCAATCTAACATATGAAATGTGCTCTAAAAGAGCAATTTTGAAAGAAAAATTGGAACATTTTTTATCTCACACTGCCCTGTATCTTTGTTGATTATTCCTTGGAAGAGAAGAGTCCACTTTCTTTATTTAACTGAATTAATGTAAGTTTCAAAGCAAAGTGAAGGAAAAAATCCCTCATCACTTTGAACATTCTTTTTTTAAAAAGTTCCCATACTCTGTAATCTATAGAATAAGAACTAGTCACTTTAAAGGCACGCTTATAATTATGAGTCAGATATTTTCCCTCTGAGGAATGTTCAGGGGAGAGGAATGTTCACTCTGCCTAATGAGTGATTTTCTCTTTCTTGATGATGAGAAAGAGATACAAAGACACTGTGCAATGCTTCTCATTTCTATTTAAAAGAAAACAGAAGACTGATGATGAAGCTTCATCTTGGATTGATTTAATGACCCAACTGTGGAATGCATATATGGTAGAAAGATGAGAAAGAGAGGCAAATGCACTATGATTTGAGGAGTCCGTCACTTTTTAAAAGAACTCTACTTAGGAACATCATTCATATAATAAGATTTTTATGTTTTGTTTTCTGTGTTTATCAGATAAGAAAGTCTGCTGTTCTTCAGGAAAGCTTTACAGATCTTTTTGTATAGCTAATCACTTCTTATCCTCAATTCTCACAAAACAAACTACTTTTATCTTTTCTTTGTCATCATTACACTATACATTGTATGACCACCATTGTAGCATAGGACAGACTAGGAGAATGCTTATTTCTTAGGGCCAGAAATGAGTGGTCTATGGGGAAAGTGTTTAATATTTTGGGGTTTTTTTTCTTTCTTCTTTTCTGCAGAGTTCCTGGAATATGATCAATAATAGTTATCCAAACATTCCACAAATATTTATGGAGCATCCCTATTCTAGAAACTTTTCTGGATGTTAAAATACCTCAGTGTGCAAAAACAAATACTGACATACAATCATGTAGTAGTGAAGTAAATGATAGGTATTCAGAGTTGAGTTACAAGGCCAAGATCAGAAATGTGGCTAGCTCAGTCTCCAGTAAACAAAGGAAAGGACATGAGCCCAAGAGTTTGTATATCTAATAGGGATAGGCAGGCCTAAACTGGGAATTCTTGTCATTAGAATGTGGAAATGAGTTGGAAACAACCCAAGTGCCCATCAACAAATGAATGGATAGAGATCTCTGGTATATTCACACAAAGGGATACTATACTGAATTTAAAAACAAGGAACTCATGGAATATTATACAAAGTGGATGACCGTGGAGGATATTATACAGAGTGAAATATCTCAGTCACAAAAGGACAAATATTGCATAGGGCCACTGTTGTAAAACAGGACTGCCATTAGGGTTGAGGGAAGGAAGACTGAGGAAGAGGGGATGATAATGTTTACTGCATTGAAACAGATGAGGGACAAAATGTTTTAAAAGGGCTATATAATTAGATATTATTGTCATGACAGAAGTTTAGAATGAAGGTTGCTTAGTGGAGTAGACTTGGGAGGGATTGTATAACAATGAAAGAGTTTTACTTTTCAAAGAGAAGAGCACATTGGGGGGAGGGGTGGGCGGGGAGAAAAGTGCAACAATTAATGAGTGGAAACCCCAACTCTCTGTAAACTTTCATTAAAATTAATAAAAAAAGGAAGAAAAAAATATGGAAATGAGCTATGTTAACTGCTCACTTGATGTTTGAGTAAGGAAAGTATCTTTTCTTCTCTTACCATGATATTGTTTATTGGAGATTTTTGCTTTCTTAATATCACTATAAAATCCATAATGAAGGCTGGCCTTTGATCTCATAAGTAAATATTTCATGTCTTCTTTTTGGCAAAACAAGCATTTCATGTGTATCAGGCAGTAGATTGTTGTTTATGAATATTCCTCCAATTCTGTTGCCACATTCTAATTCATAAAATCTCGCTTCCTGAATTATTTGCTCAGTATACAGATTGAATAGGCTTGGTGAAAGAATACAATTCTGATGTATGCCTTACTCTAGATTTTTAAATGATCCGATATCCTTTTGTCCCATTCACATGATAGCTTTCAGGTCTATATGCAGGCTTCCAATGAGCATATCTATTATGGAATTCAGATTTTAAAATTATATCCATAATTTATTATTATTTACATAGTAGAATTACTTCGCACAGTCAATACAGCTTGATTAAACATCTTTCTGGTATTCTTTGCTCTCAGACAAGATTCATAAAACATCAATAGTGATATTCCTCATTGCAGTATCATTTGGCAATTCTGTCAAAAAATTCTGATTTTTAATTGTCTTCAGAAAAATTTTATTTCCATGTAATAGTAACAATATTTTTCAGTAATTTCCACATTCAGTTGGCTTCCCTTTCTTTGGAATTGGCAGAAATACAGAAAAATCTATTAGTGAAGTTACTGTCTTCCAAATTTCTTGTCATAGACCAGTAAGCATAAACAATGCTGCATCTATTTGCTGACATACCTCAATTGGTATTTTATCCATTCATGGAGCTCTGGGTTTTCTTGTTATTTTTTTGTTGTATGTTTGTTTGTTTCTTTGTTTAACCAACGCCTTCAGTGCAGTTGGTTTGGACTTCTTCACTACTATTGGTCCCTTATCATCTGCAACCTCCGAGAACATTTGATTGTGCTTATGCAAAACCTATACTTGGACATTAGAACAGAGCAAAAGACACTACATGGTTCAAAATCAAGAAGGGAGTCCATCAGGGATGTATTTTGTCTCCATACCTTTTCAATCTGTATGCAGAACAGATTATCCGAGAAGGTGGGATGTTTGAGGAGGAATATGGTATCAGGATTGGTGGAAGAATCATCAATGTGAGTTATGCAGATGACACAACCCTGCTTGCTGAAACTGAGGAGGACATGAAGCGCTTGCTGCAGAAGGTCAAGTCTGCAGCCTTCAATATGGATTGGAGCTCAATATCAAGAAAACAAATAAAATAATAAAAAAAGAAAAAAAATTTTAAAAAAGAAAGCAAAAATTCTCATCACTTGGCCAATTGGCAGCACCAGTATGGATGGTGAAGAGATTGAGCTAGTTAACAGTTTTAGTTTACTTAGTTCCACAGTCAACACTCTTGGTACCAGCAGCCAGGAAATCAAGAGGTAAATTACACTGGGAAAGTCAGCCATGAGGGACCTTTCAAGAGTACTGAAGAGCAATGACACCAGGCTGGAGACTAAGGTGTGCCTGATCTGGGCTATAGTCTTCGCAGTTACGTGATATGCTTTGGAGAGTTGGACAGTGACTAGGGATGATAGAAAGAGAATTGATGCCTCTGAGCTGTGGTTCTGGAGAAGAGTGTTGAATATACCATTGACTGCTAGGAGACCAAACAGGTTTGTCCTGGAGAGGGTGAAGCCAGAATGGCTTCAGGATTCTGAAGTTTTGTATGACATACTTTAGGCATGTTGCAAGGAGGGACTGGTCATTGGAGAGGGACATCATGTTTGGGAGAGTGGAGGGACGGCACAGGAGAGGAAGACCCTCGATGAGATAGATCTATTCTGTGATTGGGGTGGTGGGAATGAGTGTGTCGGAGATGGTGAGATTGGCACAGGATAGAGCAGGGTTTAGGGCTGTTGTACATAGGGTCGCTATGAGTTCCAAATGACTCGATGGCACATAATAACAACAACAACACAACAACCACCTCCTGACATGGTTGAGCTTTGTACAATGACTCCATGTAGTCTTTGTGGGTTCTCCGAATGCTTCCTGCCTCCTTTAAAATTTTGTCCATAGACTCCTTCAGTATTAAAACTTGAGGCTTGCATTTTTTTTTCTTTAGTTCTTTCTGCTTGAAATATGCTGAGCATATTATATTAAATGAAGAGATTTTAGCTGGGAACAAAAACAAAGGAGCAAATGGAAACTGGGAGGATTTTTTTTTATTCATTATGGCACATTTTCTCTACCCCTTCTACCCCGTCCCCAGCCCCCGGAGCTGGGAGTTTTGAAAGAATGTTATAGGTAGTAGGATAGAGAGAGTTTACCTCTCTAAGGAGAAGCTGTGGAGCAGAAACCACAGTGAAACTATAACTGTATGATCATCTGGGAGAAGACTTTACTATGAGTGCAAAGATCCACAAAAGTTAGAAGGATCACATACTTGGCATGTCCAAAGAACATAAAAGAATCAGGGATGATTGAAATACCAGTAGTGTCACTAGAGGGGCCAGGGCATGTGTATTAGGTAACAGTATTAGAAATTATGACATCAGACTGATAGCCCATAAACTTTTGTGCAGTATTTCAACAGAAATTTATTGAATTTTTAAGATATATAATTATAAAATAATATAAAAGATAAAAGAATTCACTACAACAACATTTTTTTGTTTAGATGTAGGGCTCTAGTGACATACTCTGCAGTGTGTTATATGCTGTTTTTCTAAAGGACATACATGTCCAGTGGTTCAAATCCACCAGCAGCTCCATGGGAGAAAATGTGTCAGCATCTTCTGATTAACAGTTACAGCCTCAGAAACCTGATGGAGAGGAGCTATGAGTCAGAGACTACTCAGTGGCAGTGAGTGTGAGCTTGGACTACAATGTATCAATATACCCACAAGGCTGAAACAGCGTGGTCATTTACTTTTTGAACCTTCTGATGAGTACCAATCAGAGCTGCCATTTACAATAATAAGTGCCAAATTACAGTATGCCTCAAGTAGTCTGTAGAGAAAAGTGCTGGTGTTTTTGTTGTTTCTGATGTTTTATATTTGTTGATTTTCTAAAATTTTCTAATCTTTTAGGTACTATATTGTAGTAATTAGTATTTGTGAAACTATAAAAATAACTTTTTTTGAGAATTAGGTATTAATTAAAGGAAAAGAAGGAGAAAAGTAAAAAAAAAATAAAAGGAGGGCTTCTGCCTGCTTAATAATAATATTGCAGCTAATAAAGTAATTCAATATAGAAATATTTTATATAACAATGTATTATTTAGAAAATCTAAGAAATACAATATTCAAGTAACTTACGTCTTTATTACTCATGTACACTGTTGAAAATTGATTTAAGAATTCTGTGTGGTCTTGTACAGAAAGAGATCCATGGGCTTCTGAGGGGTGACAAGTCACTACACTAGTGACACCATTGGAACACACAGTGGGTATTGTCTGGGGGAACAGATAGAGAAGGTAGAAGGTAACTTTGATATGGACAAGAGCATGCAGGTCTTTATGATAAGGACCTTACTTTCTCTTCCTAAGTGAAGAAGCAGCCACTAGGAGCTCCTGAACATGGTGATGTGCTGTGACTTCGCTGCTGATCACTGGCAGCTCTGTGGAAAATAGCAGTGAGGTTCTGCCATGGGAAAAATGATGCTACAGAAATGCCACCAGAAATGTCAGTGGCGGAATCCAATCCAATGAATGGGATTCCTTCCCTCCACCACCACTTTAGGACGATGGTGATTTTGTAACCAGGCACTCTTTAGCCTCTTGGATTAGAAGCTGACCAGAACTTGCCAGCAGATCTTGTCCTGTTGTTGATTGGTGGACACCTGATGGATATGAGCATATTAGTAAGAAATGAGAGGGAGGCTGTGTGTGCCAAAGAGCAAATGCTTAATGGCTGTAGTTTTACAGATGTTTTAGATGGTAAATAAGGAAAGGTGAGGACTTAGACCCTGTAATTCCTTTCTAAACAACCAGGTAATTACTTATGGCATTTTGACAAGTATTTGCTGGAGTGAAGGTCAGACCTGTCAGCTGTAAGAGCTATGCTAATCTGTCCAGCTGGAGAAGACTCAAGGAGCCAACAATTTTTTTGTATTTTGAAGCGGTAAAAGCACATTTTCCTCATGGCTTTACACTGCACATAAATAAATAAATGATACGAAATAATTTAATTTCTCAAACTTTACAGTATTATTTGTATGTTGTTGTTGATTGCCTTCGAGTTGAGCATAACTCATGTTGACCCTATGAACAAAAGGTCTGAAGCCCCTCTACAATTATCTGCATCTATCAAAGATCATAGAGTTTCTGGAGGCATGTTGTTTACTGTTCAGAGAGGGATTAGAGAATTGTGGATACATTGTATTACTGTTGTTAGGTGCTGTCTGGGTGGTTCCTCTTATAGCAACTCTCTGTACAACAAAATGGAGCACCACCAACACTACACCACTCTCAAAGTGATTGCTGTACCTGACTTAATGCTGCGCACAGTGTGTCAATCTATTTTGTTGAAAGCTTTCTGTTTTCCTCTTTATTAAACATGATGTCATTCTTCAAGAATTGGTCCCTCCTATACCATGTGCAAAGTGCAGGAGACAATCACGGCATTCTCAGCTTTAAAGATCAATCATTGTTGTACTACCAAGACAAATTTGTTTATCTTCTAGCAAAAGCAAAACAAGGAAAAAGCCCTCAAACTACCGCTGCCTCCAAGTCCGTCCTGATTCCTGGTAACTCTATAGTACAGAGTAGAATTATGCCATAGAATTTTCAAGGCTGAACGTCTTTATGAAGCTGACCTCTTAATCTTTCTCCTGATCTAGTAGATTCCAGCCATCAAACTTTTGATTAGCAGCCTAATATTTAATTCACTTTGTGACCAGAGCTCCTTGTTCATCCCTCAGTTCATGGTATATCCAGTATATTTTACCAACATGATAATTCAAAGCCATCAATTCCTCCTCGATTTTCCTTATTCATTGCTGGATTTCATTTGTATGACATGATTGAGGATGCCAGAGCTTCATTTAAGGTCACCAAGTGGCATCATTGCTTTCCAACACGTTGTTAGGTGTTGATTTCAAGTTTTCAGAGGCAGTAAATCACATAGGAGTGAGTTGCTTATCTTTCTCTCATTGAATAGCTGGTGGATTCAAACCTTCTCCCTTTCAGATAGTAGCACAACTCCTTACCACTGGGCCACCAGAGCTCATTTTCAAACCTTTAAAGCGACCTTTGGCAGCAGATTTTCCCAATGAATATTTCATTTTAATTTTTCATTGCCACTTGTATGGATTTTGATTGTGGATCAAGGTAAAATGAAGCTATTACAGTATTTTAATACTCTTCAATACCTCAATATTTCCTCCATTTGTCATCACATTGCCTATAGGTCCAGTTGTGAGGATTTTTTTTTTAATGCTGAGCTGTAATCCATACACTGGAGGCTTTGATCTTCATCCGTAAGTACTTGAAGCCCTCTTCCTTTTCATCAGGCAACACTATGTCATCTGCACAGGGTCACACAATTACATGGAATTTTTAGAATATGTTTTATTTTATATCAGTTTGCATATAAAAATTGTACACAATGTGTTTCACACTATTCTTCATTCACCTTGTGTTTTTCATACAATAATTCCCATACACTGTGTTTTATAAAATTAATCACCATTGAACTAGACCCACTATTACCCAGTCTTTTCAGGTCCTCACTGGATCTTTTCCATTTCTTTCATTCCCTCCATAAAATCATGTAACCCTGTGATTTTCTCCCTGTTCACCCTCACTCTGCTGCTACCACCTTTTCTTCCCCTGGGTCCAGTACACATTTTACTTGTTATCCTTCTATTTTTAAAATAATGGTCTTGTGCAGTATTTGTCCTTATAAGATTGAGTTAGTTCACTCAGAATAATGCTCTTCAGTCTCTCCCAAATTGTGTAGTGTTTTTCGCAATTGTTGCTTGTGAGTACTACATAGTGTTCTGTCATATGAATGTATTACAGTTTCTCAATCCATTCGATTGTGATACTGATGGCTTAGCTTCCAATATCACAATACTAAAGTCACCATAATATGACCAATTAACAAAGCATTTAACAGTTCTATTTATGCTTTCATTATTTGTACAAGAAAAGACAATGCAATAAAAATATAGTTTATTAGAGAAACACATTTTCACTTGCAAATAAGTGAGCTGATTTAATTTAATTGTATTTGCTCCAGAATAGCACATGGCTTCCCTATCACAGTCTATCTGTGATGTCCACTGACTATATTAATTTGGGAGTTGGCAGTATAACTCCATCAATATTCTTGGGGTTGTTTCTTTGATTGTAGAGATGTTTGCACCCTTTTAACCATTTCCTTCCTTCCTTTTTTACTCACTTCCTTGTATACCCTTCTCCATTCCTTCCTTCCTTCTTCCAGCAGAGTGTCTGCTCTGTGCCGGGTGCTAGAGTTTCCAAAGTAAACAGGAAAACACTGGCCTAGTCCCCCATAGCTTAGAGACAAGAGTGGAAGAGAGACTCCAGTTCTGTGACAGGGACACCCGAGAAATGTCACAGAGGTGGCAGGGGCCTGACTTATTCTGAGAAACCAGGGAGGATTTCCTCATGATAAAGGATGTTCCCTGGAGCTCTCAAGTATCCTTGAAGCTATTTCTATCCAGATCGCAGGGGATGCCACCAAGGAGGTTTTGAGGAGAATGACAGATTCTGATTTGCATTTTTAATTGAAGTGCATTTGCATTTTAAAAGGTCCTCAGGCTTATTAGTGAGAAACCCATGGGGTGGGGAGTAGCCAACCTGGTTACAGGAAGATGCTCTAGGAGGCTCTCTAGAAGGGGTAGTGATGATGTGTGTGAGGATGGTGGCAGAGGACAGCAGTGAACTCATTTGAGAGGGTTGGGGAAATAGTACTTTAAGGGGGAAGATGAGCAAAGAACCCAGGATGAAGGCACACTGTGTGTGCTGTGTTCAGGTTCTGGGATGGTAAGTTTTCCGTTGACTCAGGCAATCAATCCCATGTAATTCAGAGTAGAAGTGCATTCCATGGAGTTTTCAGTGGTTGAATTTTCAGAAGCATATTGCCATTCCTTTCTTCCAAGGTACTTCTGGGTAGACTCCAGCTGGGCATAGTAACCATTCCCACCACTCAGGGATGCTGTCTGGCTTAGGAAGCACAGCACTTCAAGAAGAAGGTGTTCAGGGGATGAAATGATAAGTTTCACTTCATTTGTTGTGTTTGAGGGACCCAGGAGCCAGCTAAAAGGAGGTGTTGAGTTAGGTGTTATATATACAGGGATGGGGCTAAAAAGAAAACAGTTGGAGAAATAAAAGCCTTTTATCTACAACAGTGAGCTGATTTCTGTGAGAGTTGTTACTCTACGTGCAGCCTGGTGTGTAGGGAGAAGTCTGTAATCAAATAAACTTTGCTCAAATTGTTCTTGGGCCCAAAACTAGCTGTGTGACCTTGGATGAAGTCTTCCCTCTAGGCTTGCTTTCTTCTGTGTAAATGGCATACGATACTTCTCTTTCAGTACTATTAAGTATGAAATGAGATTAGATTTAGTATACGGCCTACAGCAATATAGCCATTCATTAAAAAGTTGTTTGGTTGCCTATTCAATTATTGGAATCTAGGGTTGGGAAGTGTTTTGTTCTGTTGTACAAAGTGCCTTTATGAAGTCGATGACACCTAACAACATGTTGTACAGTTTAAGTATTGGGTTACAATTCGATCTGCCTGGTGTTCACAGGAGAAAGATAAAAAAGCCTGTTCTTGTGGCGATTTCTAGCCTTAGAAATTGGATACTCGGTGGCCATGAATTTACTGGATGAAAATTTTACTTTTGTGTTTATTTGTTAATGGTCCCTAGGTAATGCAAACAGTTAGTTCATCTACTAACCTGGAAGTTGGCTGTTTGTGGCCACCCAAAGACACCTCAGAAGAAGAGCTTGGAGATTTCCTTCCAAACAACTGTTGTTGTTGTTGTTGTTGTTGTTATGTGCCGTCGAGTCTTTAACGCCATGCTTCTCCTCATAGAGCCCAGCCTCTCAGATAATCGGCTCCGCATACAAGTTGAAAAGGTATGGAGATAGGACACATCCCTGGCGTACACCCTTCCCAATTTTGAATCATGCAGTGTTGCCCTGTTCTGTTCTGACAACTGCCTCTTGGTCCAAGTATAGGTTTCGCATTAGCACAATTAAATAAATGTTCTGGGATTCCCATTCTTCTCAGAGTCAACCACAGTTTGTTATGATCCACGCAGTCAAATGTCTTTGCATAATCAATGAAACACAGATAGACATTCTTCTGGTATTCTCTGCTTTCAGCTAAGATCCATCTAACATCAGCTACAATATCCCTAGTACCACGACCCCTTCTAAACCCAGCCTGGACTTCTGGCAGTTCTCTGCTGGTGTACTGTTCCAGTCGTTTTTGGCTAATCTTCAGTAGAATCTTGCTTGCATGTGAAATCAATGATATTGTTCTGTAGTTTCCACACTCAGTTGGGTCACCCTTCTTTGGGATGGGAACAAATATAGACCTCTTCTAGTCAGTTGGCCAAGTGGTTGTTCTCCAGATTTCTTGGCACAACTTGGTGAGCACATGCAATCAAAATGCATTGATAATAATGGGCGACTGGAACACAAAAGTTGGGAACAGGGAAGAAGAATCAGTAGTTGGAAAACATGGACTTGGTGACAGAAATGAAGCTGGAGATAGAATGATTGAATTTTGCACAACAATAACTTATTCATTGCAAATACATTTTTTTACGAGACATAAATGTAGATTATACACATGGATTTCACCTGATGGCATGCATAGGAATCAGATCGATTACATCTGTGGAAAAATGGAAAACTCCGTGGAGTTTGGTTCTTCCCCGACAAGTTGCCATGTGGTGGGATTAACAGAAGTCACTTAATCAGTGGAAGGAACTGTGGGCTTAGCTGTGTTCTTTTTATACAGATACGTGTTGCTCAATGTTCACGTACATATCTGTGCTCCCATGCCGCATTTTGGTTTTGAAAAGGGAAATCAGTTCTCCTTTTGCTTATAATTTTCCCGTGTGGTTCATGCAGGGAGCTCTGGTGGCTTGTTGTGTTGTTGCTGTTGTTAGGTGCCATCAAGTTGAGTATGACTCATAACTATCCTGTCCTATCCTGTGCCATGCTCACCATCTCTGATATTCTTGAGCCTGTTGCTGTAGTCACCATGTCCGTCCATCTCTACAGAGATCTTCCCCTTGGCACTGCCAATGCAAAAGTCCGTGGTTCAAATCCACCAGCTGTTCTGCTGGAGAAAGATGGGCAGTCTCCTTCTATGTGATTTACTGCCTCTGAAAATCCACTGGAGAGCCAGCTTGTTTCAGTGCTGACTTGACATTATATAACAACAGCAGCAATGATTTTAGTGCATAAAGATGTGCTGCTGAATTAATGGTTCAAGTTCGCTTGCAGCAGGAAAAAGAAATGGACTGTCACCTCTCAGTAAGATATATAGCTTTGGAGACCTGATGGAGGGTCACCATGAGCTGGGCGTGACTTGATGGTCATTGATCTAGAAGTTACTAGACCTCTGATGTGCTACAGGCAGGGGCAGCAGAGGTGGTCCTGACACCTCCAGTCTTTGTCTGGCGGAGGACAGGCTGTTGATACAGCAGCTGGCAGGGCTGTGCAGGTCCCACTCGCCTCCTGCTTGCTTCCTCTTGTCCTCTTCTGCTGCCTTCTCATCCACTGTCACTGCCAGTGCCCATTTTCCCAGCCTCCACCAGGAGTTCCAGCAGCAGCAGTGGCGGTGGTGATGATGAGGATCAGGACAACACGGCAAATTACATCACATCCTGTTTCACAGGCTATGTTGGGTGTGTGAGGGAGCTTGGTCTGTAGGGAATTACACTGCTAATTCAATGGCCACACACACCTCTCTGCAGGTTCGAATCCACCAGCTGCTCCTAGGAAGAAAAATAACAATCTCCATGTCATTTGTAGCCTTAGAAACCCTCTTCAGGGTCAAGTATAAGTCAGTTCTGACTCCATGGCATGCGTTGAGTTTTTTATTGTGCATGTTAAGTGTTGAGTTTTTTTGTTGTGTCTTTTAAGTGGCATGATTGTCTTCCTCACCACACTAGATCTCTCTACTTCACCACCCCATAGCAGAAGTGCACAGTCTCAGACTGGTTGGAAGTTTTTCTAAGAAGCTGCAGCAGCATCAATAGGCAAAGCAACAGGTTCAATCTTTCTTGTAGATCACTAAGGATACCTATGACTAGAAAGTATAATGTGCATTTTGAAGAGGACAGATTGAAATAGCCTGTGGTGGTGCAGTAGGCTAAGTGTTGGTATGCTAACTGGAAGCTTGATGTTTTATACATCCCAGCCACTCTGTGGGAGAGAGGCAGTCTGCTCCTGCTAAGATTACAGCTGTGGAAGCAGAGGAAAGACTGCCAAGGGTCAGGATAGACACTGTGGCAGGCTTAGGGTTTGGTGGGTTTGCAGTTTTGTTTGTTTGGGTGAGTCTAGCTTTAAGGAGCCATGGCAGAGCAGTGGCTATGTGTCCACTAAACTAAAGGCTGACAATTCAAACTCATCAGTCATTTGATAGGAAAAAGATGTAGATGTGGACACTGGTAAATAGTACAGGTTCAGAAGCCCGATAGGGCAGTTCTGCTCCATCCGATGAGCAGGGTTACCTGAAAGGTTTCTTGGGCTTTTGCACAGTACCCAGAATATACTGGCTGTTCTTTGCCTTGTTCTCATTTAGTCTGAATGTTGAAAACACAAGCTCTTCCAATATTCAGGGTGACCTGTTTTCATAGCTCTGTTCATGAGCCTTCATTTTTATTCCTTGTTCATACATAATTGATACTTCTTTGAAAATAGATATTTTTAGAGCAGTTTTAAGTGTGCAGGAAAATTGCGCAGAAAATTCCCATAAACCCTTTTCCTATTGTACTTCCTCTTTCCAAGAGATGCAACATCTGCTTCCCTAGTCATTGAACTAATGTTGATACATTATTATCATTATTATTATTTTTTTTATTACTATTATTAGCCCATAATTGATAGTAAGGTGAACTATTTTTTTTTTCAGTCTTGGGGATATAGGGATATAATTCTTATGGTTTACTTACGTTTCTCTTTTTATCTTGTGAAGTGAAAGTTTGTAAAGCAAATTATTTTTTCATTCAAGCCATTCACTCACTTTTTGTTTTAGAGCATTATAGTATCCACTATATAAACACACTTTCCTCATTTCTCCCTGATAATCTCTTTCCCATGCCTTTCTGTGTCTTTCTTTTCTTTAATAATATGGTACCGATTGGCCTTTTATTGTTTATTGTCTTGCCCCTTCACCTATCTTAAATAGAGAGGGATATTTTTATTTTCTCTCATCACCTTAGTGTAAAACTGGTAGCACTTTTATAACTAAGCAGAAAGGCACTATGAATCTGCTTTTAATTGTGTTACTTTAGGATTAACAGCCTGATGTGGAAGAACAAGGTAAGGTAACAAGGTAAGAACAGGCAACGACAGGCTATGTGCTAGGAGATGCTGACATGACCTTATAGCCAAAGTCCATAGACCTGTATACTTACAAACAGAGTCACTTCCAGCAGAATTTACATCATCTGACCATTGCTCCTATCATCCCTGACCATCTCAGCAGGCATCCCTCTAAATGGAGAAGTGTCAGTGTCTGTCAAAAGTAGGCTTACTGGGTGTCTCTACAAATACCAGTCCCCATGGCAACTCAATAAAAGGCTAAAGGGACAGAAAAGCAGAGATGATTACATTTCAATGGGGCTTGCAGCTCCACTCACAAGAGGACAAGGTAGTTGATCTAAACCATTGTGCCAAGACCTAACCAGTGAACCATCCCACAAAAGGCTCCTGTCCAGTGGCCACTAAGTCTCTCTAGGGTGTTCTGCTGTCATCATTCCACAGAACCCAAACCAGCAGTAGCTCCAATTCAGAAAGTTGTGGGCATAGTGGAAAGGGAGGAGTCACAAATCTTCCTGCTGGACTGTCATTACTCATTGCACATGTTCACCCCTTTTTAAGAGATGAATGCGTACATGGTAGCATTTGAATCTGATAAAACCCAGCCATTTACAAGTTGTTTGCCACCATCCCATCAGTATGAGAAATTTCTATGCTTACACCTAATCTATGTGTCTCAAACTAAAACAAAACAAAACCCTCAAATTTTGAACCAACTCATACCTACCCGTCTAGCAGGTTTCCAGAGCTGTAAATCACGGTGGGAGTAGATTGCCCATCTTTCTCTTACAGAGCTGCTGGTGGTTTCAAAGTTCCAGAGAGGCACCACTTGTGCACACAGTCATGTCTGTACAACTCTCTACCTATTAATCCATCAGAGTTCCTTATTTTTGTATTTGGAGGATTCTAAAGGTGTTGAGCAAGGACTTTTCCCCAGTACTGTCTCAGGCAAAATATCTTTCCCTGAAGCTGGTTCATGGGATTGAGACTTACATCCTCCTAAATGTGAGACACCAGTAACAGTGCTTGGTACAAGACATCACAGAAGTAACTTGCGGACTAAGCTTTCATATCAAGGGGTGTCTGGGGAGGGAGGGCTGGACCAGGTAGGCAGGAGTGCAAGAAATGCTGATGTAGCAGAGAAAGCAAAGGAATAAGACACACGTGCTTGGGTGGGAGACAGTAAGTGTATTGCTTATTTCTGTAAGGGAAGTCTCTTTAATCTGCTTGGTAAAACACCTGTCTGTCAGATATTGTTCTAAAACTAAGCATCCAAATTAAGGCAGACCAGGAAAAAGGATTGGCCATCCACTTCTGAAATACATCATGCCTTTGTAAACCCTATGTACAGGAGAGCACACTTAGACAAATAGATATGGCAAATGAGGCTGAGCCCTCAAATTTGGAAACACAAAGGAGGAGGAACAATTGTAAGCAGAAACTAATGATTGGAATGTGGAATGTGAGAAGCATAAATGTAGGAAAACTGGACTTGTAAAGAAATAAATGGAATGAATAAATATTGACATATTAGGTATTAGCAAAATGAGATAGATTGGCATGGGATATATTTAATCAGATGATCATATATATGATCTATTATACTGGAGATGAAAAGATGAGGGGGGAAAAGGGTCACTTTCATAATTAAAAAGGCCATTTCTATATCCATCTTGAAATACAATATTGTGAGTGACAGGATAATTTCCATAACATACAAGGAAGTCCTGTTAATACCACTATCATTGACATTTATTCACCAACAGCAAGTGCTGAAGAGGAGTACATGGATGATTTCTACAAACTGTTGCAGTCAGAAATCGATCAAACATGTAACCAAAATGCATTAATAATAATGATTAATAATAATGACTGACTGGAATGCGAGAATTGGGAACCAGGATGAAGGATCAGTAGTCAGAAGATATGGACTTGGTGACAGAATTGAGGTTGGGGGTAATGATCAAATTCTGTACAATCAATGATTTATTCATACAAAATAACTTTTAAAAGAAACATAAATACAGGCTATACACAGGGATTTCACCTGATGAGTTGCACAGGAGTCAGATTGATTACATCTGAGGAAGGAATCATTGGAGAAGTTCAATATCAGCAGTGAAAACTAGGCTGGTCCTGATTGTGAAACAGACCATCAACTACTCATATTCAAGTTCAAATTAAAACTAAAGAAAGTTAAATCATATCCACCGGAATAAAACTTAATCTTGATTCTAGCCCCCTGATTTAAAAACCAACTCAGGAACAGGTTTGAGGCCTTGAACACTTATGAACGAGGAACAGATGAGTAGTGGGAAGATATCAAGAATATCGTCCATGAAGAATGCAAAAGGTCATTATATAAGGAGAAGAATAAAAGACAAAAACAGATGTCAGAAGAGACTCTGTATTGCACTAGAGTGCCAAGAAGCCAAAGCAAAGGGAAGAAATCAAGAAGTTAAGGAGCTGAATAGAAGATTTCAAAGGGAAGCTCGGGAAGACAAGGCAAAGTATTATAATGAAATGTGCAAGGAACTAGAGTTGGAAAATCAAAAGGGCCAAACTTGCTCGACATTTCTTAAACTTAAGGAACTAAAGAACAAGTTCAAGCCATGAGTTGCAATGCTTAAGGATGATATGATTCAAAAGCATTGAAAGAAGATGGAAGGAGTATACAAAATCACTGTACCAAAAAGAATTGACTGACAAGAAATTTCAAGAAACAACATATGATCAAGAGGCAATGGTGATGAAGGAGGAAGTTCAGGCTGCTCTGAAGGACTTAGCAAAAAATAAAGCACCAGGAATTGATGAAATACTACTTGACATATTTCTGCCAACAGATGCTGCCTTGCATGTGCTCACCAGGTTGTGCCAAGAAATCTGGAGGACGATTACTTGGCCAACTGACTGGAAGAGATCCATATTTATTCCCATTCCAAAAAAAAGATGACCTGACAGAGTGTGGAAATTATTGAACAATATCACTAATATTACATGCTAGCAAACTCTTGCTGAAGATTATCCAGAAATGACTGGAACAGTACATTGACAGGGAACTACCAGAAATACAAGCTGGGTTTAGAAGAGGTCATGACACTAGAGACATTATTGACAATGTCAGATGGATCTTGGCAAAAAGTGAAGTGTTCCAGAGGAATGTCTATCTGTATTTTATTGTCTATGTGAAGGCATTTGACTGTGTGGATCACAATAAATTGTGGCTAACATTGAGGAAAATTGATATCACAGAACATTTGATTTGGCTTATGAAAAACCTATACTTGGATCAGGAAGCAGTTTTTAGAACAGAGCAGGGAAACACTGCATGATTCAAAATCAGGAAAGATGCGCATCAGTGATGCATCCTCTTTCCACATCTTTTCAGTCTGTGTCAACAGATCATTTAGGAAGCTGGGCTTTATCAGTAGGAATGTGGCATCAGGTTTGGAGGAAGACTCATCAACAACCTGCGTTATGCAGATGACACAACCTTGCTTGCTGAAAGTGAGGAGGACCTGAAGTGCTTGCTGCAGAAGGTCAAAGACTGTAGTCTTCAGTATGGATTAAAGCTCAACATCAAGAAGACAAAGATTTTCACCACTGGGCCAATCGGCAGAACCATGAAAGATGGAGAAAAGATTGATATTCTCAACAGCTTAATCGGCTCCACAATCAATACTCTTGGCATCAGCAGTCAGGAAATATAAAGTTGAATTGCATTGGTAAAATCTGCGGTCAGGGATCTCTCCAGAGTACTGAAATGCAGTGATATCAGTCTAGAGACTAAGGTGTGCCTAATCCAGGCCATAGTCTTTGCAATTATTTTCTGTGGATCAGAGAGCTGGACTATGACTACAGATAACAGAAGAAAATTGATGCTTTTGAGTTGCTGTGCTGAAGAAGAGTCTTGAGCATACCATAGACTGCCAAGAAAACAAACAGGTGTCTTGGAGAGGGTGAAACCAAGTTTCTTCTTGGAGGCAAGCATTTTAAAGCTCTGTCTCACATATTTTGGGCATGTGGTGAGGAGGGAACGATCCTTAGGGAAGGGCATCATGCTCAGAAGGGTAGAGGGACAGCATAGGAGAGGAAGACCCTGGATGAGATATATTGATGCAGTAACTGTCAATGGCGGTTGGTGTGTCAGAATCAGTGAGATTGGCTTAAGACAGGTGGGCTTTAGAGCTGCTGTACAGAGGGTCATTAGGAGTCACAGTGACTTGCAGGTGCATAACAATAACGACAGAGGTATTGATGGCCTAGTGGTAAGAACTGTGGCTCAAATCTACCAGCTGCTCTTTGGGAGGATAAGCAGTCTACTCCTATGCAATTTACTGCCTCTGAAACCTCTGAGGGGTCCACTAAGGGTCTGTTTCATTCAATGGAACACAACAAAAACAACAAAGGGAGCTCATGTGGTCAAGTCCATGGTGAGTTGTGTTGCTAAACCAAAGATCACACTTACACGTGGTAGTTAAATCCAGCAGGACTCCAGGGGAGAAAGAAAGGCAGTTTTCGCCCTCAGAGACATAGTGGAAGGAATCAGCACTGACTCTACATCAGTGAGTTTGAGGTCTTTGGGTTTGTTTGTTTCTTTGTTTTGTTTTTCATGCAGAAAGTTCTTGATAACAAATGGCATGTGTAACATTTTAATCCCATAGCGATTATTAGCATTTATTAACACATTGCACAAGAGATTAGATTAGCAAATTGTCACCTTGGAAACCTGATGCCAAGTTTCAGAAGAGGTGACCCTTGATGAGGAAGATAGATGCAGGAAAGGCATGGGACTTGAGAAGGATATGGAATGGATATGTAACCAGTCTGAGGATAGTTGGCACTTGGAAGGAGACACTTAGAAAACTTCTCTTGTGCAAAGATGCCATGGACAAACCTTGCATGGTCAACAGCTCTGCCTATTTAGGGCATGTTTTAGAGTATATTTCCCATCTGTTACTTGACTTTTCCCTCTTAGAATAGAGGACTAACGCATGGATGTCCCTCTTGAAAATGAACGTACAAGATTAATTTCCCAAACACATAGGACCCTCTAGCACTTCCTTAGAAAAATGGTAGGCTAGAGCAGTGTGTGTTAGGGCACATCTTTGTAACTTGTCATTAATAATAGCAGTACAAATCATTGTATTATTGAAAGGTATCTTTTTGGAGTGGCCAAAGAACACAACAAATGCAAATTATTCAACAAAACAAAATATGTTCAACAATGACATTTAGAACCCCAAGCTAAGAATCTACCACTCTTATGTCTGCAGTAGGTGACTTTTTATGTAGTGAGGCTGAGAATAATAAAACTTCTTTACTTTTAGATGTGACAATGAGCTTGAACATAACAGAGGTGGTAAGAGTCATGCAAGATAGGTCAAGATTCAGATCTGTTGTTCATAGGGGCTGTTGTGACTCAAAGTTGACTCAATGGCACCTAGCAACAACAACAACCTTCAGCTAATTACTTTCCTCATCAGATTAATTTTATTCTACAATGTTATCCCATAAATGATGAACAAAGTAAAAACCAAGCAGCAGTTTCCATCAGTTCCCTTTGGATACCCTATTTGCTGTTTTATGACAAATGAAATTGAAGAAAAAGCAAAGAATTTGGGGACGGGGAGCCTGAGTTCAAGTTCTTGCTCCACCTTTTATTTTTTGTCTTGTGACATTGGACAGCTCATTTGCTGTCTTCAAGCTTCAAGTTTCTTATTTGTCAAGCAAGGCTAATGTGAAATTGCATTGGGATCCAACAAGATATATGGATTTAATATGAGGGTGAGATTTAAAATTAAAAATCACACAAATGATTATTTTTCATTAGTCTCTTAGGTTTATGTTGGCTTTGTCTGTCTGGGCACTAGTGGTGGAATCAGAAGGATATAGTACCCAGGCATCATGAAGAGAATAAACTTTATTTTGTTGATGTTCTTGATTTGACCACTAACTGACAATAGTATTTCATTAGAGTAGGAAGATTAATGGTATCTTGTTTGTAAATAATGGAGAAGAATCTTGAATTGATATCATCATTCATTGTACACTATATTATCCTTAGCTAATAACATCATTTTATTGTGCACTACACTATGACACCTTGCAGGGGTGTAGGAGGGGACACAGGTGAGCATTTATCAATTGACCTTCCTTTACATAAAGATGAGGCCTGCTTATTAATGAGGTGCTAGCTGCATTATGCAGATGACACAACCCTGCTTGCTTAAACTGAGGAGAACCTGAGGCACTTACTGCAGAATGTCAAGGACTGCAGCCTTCAATATGGTTTGAAGATCAACATCAAGAAAACAAAAATTCTCACCACTGAGACAATTGACAGCATCATGATAGATGGTGAAGGGACTGAGATTACTAACAGCTTCAGCTTGCTTGGCTCCACAATCAACACTTTTGGTACCAGAAGCCAGAAAATAAAAAGATGAGTTGCATTGGTAAAATCTGCTGTCAGGGACCTCTCCAGAATGCTGAAGAGCATGATGTCAGTTTAGAGACTAAGGTAAACCTGATGCAGACCATGATCTTCTCAGTTACTTGCTATGTATCAGAAAGTTAGACAACTATTAAAGATGATAGAAGAATCAATGTCTTTGTGTTGTAGTGCTGGAGAAGAGTATTGAATATGACTTCGACTGCTAGGAGAACTAAAAGTTCTCTCCGGGAAAGGGTGAAACCTGGCTGCTCCTTGGAGGCACTGATTTTGAAGCTCCGTATAATATACTTTGGGCATGCTGCAAGGAGGGACCAGTCCTTGGAAAGGGACATCTTGCTTGGGAGGGAAGGAGGGACAGCACAAGAGATGAAAACGCTGGATGAAAACCCTCAGTGACTGGGGTAGTGGGGTAGGTGTGTCAGAGACAGTGAGGTTGAGGACAGAGCAAGGTTCATCGCTGTTGTACATACTGTCGTCATGAGTCACAGGCAACGCTATGGCACATAAAAACAGTTACAACATTGATCATTGTAAGGCAAAGCAATGACAGAGGTTGTTAAAGATCACTTGAAGACAGTATCTGCATGCAGAGTTAACACATCGTCCAGAAGGCATCTCTGGAAAGGCAGTTTTACTCTGTGTTGATACTTCAGCACTGATTAAAAGTGGATTGCACAATTATACCTTTTAAATTTAAAGACAGTTTGCATGCTATCCACACCTTGTCTTATTATAATTGCAGAGCATTAGAAAGCAAATTCAGAGCAAAAAACTTTCTCCAAGAGCAATTAAATAATTTCCTCCCATAGTGTAAAATTATACAAATAAAAAAAACCTAAAGGACGTTCCTGGTAGAACCACGGTGGGATTAAGATTGGGCTACCACTTACTTAGAGCAATCTGTGTTCTATTTAGAACAAAATGGGTGCTGAAAACTGAGTTTATAAAGAATTATTTAATAGTAATAATAAAGGCTTGACATGGGTATAGCCTCACAATTGCAATAACCTGTTACTTTTGAGTCAGATTTGACTCACGTGTGTTAAAGTAGACCTGGGCTTCATACAGAGCCCAGTGACTGAGTTTCTGAAGTAGCTGGCTGAAGTTTTCTTCCAGGGCACCTTTGGATGGACTTGAGCCGTCAACCTCTAGGTTAGCATCTGAGCGCATTAACCATTCACACTTCTCAGCGGTTCCCCAACTGTAATAAATTTTTACAATTCTGTGACTTTTCTACATTTTAAAAAGTCACTCCACCAGCCTGATGCTTTCTTGTGAAGACTACCTCTTTTTGTTGGTCTAAAAGCTTGTGAGAGAGATGTTGTATGTTTGGCCTTTGATTTGAAGGAGAGTCACATCTTAAACGTTGGGTAAAAGTGAACATACAACAGCAGAGCAAATACAGCTGCCTATGGAGTTTCTTGACCTCATGGTTTATATGTTGTCTCTGTTTCTCATTAACACTAAAATAAAGGATAATAAATCAGTGAGGGACTCGAGAGTCCCACCGACCACTACCCAGTCAGCTGACCTCTGTCCAGCTCGGGCCTCTGCAGAGCCCACTGGGCCCCGCAACTGGACTCCTCCCCTCCAGCACAGTGGTACCCTGGGCCCTTATCCCTACCGTTGTCCAGTTTGTTTCCCATTTTAGATACCTTTCCTTTTCTCCCTTCTCCCATCTACACCAGCTTTGTTCCCCAGCTGGTTTAGCAGTGTCAGCTGTGGGAAACACTTAAGAGGACAGACGCAGGCAGAGACATCTTTCTCAAATTCCTTTTTCTGTTTATCTCATTAAATTTTGTTTGAATGGATCTTAAAACTTTGTGACAGTTGCAGACCTGTCCCCGTGGGCCTCTCACCGTGCTCCATACCAGAGCAAACCGTAACCCGAACCATTGCTTGGCCTCCTTGCTTGTAAGCTGCAGGCACTGAAGTGGGTTGCACAGTGGGGGGAAAAATTCTGTGACACATTTTTGGTCAAGTTGTTTTCATTTAAAAAAGTACTGATTCTAAAAACTAATAACTTAAAACTGCCACTAATGAAAAAGAAAACCAGTTCCGGTTTTCAAGCCCAGCTGCAGGGGTGACCCCTAGGGAGGTGTGCCGTTAGCTTGAGGGCTAGCCTCTCTGGAGCTTAGAACCACTACTGGCTCAGCTGGAGAAAGAGAAGCCACTGCCTCCCGGGCAGTTCACACCCTCCCGAACGCTGCTGCAGCAGCAGTTCTGAACTCTGAGCTGACCAGTCCTCTTCCATTTCTGTCTGGGGCAGCAAACAATGGCCCAACTCAAGCCACAAGCTGTGTCTGAATACACTTTTAATGGATGACAGGCTGACTCCTGCGTGTGCTGCACCCTCTGTATGTACATATTCACTCATAGCTGTTTTGGCTTTACAAAGGCAGAGCTGAATAGTTGCAGCAGGGACTGGATGGGTGTGACCCACAAAGTGTAAACCTAAAGTACCTACTGTGCTCTGGAGCACTCTGCAGAGAAAGGTGGCAAGATATCCACGCCCCCTCACCCTGCTGTCCCTTCCTTCTCAGGGCAGGATGTCCAACCCAAAAGGACCTAACTCACTTTGTCAAGTGGCTCTGTTCCATCCAACTGCAGCAGCAAAGAGCAGTCCTTGAAGAGTGACTCAAGGTGCCACCTGCATTAACTCAGAACTTGGACTGTCAGACCACTGCTCAGCCCCCAAAGCTGGCCCATCAGTACCAAGCAGGAGAAGTAGCAGAGGCTGTTAGCCTGGGCTGAAAAGAAAGCTGCTAGCAAAGGAGATTTCCTGCCAAGAGACCTCCTGTCCTCTGTGCCAGAGTGAATACTGTCCCCACCCTCGTGGAGAACAAGAAGGCCCAACTGGTGGTGATGGCGCATGCCACTGTGGACCCCATCAATCTGGTGGTCTTCCTGCTGGCCTCTATCATAAGGTGGGTGTTCTTTACTGTATCATCAAGGACAAGGTGAGGCTGGGCCGCCTTATCCATCAGAAGACCTGCACCTTCAAGCAGGTGAACCCAGAAGACAAAGGCACTCTGGTGAGGCTGGTGGAAACCATCAGGACTCATTATAACAACAGACATGACTCAGCACCACTGGGTAGGCAAGGTCCTGGGGCCCAAGCCAAGCCGGAGAAGGTCAAGACCAAAGAACTACTCACCAAACTGAACTGAAGTGCACACTGACTCTTCTGGTCCATAGGAATACACTTATCCTTCAGGCACTGGCACTGTGTGTGTGTTGTTGGGGTGGGGGGTGGAGGGGTGGGAAGGGGAAGAGGGAGTTCTGGTGGTCTAGTGGTAACGAGTTGTACTGCAAACTCCAGGCAGATGATTTGAACACACCAGCAGTTCCAGGGAAGAAAACTGGGCAGTCCCCTCCCATGTGATTTACGGCTTCTGAAAACCTGCTGGAGGGTCAGGTTTGAGCTATGACTCAGTCTGTCTCCTTGAGGCCGTCTTTGCCTTTACTATTCCCTCCACTTTCCAAGCATGATGTCCCTTTCTAACAAATAGCTTCACAGTTGGAAAGCAATAAACATTGGTTGCTGATGAGAATAATGAGCTGGGAGGCAGGGAAATGAGAGGTATTGGAAAAATACCTCTGCCCTTTTCTGTGAGAAATCCTAAATGTAGTAAGATAAGTCTTTATTGAAAAACATTTATATGACATAGTCCATTATGGAGAAATGAAAATGTTCATTCTAATTCGCACACCTTTCCTCTCCAGCCCTCTAAGCCTATGTAAATCAAATCTTCTTTGATTGTAAGAGGCAACATAAAGAACAGAAACAAGAGGCCACTTTCTGTGCTACGTATGGAAAGAGACATTTTAAGCAAATAGCAAAATACTACCTATTTTCTTTCCAAATCTAATTTAAGGTTTTGACTTGTACCTTTAAACTACCACTCTGTTGTAATATTGGAGGACTATACTGGTGGCTAGGAAAAAGAATAGAAAATCTGCTAAGATTTTGGTTTTATGTGCTGTTCAGCCACCAGTGGCCTGCCTTGAGAAATCATTTCAGAGACTGTCACTAAAGCGTCCATAATTAATCAGTGTGTCTCAGGGGATTTACTCAGGTCCTGATAACCAGGGGGGTTTGCTCTGCCCCTCAGTATAGTTTCAGATGTCAAGCATGGTATTTTTATTGCTGTTATTAATATTCCCTTGAGCCACAAAATCTAGCAAAGAATGTAAACTTTTAGAAGGGCACATGTTAAGTGAGAACTAGAACCATTCTCTTGAACTGCCTGTTTCCTAAAAATAATCTTCACTTTCACTATCTTTCTGTAGGAATTTTTTTTGAGGGGAGTGAAAGTAGAGAAGGGTTTGGGATTGGTAAGATGTTTGGTGTGAAAGTTTTCTGTGGCATATTATAAGGATTGCATTTTGGGGCCCTTAAAAGTGGACCTGCCTTTGACCACTTGGATAGCCTTTCTATACTAGTAAACCTAGAAGCTGCCTCAAAAGCACAACCTGTAATGTTCAGAATCATTGTTGGATGCCTGAGTTTAAATTGGCCTCATAAAGAAAGAAAGGAAACAGTCATCTTTAGAGTTTTTTTATTCCATGGAGATTGCCAGAGCTTTTTAGCTAATGTACTTGGTGGAGGTTCAAGGCCACCCAGACTTGCCTCAGAAGAAAGACTTGAAAATTCATTTGCAGAAAGTCAGAGCTTTGAATACGTAGTGCAGGTTGCATGGGTAACCACTGCAAGCCAGAGTCGTCTCACTAGCACTTTGGTTTCCAGTGGCAAAGCCACCAGAAGTACTTGTAGATAAAATTCCACAGTGGACCACTGGTGCAGCTCCCGGGAGCTTGCCATCTCCATGAGGTAGTGGTGGTTGTTATAAGCCATTGAGTGGACCATGACTTACAGAAACCCTGTGAAGAATGGCTCTGAACCTTGCTCTATCCTGAGCCAACCTCACCATCTCTGACACACCTGACCCTATTGCCACAGTCACTGTGTCAATCCATCTTGTGAAACGTTTCTTCTCTTGCACTCACCTTTTTGTCCTTCCAAGCATGAGATAAAGTTTCACCAACCTTGCCTCCGAGGAACACCCCGGTTTCACTTTCTCCAGGACTGATCTGTTTGTTCTCTTGACAGTCCGTAGGACATTCAATATACTTCTCCAGCACCACAACTCAAAAGCATCAATTCTTCTATTAGCTTTAGTCATCATACAGCTTTCAGATGCATAGTAGACAACTGAAAAGACCATGTCTTGGATCACGTATGCCTTCAGCCTGAGTAGAAGAGACAAATTTAAAGTCCCTTTCCATCATGGAGTCAGAAAGTTGTGTCCTTTGTGAAGATGGGCTTGACTTAAGAGGAATACTTCTCCTCAGGGAAATCTTTATCTCTTGCTTGGTAGCCGAGAAATCAAAGTTGAAGGCTTGAAGGGCTGGACTCCCTTGCTTCTAGAGTCTGCCACTCAAATCACAAGATATTCCAAAGCCCAGTTTGATTATTTGCTTAGAAAAAAGCCAAATATCAAAGCTGAAATACCTTGCCTTGTTATATGATTCCCAAAGATTATAAACATATAATTGCATGCCAGCCACATACACACAACAGACACAATTGCATGTTAGGTACATATGGAAACTGAGGCCCAGGAGGAACAATCCCTCTCTGCCTCAGAAATGCACTGGGAGAATTTTCTTTGACGTGCACTCATCCTCATCAACCTTATTCATTTTCTTTCTTTTTTTTTTAAAGGAAACGGTTCCAAGAACCAAAGGATCAAGTAATTTTCTTATTCTTAAATAATATACACAGCGATACTGTCATTCTTAGGCTCTTGGGTAATTTCCATTTTTAATATGCAATTTCTCATATTTTAATAGAAGTCAGATTTCTTTTATCTGTAATTAAATCCAGAATATGTTATTCTTTAAAGTCCCTCACGGACTTTTTACTTCATTGTTCTAAAAATGAATGACTAAAAGAGTTCCCAGTACCAGCTTAGTGGGTGATTCCAACTTTTCCTTTTCTTATTGATTGTAAAAACAGTAGAAGTAATGAGTAGATGTTGTGTTGTTGGTGCCATCTCCTGCTTCTTTACCCAGTGGCCATGTCTGTATCTGCCACCTTTCTTTTCCTCTCATCATTGTTGTGAAGTCATAAACTTGTTCAACAAAGCTTCAGAATCTTCTACCAATTTATGAAATGGAGTTTATCTTTCTAAGGTGACTTGCCTTTTGATTTTGTCAAAAAGCTACCTGAGAACAGCTCATTTCAGAGGAATCTATTCTAAGGAATGGCTGACATAACCATTTGTCAAGATTCCCCAAGATATGGTCCTGTTTTAGTCTTCTATAGACATTTTTATAACCATGTTATAACATGATATCCTTGGTTTTCATTGAAGAATGTGACTAAAGAACTACTGGGGGGGAAAGCTCCTCTTCATTGTATCTTTCTGTGTCTCTTATCTTAAAAATTCCTTAATAAAATTCAAAGTCTGATAAAGGTTGGTGTTCTGTTGAACTATGAGTTTCCTTCTACTAGATAATAAGTACTTAGTGTATCATGCTCCCTCTTCTTAGCTGCCAGAAAACTTACACCTAGATTTTGGCTCACTTGCCTAGCTTTTCTCATGCAAAGTTGTGCTTTACTGTACTGTACGGTATTGAATTTCTGCTTTCTTTCTCCTTCCTTATTGTTTATCATTATTGTTCCGAGTTAAACTAATTTTTTCCTATTCTTTTACCTGAGTTCCTAAGTGAGCTGTTTTGCATTCTTTTGGGAGGTTTAAAAAAGAAAAACAGAGCAATCCTCTGCTGTGGAGTAGACATACTCATAGTGACCCAACAGGACTGAAAACTGCTGTGCAGGGTCTCTCAGACTGTGTATCTTTATGATAGCAGACTGTCTCAACTTGATCCTCGGAACAGACTTCCAGTTAGTAACTCAACGCAAACCACTAGGCCACCAGAGCTCTTTCAAGAGATTAGGATTTTTCTCTTCGTTGTCATTTAGAGTCTTTGATTCTGTTTTTCTCCATAACCTCCAGATAGCCTACTTGTCTATGCTTAAGTCACAAGAACACAGAATAGTTTGAAAATCCCTTTCATCAAATTGTGGACAATGATGTGATTGAACCTGCTGCCAATTTTGTGTTGATAGAAAGGGTGGACTATTCTTCCTTCTTTCCCCCACTGTTGTCAAATCAAGTCTGCTTTATAGTGACTCCTCAACAAGTTTCTGAGGGCATGACTCTTGAAGGGAGGAATCTGCTTGGCTTTGACTCATAGAAAAACTAGTGGATATTCTATCCTTTTGGTTAGAATCCACATAAATGATGCATCACACAACCAGAACTTTTGACGTATGTTCTCTAATTTGGTAAATGTCTTCCTAATACATTGTTTGCTCATGTGTGCGGTAGAATCTGAACTGAACCCACAGCTGGGGTCAAACCACCTGTCTTTGTGTTGGCAATGCAGTTTCTTACCACTAAGCCACCAGAGCCCCCTGGTTCACAGGCTTCTGGAAATCACTTGAATATTAAAAGTTTTAGGTCAAACAGAAGGAATGGACAGTGGCATTGTGAAAATGAAATATTTTGGCGAGGAGGGAGCCATCAGCCTCCATCAAATACAAGACATGGTGGCTCGCTCTTTTCTGCTTATCACAAACTGTATCTGGTGGATAGGAATCACACAGTGGCTGGGTGCTTGGCAGCTTTCCACGTGTGGAAGGCACTCTTATGACTGCATTTTTTTAGAAGCAAGTAGAAGTGAGAGAACGTGCCACATGCCACATGGTGCTTAAATGCTGAGCAGGATCTGTTGAGGCAGTGTGACTACGGACCCTGCTCACCCAGCCTGCTTCTCCAGACCTTCTGCCTATTCCTCTCTAGCCCCTTGCCTTATTGAAGAGGTGTTATTAAAGGGAGATGTTGTGGAGGGGAGTTGACAAAATCAACTAAAACCCCAAACCCCTGGGAGGGAAGTGGGTTTCTAATCTTTCTTGTGAAGAAACAAGAGAAAGGATAGAAAGATCCCAGGACTGCTCAGCTGTACCCATCTACTCACCCACTCTGGCAGTTTCCCAGATATTCCACTGGTCCTGTTTGAACAGTCTGTTAGAAACTAATATATAACTCAACACAAAAGCTGTCTTACTGCCTCATTCAGTTACTGAGGCCCCTGAACTTGAGATAGTATTGCTACCATACTGCTAACTTCACACTGCCTATATTTCTGACCAGTGCCTGGGTGTGAAATGCACCTTCCCTCCTGGCACCTAACTTTCTCACATACTCGTCACACTTACTCGAGGGTCTATAGCTTTCTTTTAAAAACTGTTCTTGGCTGTTCAGACACAGATGAGCCTTGGGAGGCATGCTTCGAGTACTCGTGGCAAAAGGTGGCCCACTTCAAGGCCGTCAGCATTCTTTGGCCTCCAATGCTGTCGAATCACACTGACAACTGGAATTCTAGCTATCAACATGGCTTCACTTTAAGTGTGAGTCAGGCAGAAGTTAAACCCTAAGTTGCTCTGTGTATCTGTCTTTCTTTTTTCCCTAGGTGATCTATACCAAATTAACCCCAAGTGTTTTCTCCTTCATATTATGTGGGAAAGTTTATACTGTATTTGGAGGCCTGGGACCTCATAGCCTCCAGCAAGCATGCATGGGTACTTGCACTGCTGCTGTTAAGTATATATCTCACCTGTTAATGGACGAGAGACAGGCTAAACCCTGGGAATATAGGTCATAAACACTGAGATGGAGCAAACTGCTAATATACACCTGTCAATGGGCGCACTGCCTGTCTGATGACAATGCTTTGCAGTGAGGTTTTAAAAGGCCTGGCAGATGATCAACGCAAATTTGAGCTTAAATAACCTTCTAAACATTATGTGCATGCAAACTAGCCAGTAGAGAATGCAGGAGAAAATGGTTTTGTTTGCATCAAACTTAGCTCAAAAGATCTGTGCCATTTCCCAGGAACAATGGAGCTGTATGTATTTTTTTTTATTTAGTTTTTTATTGTTACTGCCAAGAGGAAAAACCTGGTTTATCCTGGAGAGGGTGAAATCAGACTGCTCCTTGGAGGCAAGGATTTTGAAGCTCCATTTCACATACTTTGGGCCTGTGGCCAGGCGGGACAGTCCCTGGAGAAGGAAATAGTGCTTGTAAGAGTGGAGGGTCAGCACAGGAGAGGAAGACCATGGATAAGATGAATTGACATAGTGACTGGGGACAGTGAGAATGGCTCAGAATAGGGCAGGATTATTGTACATTGGGTTGCTATGAGTCACAGGTGACTTGATGATGCATAACAACAACAAACAGTATACAAAATGCTGTTTTTAGCTGCTATCCCATTATATCATGACTTAGGCGATCCCACCTGAAATGGAACAGAGCACTCACTTCTTGGTCATGAACTTCTCCAAGATCAGTCTCAGATTGAGGCTTTGCTGGCTGAATTTTAGAAGCAGGCCACTTGGCCTGTCTTCTCCCTGAAAGCCTGGGAGTGTCATTAAAACCCGATCTGCTTTAGAGCAACACCTACTCCTCTACTGGCAGGTGGGTGGTAGCTGCACAGGAAGTGCATTGGCTGAAAATTGAACCTGGGTCTCCCCAATGGAAGGTAAGAACTCTACCACCAAGCCACCACTGCCAGTAAGCATGCTGGATAGACCTCAGCTAATTGGCATCATTCTTGGTAGAGTGGAGGGACAGTGCAGGAGGGGAAGACCCTCTATGAGGTGGGTTGATTCAGTGATTGGGGTAATTGGAGTAGGTATGCTGGGGACAGTGCGATTGGCACAGGACAGAGCAGAGTTTAGGGCTGTTGTACATAGAGTCTCAATGAGTCACAAGCGACTCGACAGCACACAACAACAACAACAACTTTAGAGTTGTCTAGATTGCTTCTTTCCCCTGAAATGCCATTGAGAATGCTGGAGAAAGTATAATAGTCTATCAAATAATAAATATTTTTATGTTCTGGAAAGAATAGGAAACCTGGTGGTATGAAAGTTAAGGACGTATCTGCCAAGTGAAGAGTTAATAATTCCAACACGCCATAGTTATGCAGGAGAAAAATACACATTCTGCTTCCATAAAGATTTACAGCCTCAGAAACATAATGGAGCAGTGCTACCCTATCTACAGGGTCGTTAGGACAGTGGGTTAATGACAGTGGGTTTGAGTTTTGTTTATGGTAAGAGTAAAGCAGTTAACACCCAAGTCTGCACATCAGGCTGGACAGGGTTTAAGTTCCAAGGCCATTATTTACATGTGCCCACTGACAAGTGGGGCAGATCTGATGCCCTCATGGATAAAGAACTTTACTACCAACCAAAGGCTGTACCGTCAGTATTCAGGTGCTTACTCCAGAACCAGCTTTATTCTATGATTGTCCCCCTTTTCGTTTCTTTTATGAGTGGTCTGTCAGCTCATCTTTTTTTTTCTGCTTCTTCCATTGCAGACCCCCTCTTATCCTCTACCCTCTCACCATCTCTCGCCATGTGTTGTAGATTGAATTGTTTCCCCTCAAACATGTGGTAGGGAGCTCTGGTGGCCTAATGGTAGGGACTTGTGCTTCCAATGCAAATCCACCAGCTCTGTGGACAGTCTTCTCTGGTGTGATTTACTGCCTCAGAAAACCTTCTAGAGAATCAGCTAGACAGTACTCAACAATCACAAAACATGTGCTGGTATTCTGGCCTCTGCACTTGGGTATGTGATCTTACTTAAAGAGTTAGTTCTCTTTGTTAGCTAACAAAGTCATATCATATTGGCTGTAGTTGGGCTAGGCAGAAGGAAAAGGACGTGACCAAAATTACCTTGTTCATTTCTAACATAGACAGAAACTTCTGCGTGAGACACTGAGACACAGTCAGTGGTATCTCTCCTTATTCTTCTAGAATTTGGGAGGGATGCTGTAAAAAATAAGAAAAAGATAAGAAAGGGGATTTCCAGCGGCAACAGAGGCTTGGAGGCCGTCACCAGTGCCGAAACAGGAAGGAGCCTAGGACATGCTTAGCTCAGGACATGCACGATCCAGTTTCAGTGTGACCACCTCACAGATGGAGCCGTTGAGCGTTTGCCTGCCCTCAGGTCCTGCATAAGCAAAAATCTACCTCACATGCTTTTATCTCTGTTCTCTTATGTATTAGATCCAACCTTTGCCATTTATAGTAATCTCAAGATTTACTATTAGAATCAAGAATGATTCTAATTCTAATAAGAATTATTGGTATTATATCTGGTCAGAAAACCTCATTTCTTCCTCAATTCATTGGAAGACCTTAGATTAATTGTTGTTGTTCTTATGTACCATCTTGTCAGACCTCACCCATAGCTGACCCTCCAGCAGGTTTTCGGAGCCTGTAAATTGTACAGGAGGAGATACCCCATGATTTTCCATGATGCAGGTGCTGGATTTGAACCATCTGCGTTTAGGATGGTAGTACATCTCTTTACCACTAGGCCACCAGTTTTTGTTACATCTGCAAGAACAGGCCTCAAGATCCACCTACTGTCATCTCTGTTGTGACCAGGCTCAATCTCAGCTGACCTGGTTTAAATCCAAACACCACCCTTTATAAGCTGTGCCTTGTGTAAGTTGGGGGTGGGGTGAGGCGAGGAGGGGATCTACATTTTGAAAACCTGTTGCCTTGTCTATTTTTAAACATGCATTGTCAGAATTAATTGATATGGTAAATATCAAATAGGCTTATTAGGAGCAATTTTCAGAGAAGAAAATTATACCCTACATTAGGTTAATGACATTTTGAGCTGCATAATTTTACTGGTTTAGATTGACATTATCATGTTTTAGAAACTGATGATGCTGGTGGTGCTTCTCTTGGTGGCTGTCATGATGGTGCTGCTGCTGATGGGGCTATGGTGGTGCTGGAGATGCTTGCAGGTGCTGGAGGAGGTAGTGATAGGGCTGGCAGTGATGGTCATCATTATAGTGACCGTGTTAGGGATGTTTTAGGGGTGCACAAGCAGCATTGCTAACAGTAGTAATTATATTAGTCTATCTCTTAAGACCACCAGCAGGTTGGAACCAACTCACAGCTGACCTTTCTTTGGGTTTTGGGAGGGTGTAAATCACACAGAAAGAGATTGCCCATCTTACTCCTACAGAACCATTGATGGATTCGAAACACTAGAGAGGCACAGCCTTTGTGTTACCAGTGCACCTCCCTAAGAATGAGGCTACCAGAGCTTCTTAGGATGATCATGTTGTTGTTGTTGTTACATGCTGTCTAGTATGACTCATAGTGACCCTATGAACAACAGGCCTGAACCCTGTCCTAACCTATGCCGTCCTCTTCATCTCTGACACACTTGAGTCCATTGCTGCAGTCACTGTGTCAGTCTGTCCGGTCATGGAGGAGGCCCCGACCTGTGACAACCCCACCTGCAGCCAAGTAGCATTGTGTTCCAGAGGGTCTCAATAGCTGGCTTCCCCGCTGTGCTTTATTGATTACTGACCATGTACCGGTAAGTCTGCTAAACACATTGTATTCATTCCCTTTGCATGTTTGTGATAAATGCAAGGTATTCTGGAATAATAAACAGGAGTAGAGAAGAAGCTACATCAATTTTATCAGAAGGAAGGACTCAAAACAAGTTAGTGTGTGTAAATTAAAAATATCCTCAATTAATTAATAATAGTTAATAAAGGATATTTTAAATTCACTTAGAAAATCAATACAGAGCACACTGGAATGGGTGCTGAACTTTCAGAATCTGTATAGATGTGTTGTGTTTATTTCACAATATTCTATTACTTACACATTTCCTTAAATCAATATGACCCTCCCCAGTATGGGATACACCAGGGTGGTTTTGGTCTCCCGACTAGCCAGTGTCTTTCACAGCACTGGCACAGACCGGTTCTGTCCCCTGTCATTCGGCGTCGGCGCAGTGAAGTGTGGCCACGCATAGTGGGGAGAAGCAGGCGATGACTGATTACACTCATCTGTTGCTGCGCGCTGCAAATTAAAGGGACAAAGGCAGCCGAGCTGCTCCGCTTAGAGAATGTGCATTCCCACCTCTGTAATTACTGATGTGCACAAATGACCCGTGAACCATTTAAAAACAAGAAGAGGACTAAAGTCAACGCAAGGATGAAGCGAAGGGCACAGTCCCTGAGTGCTTTGACAGTGAGGACATTCTCAACCTGCCTCTGCTGCCAGACAGTGGTTTTGGCTCAATCTCGCCCATCCAATGGAGCTGCTGCTGTGTATCCTGTGGTTCTGGGCTTGACTCACAATGTGAAGGCTCTACAGAGAAATGGATCATTAAGCAAATCCTCTTCAAGTTCAACAGTTACTCAGAATAGAGGACAGGCTACCGCTGTGACCATTGGAGCAGAATGGTCTATAAATAGGCGTGATGGTAAAATGATGTCCAGAATGGCATGTGTTTGCATTGCACTTTGGCTGCTGTTCCAGAAGCAGCCCATGGAGCTAGTGGTTACCGGTTTAAGAGCCACTGCATACAGTTGGGGTTCTAGGAGTCCTGGATGATACAGTTATGAGGGATTCCCTTGCTCAGCTAATGTCATTTATTGCTCTTGATCTCCAAGCTATAAATTGAGGGCTGCTCCTCAGGCATGCACCTCAAGAAGCTGCAGTTGAGTCGAAGTAGAGGACTATTAATCTGTCAAAGCGAGTGCTGTGAAACATCACTGAGCAGTTCTGAGCATAAACCGGCTAATCATGCAGTAGCCTTATACCCATGTGGAAGCACCTGCTGCAAATTTTGTTTTTCTGGTTTTGGATAAATAAATGCAGTAGCTAATAATTTAAGGAGGGGGGCAAATAACAAAATCCAAAATGACAGGTAAATCTACAACTCCAGGGAGTACAGACGAACCACAGATGTGGATCATAAAAAGCTGAGCTGATCTAAGTAACACTGAGTAAATACTGTTAATAGTATAGTCAGAGAAGGTTAGCACTTACAGATTATGAACCCCTTACCTTAGCTGCTTAAATCCAGATTTGGATCTAGTTTTAGGTAATCAGATCTGCACCGTTGACATGAAATAGCAAAGAGGCAGAAATTACAGAGTAGAGAACATTCCTTATATGTTAAGACATTGTGCTGCCAGTTTACTAATATCCAATATTATCCCACATCAACTCTATGAGACCTCCCCTTGAGTATGGACTTGCATTAGAAATGAGGAAAATGAAGTTTAGAGAAAGTGCATGACTTGTCTGTTGGTGTTGGCGTGTGCCTTCAAGACTGAGCAAATTCTTAGCTGATACTCCAGCAGGTCTTCAGAGGCTTTCATCAAATGGAGGACGGCTGAAGTCTGTGGCTGGCCTGGAGGCAGCTGCTGTGCAGTGGCTCCCCTCTAGAAGTCCAGTTTCTCGCGTCTTGATGGGGGTCATGTAAGGAAAGTCTTAGTTTGAGTTTGGTCTGTGTTTGGCTTGAGTTATTAGTAATGCAATCAATATTGAAAGCTGTATTCTTTAATGTTGGGTTATGTTATTGGTTCTTTCCCCTCCATAAGAAGGTGTCAGTTCACTGGCATTTTTACCCTAGCCGACAAGGACCCAAGGGTGGAGTATTGTTGTTGTTATGTGCCGTCGAGTTGTTTGCGACTCGTAGCGACCCTATGTACAACAGCCCTAATCTCTGCTCTGTCCTGTGCGAATCGAACTGTCTCTGACATTCCCATCACGATTACCCCATTCACTGAATCAGTCCACCTCATAGAGGGCCTTCCCCTCCTGCACTGTCCCTCAACCCTACCAAGAATGATGTCCCTCTCCAAGGACTCCTCCTTAGAACATGTCCAAAGTATGTTAGATGGAGCCTCCAAATCCTTGCCTCCAAGGAGCAGCCTGGTTTAACCTTTACCAGGATGACTCTGTTTGTTTTCCTAGCAGTCAATGGTACCCTCAATATTCTTCTCCAGCACCACAGCTCAAAGGCATCAATTCTCCTTCTATCCTCCTTAGTCATTGTCCAACTCTTCGATGCATAACAAGTGATAGCAAAGACCATGGCCTGTACTAGATGCACCTTAGTCTTCAGAGAGACACCATTGCTCTTCAGTACATTAGAGAGGTCTCTAACAGCAGACTTTCCCATCATAATATGTCTTTTAATTTCCTGCCTACTGGTGCTAAGAGTGTTGACTGTGGAGCCAAGCAAACTAAAGCTTTGAATAATCTCAATCTCTTCACCATCCATCCTGATGTTTCCAATTGGTCCAGTGGTGAGAATCTTTGTCTTCTTTGCATTGAGCCTCAGTCCATATTGGAGGCTGCAGTCCTTGACACTCTTCAGCAGGCGCTTCAGGTCCTCCTCAGTTTCAGCAAGTAGGGTTGTGTCATCTGCATAACGCAGATTGTTGATAGATCTTCCACCGATCTTGACCCCACATTTCTCCTCATAGAGCCCAGCCTCGAAGATAATCTGTTCTGCATACAGGTTGAAAAGATATGGAGACAGGACACATCCCTGGAGTACGCACTTCCAAATTTGAACCATGCAGTGTTTCCTTGCTCTGTTCTGACGACTGCCTCTTGGACCAAGTATAGGTTTCTCATTAGTGCAATCAAATGTTCTGGGATTCCCATTCTTCTCAGAGTCATTCACAGTTTGTTATGATCCACACAGTCAAACGCCTTTGCATAATCAATGAAACACAGATAAACATTCTCCTGGTATTTCCTGCTGTCAACTAAGATCCATCTAACATCAGCTACAATATCCCTAGTATGACAACCCCTTCTAAACCCAGCCTGGACTTCTGGCAGTTCTCTGCTGATGTGTTGTTCCAGTCATTTTTGGATAATCTTCAGTAGAATCTTGTTTGCATGTGAATTCAATGATATTGGTGGACCATAGTTAAGAGTATTTGCTGGGTGTGTCTTTAAAATTCTATAGATTAAAAAAAATCTATAGGTTAGAGTTTGGTATTTTCTTTTCTACTTATTGTTAGAAAAATATTTCTAAATGCAGCAACTAATAAACACTTCCTTGAATAGGTGATTGGTGTGGACTAGAAAGGAGAGAAGCTTTTCAAATAAAACTCTGGTGGCTTCATGGCAAAGAGTTACACTGCTAAGCAGAAGGCTGTTCTGCTGGTGTTAGGTACTGTTGCTTCAGAGCTGATTCACAAGCTGACCCTTCAGCAGGTTTTGCAAGGCAGTAAACCATATGGGAGGAGATCATCCATTTTTCTAACAGAGAGCACTTGGTGGATTTGAACTGTGTGCCTTTGAGTTCCAGGTCAACTTTTTCACTCATCAGAGGGTCCCTCGACCCAAAGGCAGGTGGCTCAAATCCACCAGTTGTTCTGTGGGAGAAGGGTGGACATTCACCTCTAATGCACCTTACAACATCAGAAAACTCACTGGAGGGTCAGCTATGAGTTAGTTCTGACTAAAGAGCTATCAAATTTAAGCTTCTGTTTATTTTGAAAGAAAAGTAAAATCAGAGGAAACATAATATTGTCATCCATTCACACAGTGGAATACTATGTAGCATGCAGGAGCAATGATTTTGTAAATTACTACCTGACATGGGAGGGACTGGAGACCATTATGCTGAGTGAACTAAGTCAATCTCGTAAAGAAAAATACTGCAGAAGACCATTATTATAAAATGAGTACAAGGATCCAAGGGATCCAAGGGAGGGGCTTAATCGTAGGGTCACAATTTGGCGGGTGGAGGGTAGGGTGGTTAGAAGAATGGGGATAGATCTGGTGTGAAAAACAATGTATATGAACTTTATGAACTTTGCAAGTAAACCAGTATACAATTTTAAAAAGTTAAAAATATATAATTCAGTAATATTTTATTGAAAAACAAAATTATTGTCCTCCTACGAGTTGCTGTCAAGGCTCTGAGTCATGGTAAGTCCATGTGGATCAGAACTGTGCCCCACTAGACTTTCATAAGCTTTTATTTTTTAAGTAGATCCATACTTGTAGACCCAAGAATTTAGCATCTTAGTAAGTAGTAACTTTTGTTGTGTTTTGAATTTCTTTGGAAGAAGTGACCTTTGTCCATATTTTAGATTAAATCTGCTACAGAGGTAAAGGTCTAGCACTAAAGCATTTTGAGGAGCTCTGATGGAAGGCAATGCTGTTAGCTTATGTCGAGGATGCCTGAAGATTTTGCTTTGGCTAATGCAAGCGTAAGAGCAAAGCTGCAAATAACAAAACAGTTAGGGGTTTGATTCTCTTTAACAGGAGCCCCTCTGGCATACTTCACTGCTCGCAGAATGGTTGGCTGTTCAAACCGCCAGCCACTACATGAGAATATATGCACCAGTTTGCTTCCATAAAGATTGCAGCTTTGGGAACCCCCGGAGGCGGTTCAAGTCTGTCCTGGAGGGTTTCTGTGAGTTGGAATTGGCTCTGTGGTAGCGTAGAGTTCTCCCTGAGAGACCCACAAGAGCTCTGTCTTCTCGGTCAGGATGGCTGGCTGCAGGCGCCTTCTGAAATCTTTCTCTCTCCCATATCAGGCCATAATGAAATCAATTAGAGGCTTCTGAAGTTTTTCCTTATACACAGTCCAAGAAAGAATCTGTAATTTATTATTGTAGTCCCAAGAGGCAAAACTAACAGACCATATTATTTCACAGGTGTACCGTATTATTTAAGCCTCTTAGAATTGGTGGTATTGTTAGAGGATATGATTTGATGTGTCACAGCTAAATGCTATCTTAAAAAAGAAATAACTGCATTACTCTTTATTGCAAGTGAGGTTTAAGTTAGACTCAAATCATACTTTTCCTAAAGTCTCATAGCTGCTTTAGTAGAGACATAAATGTTGCAGGTTCAGGAAACTCGAACAGAATGTACTCTTGTGTATACAGCCCAAATACAGAAGAATCTGTTTCATTGTTTAATTGCTAAAGAAGAAGCAGATAAAGTTAAGGGGGCCTTTTAGTAGAAAAAGAGGAGCAGTTGCTAGATGTTATAAACAGTTACCACTCAGTTTCTAACCAGAAGTACCTTGGAAGAAAGGTCTGACAATGTGCTTCTTGTACACTCACTCAGTGTAAATCTTGAGAAACACAGTTTTACTTTAACACACACAGGGTTGTCGTGCATCAGAGTTGACTCAGTAATAGTTGGTAAGACAAGGCAGGGAAAGTTGGGTTCTGGATCATTATTTGTGTTGCATTTATTAGAAATTAGATTTTAAAACAGATTTATGACAGAGCCTCCTGTATTTGTAAATGTCAGATTATGAAGATTTAGTGGAGACTTGAAAAGATAGGGTGATAATAGGCATAGATCAATAGTAATTAATTCTATATAATACAATGTATATGAATGAGTGTATAAAACACAATGTACAGACTCTGAGTATTACATTAGAGCACCGAGAAGCCAAACTAAAGGAAGAAATCGAAGAGCTGAATAGAAAATTTCAAAAGGCAGTTCGGGACGACATTCTATAATGAAATGTGCAGAGAGCTGGAGCCAGAAAATCAAAAGGGAGGTCTCGCTCAGCATTTCTTAAGCTGAAGGAGTTGAAAAACAAATTCAAGTCACAGGTGGCAATACTTGAAGATAGTTTGGGTAGAATGTTGAATGATCCAGGATGTATAAAAAGAAGATGGAAGGAGTACCCAGAGTCACTGTATCAGAAGGAATTGGCTGACACAGAGGAATTTCATGAAATGACATATGAGCAAGAACCTATGGTGATGAGGGAGGAAGTTCAAGTTGCTCTGAAGGAATTGACAAAAAACAAGGATCCAGGAGTTTACAGAACCAATTGATTTATTTCAACAAACAGATGCTGCCCTGGATGTGCTCACTAAGTTGTGCCAGGAAATCTGGAGGACAGCCAGGAAGGGCTCGATATTTGTTCCCATTCCAAAGAAAGGTGACCCAACAGAGTGTGGAAATTATCACACAATATCATTGATATCACATGCAAGCAAGATTCTGCTGAAAATTATCCAAAAATGTTTGGAATAATATGTCAACAAAGAACTGCCAGATGTGCAGGCTGGATTTGGAAGAGGTTGTGGTACTAGGGATATTATAGTTAATGTTAGATGGATCTTGATAGAAAGCAGAGAATTCCAGAAGAATGTCTATCTGTGCTTCATTGACTATGCAAAGGCTTTTCACTGTGTGGATCACAACAAGCTATGGCTGACTCTGAGAAGAATGGGAATCCCAGAACATTTGATCGTGCTAATGCGAAACTTATACTTGGACCAGGAGGCAGTCGTCAGAACAGAGCAAAGAGACACTGGATGGTTCAAAATCAAGAAGGGGGCCCGTCAGGGATGTATTCTGTCTCCATACCTTTTCAATCTGTATGCAGAACAGATCATCCGAGACGCTGGGCTGTACGAGGAGGAATGTGGCATCAGGATTGGTGGAAGAATCATCAACAACCTGCATTTATGCAGATGACACAACCCTGCTTGCTGAAATTGAGGAGGACCTGAAACGCTTGCTGCAGAAGGTCAAAGACTGCAGTCTTCAATATGGATTGAAGCTCAATATCAAGAAAACAAAGATTCTCACCACTGGGCCAATTGGCAGCATCAGTATGGATGGTGAAGAGATTGAGATAGTTAACAGTTTTCGTTTTCTTGGCTCCACAGTCAACACTCTTGGTAACAGCAGCCAGGAAATCAGGAGACGAATTGCATTGGGAAAGTCAGCTGTGAGGGACCTCTCAAGAGTACTGTAGTGCAACGACATCAGGCTGGAGACTAAGGTGCACCTAATCCAGGCTACAGTCTTTCCAATTGCATGCTATGCATTGGAGAGTTGGACAGTGAATAGGGATGATAGAAAGAGAATTGATGCCTTTGAGTTGTGGTGCTGGAGAAGAATGTTGAATATACCATGGACTGCTAGGAGAACAAACAGGTTTGTCCTGGAGATGGTGAAGCCAGAATGTTCCCTGGAGTCAAGGATTCTGAAGCATCATATACTTTGGATTTGTTGCAAGGAGGGACTGGTCCTTGGAGAGGGACATCATGTTTGTGAGAGTGGAGGGACGGCTTAGGAGAGGAAGACCCTTGATGAGATGGATTGATTCTGTGGGAAGGAATGTGTTTGAGACAGCGAGGTTGGGACAGGATAGAAGGGCGTTTAGGGTTCTTGTATATAGGGTCGCTATGAGTCGCAAATGACTCGATGGCACATAACAACAACAACATCAATGAAACACAACACACAGGGATGATTATATGCAAAGCAGTTTTTAAAAGGGGATAAAACATATTGATAAATTAAAACTTCAACCAGACTCTGCCACTGAGTCACAGGCAATGCTCCATTGGTTTTCAAGGCTGTAAATTTAGCAGGAGGAGACTGTGGATCACTGAAGATATCAAGTCTTCGGGTTAGCAGTGTGACCGCCTGCAGACAGTGTATGTCACCAGAGAGCCTTTGACAAATAGATGTGTTATAGTTACTATTGTTGTGTGCCATTGAGTTGGAACCTACGCATAAATCATACAGGAGAGCTTTCCCCTCTTTTTTCCATGGAACAGCTGGTGGCTTCCAGCTTCATGCCTTTGGATTGCCCCCACACCTCCTTGATGGAAGGCCACCAGTGCTCCCTCCATAGGCAAATACACAGCACTAACGAAATAACAAGGAAGCTCTGGGGCAGATCCATAGGGAGCTGCACTACTAATAGCACGGCTTTGCCTACCAACAGTAGAGAGAATTGCCATTTTTGTTAGGGACAACATATTACTCTGTTGCAAGCATCATTTTTTCTTAATTGTTTTACAAACTTTAACTTGCTTGACACATTCTGCCAAAAAAAGTGTAAAGTAAGGGGGAGTGTTGAAAATGCTGCTTGATGTTCCTAAAATGAATAATAAGCATATTTTACCCAATTTTATTTACATTGAACATTAGTTTAAGGTCTTAGGGAAAAATGAACCTTTGGAACTTACTAAGAAACCTCTGTAATACTGTAAAAGGAATGCTTCTTCTTGTTGTATCCCAGAGTCGGAAATGACTCATAGCTGACACTTCAGCAGATTTTCATAGGCAGTTAATTGCAAGGGAGGAGACGGCCCATCCTTCTCCCATGGAACAACTGGTGGCCTTGAACTATGTGCCTTTGCAATTGCAGCACACCTTCTTGCCACTAGGCCACCTCACAACTGTTAGTTAAATTTACTCTTCAGTTGTATTGAATATATACACAGAAAAAAATTCCTCTGATTAAAATGAAGTTGTTGTTGTTGTTGTTGATTGCCTTCAAATTGAACCTGACTTGTAGCAACCCTGTGAACAAAAGGCTGAAGCCTTTCTGTAACTACTGACATTTATCAAAGTTCATAGAGTTTCTGGAGGTATGTTGTTTAGGAAGTGGATGCCACTCCTGCTCCCAAACTTATCTTAAACTGGGTGCTCCACCAAACACTGTCCACCATGGGTAACCGTTATGGCATTTGACACCCCAATGGCCAAAAGTTCAGCATCACAGCAACCCCAGGTTACCTCAGTACAGCATATTGACAGAAGAGGGCTGTACTGCTTAGAAGAATGTTCCTCCAAAATAGAACAACAACCAACTTTAAATACAAAGGCCCTCCTCGAGGTCTTGTTGACTCTAAACAAGAGGCTTAAATAAAAACAAAACAAAACAATATAGTATGCTGTTGTTATGTGCCATTGAGTTGCCTGTGATGTATAGCATTGATTGATACAGTATCTGAGGCAATGGGGGTTGGTGTGTCAGAATTACTGAGACTGGTTCAGGACTGGTTCAGAGCTGCTGTATATAGATAGGGTGGCTATACTAATATTGAAGTAGTCAAAATTTTAACAAAGGAAAAGAAACTAAGCTGAAAAAATTGGGAGAAGAGAGAAAATCAATTGAAACCTCTGCCCCAACAATTTATTTCATTTTGTAGAAAATTGATCTGAATCTGGGCCGGTGCAGGTGTATGTACTGTAATATCCCTTCAGAGACCCTGTGCCCTTTATGGGATTTTTGTGACCTAACCTAACTATGCACACATGTAGGTGTTTAATTCAGTTGAAAAAGGACTTTTACTAATAGAAACTCTTAAAGAAAAATGTTCCCATTACCTCCTGAGAAGGGTTAAATGCACACGTGCTATCCCAGCAGGGAGCTCTAGTAGCCCATTCCGCAGAGGGTGGTGCTGCTGACTCAAAGGCAGTACTTCTCTGGGGTTCAAACCCACTGGCCTCTCTGAGGGGGAAAGGTGGACATTGTCTTTCCGAGTGATTTTTAGTTTGAAAACTCACTGTAAGGTCAACTGTGAATCAGTTCTGACTTGACAGCAACGAGTGAGTAACAAGTTGCAATACTGTCCCTGACACTGGGGCACTGGAGAAAGAGAGATCTGTCCCTTTCCTCATGGCCAAATGGGGAGACTGAGTCCATCCCAGGCCACCAGGACGTTTACTGTTCTGATCTGAGTGACTTCTAGTTTATGGAGCATCTGTGAAGATCTTATTATGTCCAGGGAATTAGGGTATTGCCCTTACGGTTTTCAATTTTGTAAGTAATCTTTAGATTGATGGGAAGAGGATTTAAGCAATTAATAAATACGAGTGTTCCCTACGTGGTGCATATAGTGAACATACTCAGGTTGGGTATTTGGGTCTACTCAGCAGTTCCTCAGGAGAAAAGATTGGTGCTCCGTTTCTGAGCTATCAGCCTTTTACCTGTACCCAGTGGAACTACTGTGACATCCATGGGGGAGCCAGGAGTCAGAAGGCACTCAAGGGAAACTGGTGCTGCTAATAAAAATCATGGAGGGGCAAGCATTCCAGGCCCAGTGAGCAGCATGGCTGAGGAGAACCCTGCTCAGAGATCTTAATTCAGTCCAAGGCCTAAAGTGAGGGTGATACATAAATCTAGGGTGGGACAGACTAGACTTGGAGAAGCTAAAGAGGTCATGTGTTGAATTTGGGTGCTGTCAGTGCAAGTGCAAGGAACCAAATATGTTCAAGAGTTGTTCAGAAGGAGCAAACAATAGGCTGTTGACAGGCTGGACAGAGGAAATGACAGTGAGGCAAAGGCAAGAATGAAGGACTTCCAGACTGCTAACATGGCACTACAGAGCGCGAAGCAAGTTAGAGCAGGCCTGGGAATGAAGAGGAAGGGTCCACAGTGGATGCATAAGAAACATCTGGTTTGAGATCTGTTGAAGATACTGTGCTTGGAAACATGGAAATGCAAAGGCCGGTTGGCCAGAAAACTACGGGGGTCCTGTCCACTTCTCTGGCTGTGGTGAGCCATCAGGGAATTGTGAACACCATGAGCCTACTCCTACAGTGACCAAACCCAGTGACTCGTAAGAGACACTCTGAAATGTCTGTGGATTTAATAATGAATCACAGCATAATTTAGCAGCGTATGTAAAAGACTCAGGGTTAGGCATAACCTTCTGCTTTTAATCCTCCAAAATGCCCTTTTCCCATGATCCATTTCATTTTCTTTCTATCCACCCTGCTAGAATGTGGATCTGCAGAAAAGGTGATCCCAGTCCCTCCAGAAGTATCATTTCTTTCTGTGAGGATCCTTCCTGGCTCGGTCCTGCTGCTGGGCTTCCGCGGTTCTTGACTTAGTTGTCAGGACTGAGGAGCAGCCCACAGGCACACGCAGAGAAAATCCCTGGAAATGTTCTTTGTGGAGATGAAAGCCATGATCACAGTATTCCTCCATGGCGCACCCCTGCTTTAAGTGAACCCCAAATCCAAATATTAATTTTGAGCTAAAATACACTTAGACATGGTTGGGTTTCTCCCCCCCTTCTGTATAGGATTCCACACTCTCTAGGGTTTCTTTAAATCTTTCACAGTAGGTTTAAACATTATTTAAATGAAAAGAAACTTATTTATATGCAGCTTTCTGGAACATGCCTGTTATATGCCAGTGCTTTACTTTTACCACATTAAACAAATTTAATCCCTTTAACAGTTGGTAATAGAACACACTGGGAAAATGTGTTTTTCAATTTTGCCATAATATCCCACCCTCTTTAGAACTGTGCATATTTGATATAAAATGCTAAAGTTGATCGTGAACATGTTTTCTTCTTTTTGAATAAACACTTTTACTCTTTTGTTTCCACATTAATTAAACAGTTAAGCTTCTAGAACAAAGCCACAGCTACCCGGAGTCACTGACACCGTGATGAGACGCAGAACCTGCCCCATCCCCTGCCTTGCTTGTGAATCCTTCCCCAATTAAATCTCAGACTTAGTTAGAATTATTGTTTCTCATCCCACTGGTATTACTCCACCAGTTACATATGACTCTTCTGCTACAGTTATGAGATTGTCTATAATTTCCATTGTGTTTTTAATTCCCCTTTAATACCTTGATGCTGCAGGTCCCACAGTGAAGGGCCTGCTCTCTGAAATTCCTTCGTGAGCATTCACAGGCCTCCTCAACCATAAACGCCATTCTAGGAGAGTTAATTAAAATAATTTTCACTGGCATTATCCAAGATGGAAAAGATCATCCTTTCCCCAGACTAGGACAATGAGGAAAGAGAAGAATTCTTTATGTTTGTAGGTGGTATGTTGACCTGATGGTCCGAAGTTGCACAAGTTGCACGGTCAACCAAGAGGCAGGTGGCTCAAACTACCAGCTGCTCTGAAGAAGCCGATAGGGTTAGAAGCACATGAGCTGTATTAGAGGAAAGCTTATAAAGAATAAAGATGAGGCAGGGACAGGAAGGGGAGCCTTCAGATCATAATACAGATGACACTTGTGAATGGAGAAAGGGAGGGTTGGATAGGAAGAGGAAGAGGAGGAAGAGATAGAAAGTTTGTTCTAAAGAGGTCTCAGTCAGCAGGGTTGGGCCAGCACCTAGTACCCCACAAGGAACCGGGGCGTCACAAGTGGTTTGTGATTGGCTCTGAACCAAAAGGCCAGCAGTTCCAACCTACTGTGGCTCCACTGAAGAAAGTCCTGGTGAACTGCTGCTACGTAGATCCTGGCTGGGGACACTGCTGGGGGCAGTTCTCCTCTAACTCACAGGTCACTGTGAGGTGGAAGCTGATTCAGTGGTCACTGACACAGCAGTATGTCCCTGGTGCTCTGTCACTGCCTGGGAGCAGCCTGAGGAAAACACAGCCTCAGAGCAAACGTGGGAGGGAGGAATCCACACGTGGCAGCTGTGCTGTCAGCCAGCTAGGCCCCCGCAGCTGGTTCTCCTGAACAAGTTAAAAAGGTGCACCTCCTCGGCCACTGTGTTTGGTAAATGAGAAGTGATCCAGTGTCACTCCATGATGGCAAAGACCAAAATGCTCCCATCTGGAGACTAATTTTGGTGGAGAAAAGCTCAACTGAATTTCATATCATGTTATTGTTTCAAAAATCTTCCTCCATCCAAATAATAACACACACACACACACAAACACAAACGACCGCCATAGTCATTGCTTCTAGAAGAATCTAATTAAGCTTCCCAACACTCTTTCATTTACACAGCCTAATTTTTGTATATGAATTTCCCCCCCCCCCACTTCTTTCTGAAGAAAAATTCAGAAACCAGGGAACAAATGAATAGGACATCAGAGAAGATCACTTATGATAAGAAATTGTGATGCATAATAAACATTAGCACATGTTTAACAAAAAGTGCTTCTCCAGTAGAAGTCATTCCTGCATTAATTTAATCCTGCTGTCGAAGATAATCTAATCTCTTTGAAACAGTGTTGGGTACAGTGCAGAGGGACCTTTTCTGGATCAGAGGCCAAACTTCCATTACCTGATGAGCTAATCTGACGTGACAGCCTCATATGCAGATGGGGAATCTCTTGTCAATAGTTTTTCGTCAGAGACAAAAAGAGACAAATGTCTATATTCATTCCCTCCCCTCATGCATGAGTAACGCTCCCTTTTCTGTCTTCCTTTCCCTCTATCAGGTAGTCACTGCACATTTAAATTTTAGCTTTTGTGCTCCTGAGCCAGCCTGTGCATGCAAAGCTGTTTACAGAAGCCTGGCCACCTTGTCTATTTGTTTAAGTACAGTATGTATTTTGACATGTAAATTTACATGAGGCATATTTAATCAGTCACAATGATATGCTAATTGGATTCATCTGTGAACTGAATAAAAAAAACACATTTGAAGAAAAATGAAGCGAAGTTATTACCAGCTGAGACACTTTGTAATCAGTGCTGTGCGTCATCAAAATGCAGAAAGATAAAGGTGCCAGGTATTTGCTGGGAGAGAAATGATGGGCATAATGCCGTTGAGCTAGCTTTCTGGCTTCATTAACCCCCACACACAATTTTCACTTGTGAAGATCTACTACAAAGGGCCTATTTTTGCTGTGCTTGGTGCTGATTAGCAAGAGAAATTGGTCCTCCTCACCCCCGAACAATTTACGAAGCCATTATGAATGTGCAAGTGTACGTATCCAGGTGGCAGTGGAGTGGGCCGCCCTGCGTCATGGTCCACTGGGTCTTTTCAGGTCATAATAAGTTCTGATTTTTGAGGGAGGAGAGCTAAGTTTCTGTCCTTACCTGTCACTAAAGTCACATAATAGCTTAAGAACTGAGCTGTGACTAGAACTCCGACGAGGTAGTTTTTCATTTCTCTCCAGTATGCTTATCACCTTAATAAAATAATTCAGTGCATGTATTCCACAAAGCTGAGCCATTAGAGTTGGCTGCTGACATCTTGAGATGGAGGTGACCAGAACCCTTCATACATTACCCTTTTCATACATCCACCTTCTGCACATGTTTATATAGATACACCCTCCAGAGATGCCAGCCACCATTTCTCCTTAGTCTTCAAAGCTTCTGTCATTTCGCTGCGGTCTTCCATAATTACCAAAACCTTTTGCCTTTCCAACCTTATTCAGAAATACCTGGCAGTGTGGAGAAAGCAGGAGCACAAAGGTGGGGTCAACAGCCCCCAGTGTGCTCTGAGGTGCCTCTCCCATTGGTTGGTTGATAGAATCATGGGACTGTCATTATCATCAGCTCAGAGGGTAAAGTCCTTAGGGAATTGCACTGTTGACCCAAAGGTGAGTCAAATCTACCAGCTCCACAAGAGAAGGATGGACAACCTCCTATTGTGTCATTCTCAGCCCTCAGAAACCCAAATGTAGAGTCATGTATTAGTCGGGTTAGACTCCATGACAATGAGTTTTTAATAAGTAGAATACAGGTAGATTGCACTCCTGCTTCACAGAAAGTTAAGGGTAATTATGCAGCCATGTAAGCATCTAGTTACAGGCATTGAGCTGAACAAAACTATGTGTCAGAGCAAAGGAAAGAGGTTTCCTCCGAAGATGATGATGAGTTTGATGGGGACAGAGCACTCCTATTTTCCAAGGTTAACTAATTCATCTAAAATGTGCACCAGTCAAGTGTGTGAAGCCAAGCCTTATTTCTCTTCTGTTAAAAGAATTTAAGGCTAGGAAAATGAGGTTGTGTGAGGGCAGATAGGAGAGACATGTCAATAACAGAACCCAGGGCTTTCTAGGTGAATATAGGCTGCATTCAGTTCTTATAAAGAATATAAAGGAGAAACTGGGTTTCAAATTTTATACAGCTCTCATGTTTCAGAGTAAGAGATGAGCCATATCTATGAACATTGTTATTATAAAAGTATACAAAGGGTGAAAATCTGAAATAATTTTAATACACATCTATAAACTTACAACCTAGTCGTCATTGTTGTTGTTAGGTACCATTGTGTTGAGTACAACTCATAGCGAACCTATGAGCTACAGATCTGAACCCTGCTCTATCCTGCACCATCCTCACACTTCCTGACACACAAGAGCCCACTGCAGCAGTCACTGTGTCGATTCACCTGGTCGAGGGTCTTCCTCTCCTTCGCTGACCCTCCACCTTTCCCAGAATCATGTTCTTCTCCAAGGAATAGCCCCTCCTAGCAACATGTCTATAGTATGTGAGGTGAAGCCTCATCATCCTTGCTCCCACAGAGCCCTCCGGCACTTTGTCAGTCCACCTCACTGAGGTTCTTCCTCTCTTCTGCTGATCCTCTAATTTTCCAAGTATAACATCCTTTTCCAGGGACTGGATCCTCCTGTTAGGGTGTGGAAGGATGTAAAACAAAATATCACTGTTTTTGCTTCTAATGCCAAGGGAAAGGTGGGCAATTTGCATCCACCAAGTGTTCCATAATAAGAAGATGTAAATCTGATAGAGCATCAATATAAGTCAAAATCACCTCAGTGGCAATGGCAATTTTTGCATTTTTCCCCTGAGGAGAAATTCCTTATCTACTATTTTTATCCTTTGTTCTTTTTTGTTCCTTTACTACAGCTCTCCATGTAACCCACTTCAGACACTTACTGCCTCATATGTAAGCAAAGATCTGGGTTCCTCATCATCTCCTTTCATTGCCCCCAACCTCAGGGCCTCCTGTGAAGCCCTCTAGATGCCTCTCATGCTGGTGTGAGTGTGTCACTGATTTGCCCATGACTCTCAAGCATCTTATTTAGTCCTGAGGAAAGTTCGAAGCTTTATGTTGGTCTGCACTTTGCTGCACAGCCTGGCTCTAAATCAGCTCTCCAGATTGGCCCTTGATTCCCCGCTCTTGCAGTTACACTTAGATATTCACCCTTTGGCTGCCTAGGTTGCTGGATTTGATAATGTCACCTTTAAAATTGCCTGAATCCCTGCAAAACAAGTCCCTTCTAGCAGGATAGATGTTTCTTATGAGTTCCAGATGATGCCTTGGTCATGATCATGTATCTCTTCCATTTCCCCTCTTAGATGGAAAGCTCCTGAGAGGGAAAAGAAATAATTTGCTCTTGACTCATTTAGCTAATCCATGATTGAATTTCGAGTCTGACAGAACTCTTTCTGACTCCCATATCTATGTTATTTCTGACTCCAGAACTGTTGGTCTCTTTTACTGCTAAGCTCTGCCTCCAGAGACTGTTTATTCATCTATGTATCTGTCAGAGAACAGAGTATAGCATATCATAGCATGTTGTGTATATATAGTAGGCACTCAAAAGATATTCAGTGAGCAGATGAGTAGATGAATTATGAGTAAGGAATGGGGTGGATATAGTTTTTCAGAATACGTCTGGCATTTCCATTACAGCTAGCATAGCAAGATGCCCTGAGATTTCTTTGCCTCGGGGTCAGCAACTCCCCCAGCCCCGGATTGTAAACCTGATTGCCTGCATCACTACTGATCCAAAAGGATTAAGGTTAAATTAAAAATAAGCATCTGATGGATTTGGACGGACATTTTGGCAAGTAGATGGAACTAGCACAAAGCTAGCAGTACACAAACCAGAAAAGAGGACAAGCGTTTGACTAGTAAATGGCAAATGAGGGATTATGGCCTAGAAAACTCATCCCACCTTCCTCTAAGGAATTCATTGTCAGGAATCTGCATCGGAAAACACAGGAGCATCTCAAGGTGGCCCAGTTCTTCCGGAATCCCTCCGCCAAGATTCCTGCCATTGTCCCTGAACTCACAGCTTCTTAACATGATACTGTCCTCACCTCTCCAGGACCACTTAACACAGGACATGCTGAAAGCCAGCTGGACTTTTTATGTCATTATTGAAAGGATAGTATCAGCTCCTGAGAACATACCACACAAGAAAGGCATTGATTAACTTTACTTAGGAGAAGAAAAGTGCAACAATTAATGAATGGAAATCCAAAGTTTCTGTAAATTTTCATTAAAAGTAATAATAATTTAAAAAAATTGAAAAAAGGAAGGGCAACATGTTAAAAGAGACAATGTATTAGGGTTCAAGTATTTTCAGATTTGCTCCTGGGTCTGCCCACTGACTGCATCTGTGATTATCAAAAAGGCATGAGCTTTCGTATCCTTCAGGTTCCAAATTATGAAAAAGAGATATGGGTTTAATAACCTTGTAGATCTTTTCAACTCAAAGACTTTCTTTGACTATACCTCCTCTAATGTGGCTCAAGCCTCTCCAGGTCTTTCCTTCTAGTCTATCCACTCTGCCTCATAGATTGCATTATTGATGTAAATATTTAAAATGCTAGCACAAGACCAGCAGTACCAGGGGATTTCAGATGCTCTGAGTGGCATTTATCTGGCTAACTTGGATCTTTACCACTGAAAAGTGAAAAATTGAAATTGGGAGTGTAAACATCCTTCCAATATACTTTTTTAAATAAAATATTTATTTCTCCAGACATTTTGAACTGCCTGACATAGGGACAAGAATACCTTTACTTATTCATTACTATCTTTGCCAGAAACAAAGAATAAGGATGCTACACATTGTGTGACTATTTTCCAGAAAGTTATAAACTCTTTTTAGCCATAACAGAGTGCAACATATATTTCAGCCTTTGGATATTTTCAGCATCAGTCCCATCAAATTATGGATCAGAATTGTAAACATGTTCAACACAATAGGGCTTAACTGAATGACAGTTTTATTTTAAGAAAAAAAATTCTTTAAAAGTTACAAAACCAAGAGGAAGACCCTGGATGAGATGGATTGGTACAGTGACTGGGGTAATGGGGAAGGTGTGTTGGAGACAATGAGATCGACACAGGGTAGAGCACGGCTTAGGGCTATTGTACGTATGGTCGCTATGAGTCACAGGTGACTCGATGGCACATAACAACAACAATTATTGGTGTAAATTTAATACTGTTATGTGCTTTCAAGTAAAAAACAGCTCATATCTGAGCTTTCAGCAGGTTTTCAGAGGCTGTAAGTCATGTGGGAAGAGATCGACCTTGGAGCAGTTGGTGGGTTCATACTGTCTGCCTTTGGACGTAGTAGCACCGCTCCTTCTGCATTAGGCCACTCTTACATTCCTCCTGTTGTTATATGCTATTGAATCAGGTCTGATCCAGAACTAACCCTCCAGCAAGTTTTTAGGAGCTCTAAATCACACAGGAGGCAACTGCCCATCTGTCTCCCTCATACCAGCTGATGTATTCAAACTGCCTGCCTTTGAGATGGCAACACAACCTCTTACCATTGAGTCATCAGAGCTCCTTAGAGAAGTAGAAATTGCTCATCATATTTTTGCCACTCTTACTTTTTCCCTATCAGAAGTGTCATTGTTTTTGGTCAAAAATTCTTCTAGTTGGTATAGCACTGGTCTGTCCATTTTCTATACAGAGGTAACTCATGATTCCTGAGCACTGTGACACTGATATGTTACATGTGATAATGATTACCCATGGTGGACAGTGTTTGATGGTGCTCCCTGATTAAAACAAGCTTGGAAGCATAAGTGGCATCCACTTCCATAATAGCTTGCCTCTAGAAACCCTACAAACTTGGAGAGATGAAGAAAGTTATATAAGTGTTCTGTTCTTTCATTCATAGGGTTACTATGAGTCATATGCTTGTTCAAATTAAGGCCTAAGAAAAAGAAAAGAAGTCCACAAGAACCAAGGTGTGATCTTGAATCTATTTCGTCTGAAGTTCAAGATCACCTTAGGAATAGGTTTGAAGTATTGGAAACCAATGATTAAAGGCAATTGTAATCAAAGGCCATTGTGATTGAAAACCATTGACATTAAAGACACCAACCAGAAAGAAAGCAAAAAAAGTCATTCAAAAACAGAAGAAAAGAAAAAGCTGAAATGGGTGTCAGAAGAGACTCTAGAAATGCACTAGAGCAGGGAGAAGCCAAAACAAAAGGAAAACATACCGACATAAAAGAGCTGAACTAAAGATTGCAAAAGGCAGCTAGGGACAACAAAAAGAAGTATTATAATGGAATGTGTGGAGAGCTGGAATTAGAGACCAAAAAGACAAGAACTTGCTCTGCATATCTTAAGCTGAGAGAACTGAAAAACAAATTTAAACCTCAAGTCACAATATTGAAAGATGCCATAGGCAATAACATTGAATGACCCAGAAAGTATAAAAAGAAGATGGAGAGAATACACAGGATCACTGTATCAGAAAGAACTGATTGACACTGAAATATTTCAGAAAGTACCATATAAGCAGGAACCAGTGGTAGTGAAGAAGGGAGTAGAAGCTGCATTGAAGGCATTGGTAAAAAATAAGGCCCCAGAAATTGATGTGACACCAACTGACTTGTTTCAATTAACAAACATGCAGTGTTGGATGCACTCAACAGTCTATGGCAAGAAATTTGGAAGATGACTGGCTGTCCAACAGATTAGAGGAGGTCCATATTTGTTCCCATTCTCAAGAAAGGTCATCCAACTATGGGTGGAAACTATTGAACAATATCACTAATCTCACATGCAAGTAGAATACTGCTGAAGGTCATTTAAAAAATGGCTGGAAAAGTACATAGATAAGGAACTGCCAGAAGTTCAAGTAGGGTTTAGAAGAGGCCATGGCATGAGGGATATCAATGCTGACATCAGATGGATCTGGGCTGAAAGTAGAGAATACCCGAAGAATGTCTATTTGTGCTTTATTGACTATGCAAAGGTGTTTGACAGTGTGGATCATAACTTGTTGTGGCTGACATTGAGAAGAATGTGAATCCCAGAGCACTTGATTATTCTCATGCAGAAACTATACCTGGACCAGGAGGCTGTTGTGTGAACAGTGCAGGGAAGTATTGCATGACTTAAAATTAAGAAGGGAGTGTGGCAGGGTTGTTGTTCTCTCTGTATACCTATTCAATCTGTATACCGAGCAAATTATTTGCGAAACTGGACTCTGTGAAGAAGAATGTGGCATCAAGATAAAAGGGAAACTCAACAATAACCTGTGTTATGTATGTGGCACAAACTTACTTGCTGAAAGTGAGGAGCACTTGAAGTACTTGTTGCAGAAGATCAAGGAGTGCAGCCTTCAATATAGGTTGCATCTCAATGTCAAGAAAACAAAGATTCTTATCATTGGACCAATAGGCAACATCATGATGGGTGGAGAAGAAATTGAAACTCTCAACAACTTCATCTTACTTGGATCCACCAGCAGTCAGAAAATGAGATGCATTGTGCTGGGAAAGTCTTCAGTTAGGTATTTCTCCAAATTATTGTGGAGTAATAATGAGAGCTTGAGGACTAAGATGCATCTGATTCAGGCTATGATCTTTCCAGTCACTTGCTATGCATCTGAGTATTGGACAGTGAATAAGGATGACAGAAGAAGAACTGATGCCTTTGAGCTACAATTTTGGAGAAGAGCACTGAACATCCCATGGACTGCCAAAAGAATAAATAGGTAGGTCTTGGAGACTGCAGCTGAAGTGCTCTTTGGCGGCAAGGATAATGAGGCTTTGCCTCACATACTTGGGCATGCTGCTTGGAGGGACTCTTCCTTGGAGAAAGACATGATGCTGGGAAGGGTGGAGGGTTGGCAAAGGGGAGGAAACCCCTCAACCAGGTGGATTGACACAGTGACTGCTGCAATGGGCTCTAGAAAATCGGGAAGTGTGAAGATGGTGCAGTATAGGCCAGGGCTCAGATCTCCCATTCATTCATAAAGTTACTGTGGGTGATACTTGACTTGAGGGCACTAACAACTGTGAATTTTGTTGCAACTCCTGCATATTCTTGTTAAGAACAAACTGTCATTCTTGTGGTATGCTCTTCAGTAACTAATTATAATTAAGCCTCACTTTTGTTGACTTATAGGCGGGAAATGATAGCTTTTTAAAGCAACAATGAAAGTGAAAGCTCAAGACCCTTTTGCATCTCTGGACCCTATTTTTTAGGGTATTTTATCTCTTGTTCCTCTTTGAAACAATTCTTTATCTCAGCAGCTGAACATTCTTCTTTCCCCCTGTGCCGTCTCCAATTACAATTTATTCTCTCTGATGAATTTGCTTTAAGCACAATCTTCATAATGATTGGGGGTTTAGAGTTTTCTGTACCTGCAACATGAGCTAGAAGTTGACATATTCTATGCCCTCACCTCCTCCTGGCCTCCTTCTGAACTCTAGTGGCCCAGTGTGTAGGGAGGTAAGCTGCCAACCCAAAGACAGATGGTTCAAATTCACTACCTGCTTTGCAGGAGAAAGATGAGTAGTCCTCCCCTGGGTTTTGTAGCCTCTGAAAACTTGCTGGAGGGTCAACTCTCAGTCAGTTCAGACTCAATGGTACGTAACAATAATAACAATAATAAATGCATTACAAAAATAATGATTTGGTAATTTTAAACAAAATTTCCCTTAAAAATAAAGTCATCCATTCAATCAGATTTTAATTGAAGCCTTCTCCAAAATCAGGTCTGTGTTGACACAAGCTTGGATTGGCCCTCTCTGAATCTCTTAAAGCACACTTCTCCTTTGGGGTTACACATACTTAATTTTTTAAGGGGATATTATGAATGCAGTCCCCACAAATTAGATTCCCACATTTGGGAAAATTGCAGGGGTCAGCACATCCGTAGTGCAATGGATAATCCTTGCCTTGGGAAAATCACATTCCTGATCATGGTATCTCCCCTGCTAGGCATACACACTTCAGATTTAATGCTAAGTTATCACCTTTTTAGTAGGAACAGAAAAAGTACATAGAGCCAATTACTGTTGAGAGAATTTCATCTCATAACGTAGACACCCTTGTGTTTTAGAGTAGAACTATACTCCATGGACTTTTCAGGGGGCGATATCATTTTTTTTAATTAGTTCATTAATTGTTGCACTTTTCTCCTTGCCCCCCACCCCAGTTCACTCTTTTTTAAAAAAATAAAAGAAAAAATCTTTCATTGTTATACAATCCCTTCCCCCAAGTCTACTCCACTATGCAGCCTTCGTTCAGGATTCCTGTCATGACAATAATACCTAATGATATATCCCTTTTAAACAGTTCTTTTTCCCTCATCTGTTTCAATGCAGTATACATAATTTTTCCCATCTTTTGAAAGTCGATGGCCAGGTATTTTCTTCTGAGGTACCTCTGTTTGGATTCAAGCTGCCAACCTTTTAGTTAGCCACCAAGTCCGTTAATATCTGTGCCACCCAGAGACTACAAGGCACACATATTAAGTCTTTTTTAAATTTATTTATTTTTATTTTATTATTTTTTGTGTGTGTACCATAAAATCAGATCTGACTGGTACAGGAGGAGACTGCCCCTCCTTCTCCAGCAAAGCATCTGGTGGATTTGAACCTTAACCTTAAGTCTTTTTAAAAATATGGCATTTCTATAGAGATGAAGAGGGTGAAGTGTCTCATTGTGGCATTGCTTGTGCGGCTAATAAGAATGTATAATTCCTTCCTCCCCCCATCTTTTGCTTTACTTTCTCCTTCTTGACCATCTCAGGTTTATTTGGCTGGTTTGGTTTTCATTCTTCATAAATTTTCCCCTAAACACATCTGTGTTTAAGATGTTCTCCTCCTGTTTTCAGTGCTACTCATTAGTCATTTAATCAAAGACTGCTTTTGACGCTTCTTGGTTTATAAAATTATAAAATTCAGATTAAGTTATTTTCAATGATCATATCTGAAATTAGTCATAGCAATTCTTAAGCACCCCACAGGGGTGTTTTGAGGATTAATTAATGTGAGGAAAATTCTGTGGGCCATGATGTACTATATACATGCAAGAAGTAATTGTGATTATCAGACGGTAATTGCCTGTGGTTTTCTGACCTCCTTTCTTTGTTCTTTGCCTATTACGCTGTGTCTAGTTGAGGGGTCTGTGTTATTAGGTATTCCATAATTTTAGACAGCCATTAAATACCATGACAATTGTAAAGGATTGTTTGTGCGTTCCTCACAGTATGATGAACTTTCCATCCCACTGTTTAGTGTCCTTTCTGAAAAAATAGTGGCCCTTCTCTGAATTGTCAACAGTTTCGGCGAGGTTTGCTTACTTTGATACCTTGGAATTTAGGAGAAAGGTCTGTGCGTAGGTTTGTAAATGTCAAGTTGCACTCCATGGCACCACGACTTTGTGCTCTGAAATTGGTGTTTTTAATGCCGATGACCTTTGAGGTGAGGGCAGCCACTTTTTATCCTTTCAGTTCTTGGGTCATGCCTGCTGCCTAAATGCCATTCCCTTGTGAATAGACTTTGCTGTGGGGAGATGTTTTTGCTGATGAATGTTTTTGTTAGGAAACTTAGCAAACCTTTCAAGTCTGAAAGTGAGGAAGCTCTGCAGACCCTCCAGGAGACCTGCTCCTGGCATAACTGGTCACATGGCCAGGAGGATCCCTGCACACAGGGCAAGCCAAATGAGAGGACGTCATTAATAGAGAGGAAAATATTTCCTGCACAAGGCATTAAACTCCCACTCTTCTTAGGGCCAAGTTTCTTAGATTAGAGGACAGTTTACCACTTCACACAATGTATTATCTTAATTGCCCAGGTAGTTTCTCATTTAATCAAACTCATATTATCCAGCCTTGTTTTCTCTGTCTTTGCTTTAAAATGACTACATGCTTTGCATATAGAAGGGTTCCAGAACTTTACTAATGTGTTTGGCTTTGAATAAAAGTAAAGAAATTGTAAATGAGGGAATTTAGGAAGACTTTTCTCTGAATTATGAATGTTGTTAGCTGGTATTGACCTGATCCCCCAAGTCATTGTGAGCACATGCAGAATGAAATGGGGTCGGGTTTTCATTTTCTCTTTCTGGGAGGCATATTACCAAGCCTTTCATCATAATCTATTCTAATCTAGAAAATCTGCTGAAACCTGTTTATCATCATAGTACCACACAGGCCTGTACTGACAGACAACATTTGAGATGCATTGGCAAGTAACTGAGCACAGGTCTTCTTTGTAGGAGGCAGTAATTCTACCACTGCCCCTCTTACTAGTGGCTGCTGTTGGGTACCTGTCTAGACAGAACCCTTCAGTGGATTTTCAGAGACTATAAATCACACAGGAGGACATTGCCCATCTATCTTCTGTAGAACAGCTGATGTGTTAGAAGCACATGCCTTTGGGTTGGCAGCACAGATCCTTATCACTAGGCTGCCGGAATATAAAATAAATCATTGATTCACTGACATCTGTTTTAAGTATTTCATCAGTTGCAAATCTTTGTAAGTCAGCGCTCTCTTCCACTAATATCACATACAAGCAAAATCTTGCTGAAAAGTATCCAGAATTTACCAGAACAGTGGAAGCAGGAGCGGCATCCACTTCTGAAATGGCTTGCCTCCGGAAACTATGTACGAACAGTGCTCAGGCCGTTCATTCATAGGGTCGCTATGAGTAGTCTACGACTCGACAGCATCAAACAACAACAACAACCAGAACAGTACCTCAACAGAGAACTTCCAGAGATGTCATTGCTAATATCAGATGACTCTTGGCTGAAACCAGATAGTACCAGAAGTATGTCTATTTGTGTTTTAGTAGTTATGCAAAGTTAATAAAACTATTCCAGTGTGGGTCACTGAAGGATCCCTGAAGGGTTAATGGCTCTACTCAGGAGTCTGCTGTACAAGGAAATGTTTCAGGAACCCTGAGACCCTTGCAGACAAGGGACCCTCAGATAGTTGGGGCTGCACACAGCTCTGACTTTGCTCCAGGGATTGCTCCATGGCAGCACTCCCTGATGAGCTCTTTTACCGCTAAAGAGTTAAGCTCTCTGAGAAAAGTTCTGAAGGCTATGGAATGTTTCCAGGTATGTCCCTTGGAACACTTTGAGTCAACAGTCTTTTATCAGACTTACTTAACCATTACATTCATAAGTCAAAATATAGTAAGAAAACACAGAGTCTCTGGTCAAATAACTCCAGCCAAAATATTTTTTTTTGTTTCTCTGTACCCTGAAAGATGTGTACATGCACCTAAGCACCATGAAAAATGTGTACATGAACTTCAGCACCCTGAGAAATGTGTATGAACACTTCAGTGCTCTGATAAATGCATACATATACTTCAGTACCCTGAAAAATGTGCACAAGTGCTTCAGCATATGCCTCTCTTTATGCTTTATAATAAATACGAAGTTCAGCTCTAAACAGGTGCTGCTAGCCTAACAGAGCTCAGCCCTTCATCTCCGTATCTCTAATGGGTCTCTGCCTTCTGTGATCTGTGAACCCAGAACAGCAGGTACAAAGGTCATAACAAATTATGGCTAACACAGAAGAATGAGAATCCCACATTTCTCCTCATAGAGCCCAGCCTCCAGGATAATCTGTTCTGCATATAGGTTGAAAAGGTATGGAGATAGGATGCATCCCTGGAGTACGCCCTTCCCAATTTTGAACCATGCAGTGTTCCTTTGCTCTGTTCTGATGACTGCCTCCTGGTCCAAGTATAGGTTTCACATTAGCATGATCAAGTGTCTGGGATTCCCATTTTTCTCAGAGTCAGCCACAGTTTGTTATGATCCACACAGTCAAAGGGCATTATGCTGATTGAAATATCTCAGTCACAAAAGGATAAGTACTGCATAATGCCACTGTTATAAAACAGGACTGACATGAGGGTTAGTTGGAAACTACAAAAAGAGGGGATAAATAATGAACACTGCATTTAAATAGATGAGGGAAAGAACTGTCTCAAAAAATATATGAGTAGGTATTCATGACAACAGTCCAGAATAAGAGGTACATAGCAGAGTGGACAGAGAGGATAGGGAGGAAACTGTTCAACAATGAAAGACTCTTTTAAAGAGAAAAGTGACCTTGGAGGGTGTACAAAAATGAGTGAATGGAAATCCAAATTTTCTATAAACTTTCATTAAAATATCAATAAAAGGGGAGGGGGAAGAAGAAGTAGTAGAAGAAGAAAGATCAATGACTTAGAATTTGGATGTTGGAGAAGAGTGCTGAGTATCTCACGGACTTTCAAAAAAAACAAACAAGTCAGCCTTAGCGCAAGTACAACCAGGGTGCTCCTGAGAGGCAGGTATGGTGAAATTTCATCTCATGGACTTTGGGCATGTTGTCAGGAGGGACCAATTTTGGGGAAAAAATATGATGCGAGGAAAGATGGAGGATTAGAGAGAGGAAGACCCTCAAGGAATGGTATAATAACTCTTCCAATGGGCTTGAACGTGCTAGAAATGGTGAGGACGGTGCAGCATAGGGCAGGTCTGTTGTTCATAAGGTCACTATGAGTCGTAGTTATCTTGATAACATCTGACCACAACAAGAGTTATTCACATTTACAAACCAGCTACTAATGCCAAAAATTAAGAAACTGTGGATTTTTACCAACTTCTACACTCTGGAATTTACCAAGCTTATCCAGAAACCCTATGAACCTGGAGAGAGAATGAAAGGCATTCAAGCATCGAGGAGTCTCCTTCATAGGGTCGCTATGAGTTGCCTGCAGCTCAAAGGCACTTAACAACAACAACAACATAGTCAAGATGCATTGACTAATGCTTGAAATGTGAAAATTAGAAACAGGAAAGATCAATAGTTGGAAAATGTAGAATTAGTGATAGAAATGTCTGCAGAGATCATGCGATGAAATTTTGCAACACCAACAACTTATCATTGAGATACTGTTTTAAACACTATAAATGACAATTTTACATGTAAACCTTATTGGGTAGATAGCATAGCTATGTCGTATGTGAGAAGACTCCATCTGTGAAAAGAAACACATGAGAAACTGAGTCTTACCAGTCAGAAAAAGGCCAAAAATCAAAATATAGAACAGATTGTTAAGTGCTGGTTTTGCAAGTTCAGGTTGAAACTGAAGATCACTAGGTGTGAATTTAAGTTCACATCTCAGCCCAATTTAGAGACAATTTAAATAGGGTTGACATATTGGACACTAATGATCAAAGCCCAAATGAGTTTAGGATAACATCAAGGACATTATACATGGAAAACCAAAAAGTCATTGAAAAGATAAGAAAGAAAGGAAAAAATGAGAATAGATATCAGAAGAGACTCTGAAACTTGCTCTTGAACATACAACAGCTCAAACGAATGGAAAATGTCGTGAAGTAAAGGAGCTGAGCAGTAAGAGTAGACAAAGTATTGTAGTGAAAAGTAGAAATGCCTGTAGGTTGTTTTTTTTTTTTTTTGGTTTGTTTGTTTTTTAAAAGGGAAGAAAAATTATGTATTTTTCAAGCTGAAATAACTCAAGGAAAAAAAAAACACCCTCAAGTCTTAAATTAAAATATCGAAGAGTTCTATGAGAATAATATTGAATGACCCACAAAGCATCAAAATTGGTGTGAGTAATGCACGGATGCTGTAACAACAAAAATTGGTTGACATTCAAGCATTTCAAGAAGTATTCTATGGTCTAGAACCAATGATCCTGAAGGAAGAAGTTCAAGCTGCACTGAAGGCCTGAACAGTGCAGAAAAAAAGAAAGAAAGGCTCCAAGGTCCCGGAATTGGTGGAATATCAGTGAGGATGAGTCAGCAATGGAAGCGACACTGGATGCTCACTTATCTGGGCCAAGAAATTTGGAAGTCATCCACCTAGACAGCAAACTACATGAGGACCTTGTGTTCCTATTCCAAAGAAAGAGGATTGAACAGCATTGGATATTATTGCACAGTGTCATTTCTCTCACACACAAGTGACATTTTGTTGAAGATCGTTCAAAAAGGCTTACGGCTATTTTAGTAACAGGAAACTAAAAAAATTCTTCCAAGGTTCAGAAGAGGATAAGAGGTTGGGAAACAGGTGATATTATTGCTGATGTTAGATGGATATTGACAAAAAAGAGAATATTAGAAAAGTGATTACCAATTCGTCCACTGCTCTGATCATTCAACTCTGAGTTGCAATATGTTGTGGATAACATTGCAAAGGGTAAATAAGTTGTGCTTGTATGAAACCTATACTTAGAGGAAGAAACAATTACCCAAATAGAAGAACTGGATATTTCATGACTTAAAATCAGAAGTGTTTTGCATCATATTTGTATCTTTTCAATATACTTATTTAATCTGTATGCTGAGTAAATAATTCAAGAAAAAGTGGACTATGTAAAGAAGAATGTAGCATCAGAGTTGGAAGGAGACTTATTGACATAATATAACATAATAGGAAAATAATGCAAACTTGCTTACTGAAAAGAAAAAAGGACTTGATGCATTTATTGTTGAAGATCAATGCATATAACCTTCAGAAGGACTGCACATCAGTATAAAGAAAGCAAGACTTCTCACAACTGAGCCAACAAGCATCATCATGATAAATGGAGAAGAGATTGTAGTTGCTAGGTTTCAATTTACCTAGATCTAAATTCAACATCCTTGGAAGCAACAGTCAAGAAATCAAAGGTTGACTTGTACTGGTCTATATCTGCAAAAGACCACTTTAAAATGTTAAAAAGCATTTTAGGGCATTATGATTATCATAAGAGTCTGGAAGGAAGGTTGCAGAGTGGAGTATACTCGGGGTCAGGGTGGGGGTGCAGGGGGATTGTATACCAATGAAGGAGTTTTTCTTTTACTTTTCAAAGAGAAGAGTGAAATGGGGGGCCGTGGAGAAAAGTGCAACAATGAAAGAATGGAATTCCAAAATCTCTGTAGACCTTCATTGAAATTAATAAAAAAAAAATTTTAAAAGTGTTAAAAAGCAAAGATGTCACTTTATACGCTAAAGTGTACCAGACCTAAGCCATGGACTTTAGTCACCTCACATGCATGAGAAAGCTGGACAGTGAATAAAGAAGACCAAAGAATAATTGCTACCTTTGAATGACATTGTTAGTGAAGAATATTGCATATATGACAGACATTTAGGAGAACTAAATATGTCGGGGAAGAAGTTTGGTCAGAACGCCCATTAGTAGAAAGGACGGTAAGATCTCTTTCCATCTTCTTTTTGATTCATCCTTCCCGGCTGAAATGGAGTGGCCTTCAACACTGGACCTTTAAAATAAAAATGGAAAAACATTATCAAACACTTTTATACTGTTCTTCAGAGTTACAATGCTGTCCCAAAGGACACATTAAATGTGGAAAAGGAAACAAAAACAATAATGGAACCACCTTATATTTATGGCTTTTGATAGTTTTCATTACTATTTTATATTTTATGTATTAATTGATATAATTCAACTCTAGTACAGTTTTGTGAAGTTGCCAGCAAAGTTCCTTTTATTTATAGGTTCAGGATGACTAAATGAAGATTTGATACTTTTAGGACTAAAATGGCTCTCTTGAATATGAGTCTGGTGACTTTTCAGTTGGTTGAAGGTTCGAGTTCTGCTACTCAGAACCGAGGCAGGTACAAAGAAAGTAGGAGGAGAGAGTGTGTGATTAAATTGGGTGTAGTTAACACTTTTATAAATATGGGTTAGGGGAACTGTTAGAAAAGTGGATTTTGAGGTTTATTGCTCTAATTCAGTCCTAGTAGATATTTATTGCTCTTAGTGATGTTATATGGAGATAAGAAGATGTAGTTGAATGAGAAGGCTGTTGAATGAGAACATTATTCGTATATTTAGAAGGGGCACTGTGTTATTTCTATGTAAATTGTGTAGTCCAGGTGCCAACGTATGGACTCTTGAGAACTATTTGCAGACCTGCTGTAAGCTTCCCAGATGACAAGTCAACAGGATGTATTTATGATAACCTGGATGTCAGGTATTGATATTTTACCTCCAGTTATTTCTGTGAGTTGTACTTTACTTGATGGCACCTGACAACAACAGCTTCATGAAAAAGCCTTTTTGTTCACTGGATTCTTTTCTTTCTCTGTGAGAAATAGGCATATAAAGAAGATCCTTATTTATTTATTTAGATCCCAGGATAATCATATTTATATGTTTATGAGGATGATTGATAATGAATGCCTAATGGTGTTAGTGATGGCAATTACAAAGTGTAAGTAACTTAGATTTGTAACTAGAAAGTCAACAGGTAGTCTGGTCCCAGGAAGCTGTGGCTACATTTTCTTGGCCACAGCAAGAGAGAATGCATGGAGAGTATGTG
>NW_006399810.1:11710638-11737992 GCF_000299155.1 Elephantulus edwardii | reverse complement strand
GAGGAGATTGTCCATCCTTCTTCTGCTGAGCAGCTGGTGGATTTGAACTTTGTGCCTTTGGGATTGCAGCACAATTTCTTACCGCTAGACCACTCTGAAAAGAAATACAGTAAAAGTAAAGATCTTTCTTGTTATGTCTAGATGAGGAAGATAGGAAACCCATTACAGTGGTTGAATCTGGGACCCTACTCTTTATTTTTAACTTTTTTGATCATGAATAGCTGTTTGATCACAAACCTTACAAGGTAAATAGATGTTTGGTAGCCTGGTAAAACTGATGTTGATGGTGGTAATAATGATGAAATAAACATTTTTTAATACTCATGTTGTCAATAAGGAAACCAAGGCAATAGAAACCATGGGTGGCACTCAATTTAGGGATGAATTATAAACATTATCAGCTGTCAGTTCAGAGTTAATGAAAACACACACACACATAAAATAAAGTGCATAAATGCATATTAAAAAAGTATAAATGCATATTAAATAAAACCATATATTCATTGTTTGGAAAAAAGTGTTATGACCAGGGCTTACATGCCCAATGCTATATCTCCCCTAGGAGTAAATGTTTCAGTGTTTGCTAATCCATGGCAACATTACACAGCATAATTATTGGGAATAAAGACAGCAGATTATATATAGCCATTCCATTACTGAAAGATATTTATTGGTTTTAACTCTTCCCCCCAATATAATTTGATTACATATTTGATTAGATATAATCAAAATATACAAAGGCATGTTTTTTGATTTGGGGTTGAGACTAAGATGTGACTCTTGCTCATAATAGGCTGTGAGCTGATTGAATTTGGCCTTTCCTTTAAAAAGGTTTTGGCTGCCAGTCTGGGGGCTATTTCCAGGTTGGGAAGATGAATGGAACAGCCAGAGTCTGCAAAAGTGTGCTTTCTAGTTTGGGGTTGAAACTAGGGTGTGGCTCTTGCTCACAATAGGCTGTGAGCTGATTGGATTTGGCCTTGCCTTCGAAAAGGTTTTTGAACACTCGGGCCTATGGCTCTCAGGCCTGGTTTTTGTGAATCTCTCAAATAAAACAGGCTTGGAGGCAAGAGTGGCATCTACTTCCAAAAAAGGCTTGCCTCTGGAAACTATGAGCTTGGAGAAAAGATAAAAGTTGAATGTTCAAGACTTTCATTCATAGGGTCACTATGGGTCTTCTATGACCCTAAGGCACTTAACAACAACAACAATCAAAATATATAGTTTTAGTCAAACTGATGATCATAAATGGTTGTTTGTTGTTATGTTCTGCAACACACTCATCCAGATTGCCCCAGTCACCGCATCAATCCACCTCCCAGAGGGCCTTCCCGTCCTGTGCTTGCCCTCCACCCTCCCAAGCATGATGTCCTTCTCCAAGGACTGGTCCCTCCTTACAACATGACCAAAGTATGTCAGATGAAGTTTCAGAATTCTTGCCTCCAAGGAGCAGCCTGGTTTAACCCTCTCCAGGATGAATCTGTTTGCTTTCTCAGCACTCTTCTCCAACACCAAAGCTCAAAAACATTGTCCAGCTCTCTGATGCATAACAACTGATTGCAAAGACCGTGGCCTGTACCAGACACACCTTAGTCTCCAGACACACCGTTGCTCTTCAGTACTTTAGAGAGGTCCCTAACAGCAGACTTTCCCATCATAAATGGTTGTTGTTGTTGTTATGTGCCTTCGAGTCGCTTGTGACTAGTCATAATTCATTTACATTTATCCTACTACAATTGAGGTCAAGCAGGTTTTTTATAGATTTATTAGCCATTGGTAAGTTGTTTAAATATTTTAATTTTGTTGTATTTTCTCACTTTATTATTGTGAGGGGCTCTTTGAGCCTAATAAGTAAGGAGTTGCTCTGCCAACCCAAAGGTGAAGGTTTGAATCTGTCAGCTATTCCACAGGAGAAACATGTCCAATCTCTGGTGCCATTTATAGCCCTGAAAACCTGCTGGCTCATCTGCTATGAGTCAGTTATGAACTGATGGCAATAAATTAGAGAGGTTTTGAGGGTTATTAAACTATTTTGCCTATTAATTGTCAATAAGTTATATATATGCTGTAAAAACACAGCTTTATCACTATATATGCTAGTTTTTATTTTTATCTTTTACTTATTCACTGTTGCACATTTTCTTTCCCCTTCCTCTCCCCCAGCCTCCCATGCAATGCACCCCTTGTTCCAGATTTTTTCAAACATATAATTCATAATCATATATTCCTTTCAGATAAACCCTCCCCTCATCTGTTCTAATGCAGTGCTTATTATCTATCCACTCTTTCCCCATTCCCTTCCCAACCCTCCCATGTCTGGAGCTTTTTGTAATAGTGATGTTATTACATGCTAGTTTTTAATTGTATAAAAAATGGGGGCAAAGTACAGTTAAATAATCAATATTTTCTTTTAAGGAAATAATGTTTTTTGGATCTCAATACTTTATGCTATGATAATGCCATTTGTTATTACAATTTTATCATTAATGTCAATAATACCTATACTTTCTTTTAAAAATTTAGAGCCTGTAATTCATTTGTACTTTCTTATGGGTAGTATACAGTAGCACGGAGCCATAATCACACAGCATGTAACACACTTAACTACTAACTAAAAGAGCAATTGTTCAAATCTATCAGATACTCTGAAAGAGGAACAGTATGGCAGTCTGCTTCCATTAAGGTTTACAGCTATGGATAGCCCACAAAGAAGTTTGGCTCTGTCCTATAGGATCTCTGTGAATTGGAGTTAACTATACAGGAGTGGATTTTGGTTAGATAGTATGAAATAGCCCAAGAGAGAAAGGCTCTCGATGAGATGGATTGATTCAGTCACTGGGATGAAGGGAGTTGGTGTGTCAGGAACAATAAGATTGTCACAGGATAGAGCAGGGTTTAGGGCTGTTGTACGTGGGGTCACTATGAGTCACAGGTGACTCAATGGCACTTAGCAACAACAACAACAACAGTGTGAAGTAGAGTGAAATCATATCCCTATCTATATAGCTAGCTTTCTATACACCGTTTATGTAATAGGTAAGCTATAATTTCTCTCAATAGTTTGTGTTACTTTATATGCTATATATCAAACATGCATGTAGTTATGTTTCTAGGTTCTCTCTTTCAGTCCATTGATTCTATTAGTCAATTTGTCCCAAAACCATGCTATTTTTTCCTTTTTAAGAAAGAATTTCCTTACTTCATTTGTTAACTTTCTTTATTGAAATATATCAATTGCACGTATCTTACAGTTCCGTTTTTGTGCTTTTTTCACAAAACTAACTGTGTTTTCACTCCCCAGCCTCACTGTTTTCAGTGCACAGGAACTTCCCTTGTGCTGTCTTCCAGTCATTAACCAAAATGTGACGGTTAGTGGGATCATATATACTGTGCACTCGTTTGTAGCAAGCTTCTTTCACTCAACACACTATGTCTGAGAGATTCATTGAGATATGGAATATAATATACTTTTGACATTTTGATACCTTTTAATGTTTTGACATGTGCTAAGCTGAATTGCAACCCCCATCATTCTTTTGTAAAATTGTATTGACTCTACATGCCTTTTACTTTAACATGCAATTTTCAGAAAAGCTTATAGTTTATATAAAAATGGATTTCTTGGATTTTGTATTAAAATATACTGAAAGTATAGCTTAGCTTGGAAGTAACTGCATCTTTATAATATCCTGTTTTTCTGTTTATATTGCATATGTTGTTGTTGTTGTTGATTGTCTTCAAGTCAAGCATGACTCAGGCCTGAAGCCCCTCTACAACTATCAACATTTATCAAAGTTCATAGAGTTTCTGGAGGCATGTTGTTTAGGAAGTGAATGCCACTCTTGATCCATCTATTTAGATCTTCCTTTTATTCATTGATGGTTCATAATTTTTTATAAAGTTCTTAAAGTATTCTTTAAGTTTTAAAAATATGTGATAATTTGTTGATTGTGAACGGAATTGTTCAGAAATTGATTTTGAATGCCTCAAAATTATTTCTAATTATGTTTTCCTGGTATGAAGCACATTCTTATTTGTTACATTTTGACATTGTATCTTGCATTCTTGATGAAATTTTATATTCGTAATAATTTCTCAGTTGTAGATTCTCCGAGGTAGACAAATATCAACTGCAGCTATAAAAGTTGTTTTCTTCTTTTATACATCTGTTATACTATTATTTTTTCTTCTTTTATGAAATTATCTAGGATCCCGGGGAGCTCTGGTGGCCTAGTGGCAAGGAGCTGCAACTACAATCCCAGAGGCACACGGTTCGAATCCACCAGATGCTCTGCCGGGAAAAGGAGGAATAATCTCCTCCTGTACCAGTCAGACCTGATTTGACGGTACACTCACACAAAAATAATAAAAAAAAATTAAAAAAATTATCTAGGATCCCAAGTAAAAGATGGTAGACACCATTGTCTTTTCAGGACTATAAGAGAAGTATTTTTAATATTTAACGTTTGCTAAAGGATGACCTTTACGAAAGAAGTTTAGCTGATAATCTGTATTGGATTAAGGAGATTCTATTATTAGTTTTCTAAGATTTTTAAAACCTCAGAATGGATTTTCAACTCCACCAAATATTTCTTAAATATGAATTTTTACGATTTAATGGTATTTTCAATTGTTTCACATATATGTGAATGTTGGACAATGAATAAGGAAGATTGACGAAAAATAGATGCCTTTGAATTATGATGTTGATTAACAATATTGACTATCCACTGAATTGCTAAAAGAACAAAAAAATACATACGTCTTGGATGAAGTGCAGCCAGAGTACTCACTGGAAACAAAGATAGAGAGACTTCATTCCATGTACTTTGGGCATGGCTACCAGGAATGACTGGTCTCTGGAGGAAGACCTCAGTCCTTCAAACCACAGAGGGTCAATGAGAGGAAGACTCTCTGTGAGATAAATTAGCACAGTGACTGCAATTGTGGGCTTCCGCAGAGCAGAGATTGTGAGGCTACTGCAGGATCAGACAGCATTCATTCTGTTGTACATAGGGCCAGTAGTAACGGAAACAGAATAAAACTGAACAAACCAGCATGTTAGTGACATACAATTATTCATAGGGTTTTCCAATGAATCCTATAAAATACTAAATGAATATTAAAATTATATGAAGTAGTGACATTACAAATCTCTAAGTTTGTGCTGTTCCAGCTCTTTATTTAGTCCTAGTATAATTGCTTTTATTTTGTAATAGTTTTGATAGATGTTTTCCTATTTTATTAGACTTTTAAAATAACTAGCTTTTGTATTTTCCTGTTTTTTAGTATTTTTATCTTATTTTTTTATCTTTATAGTCTATTTCAGATTATTGTATAAATTCCTTAGGATGGTTAATCCTCTTTACTATTACTATTTTACATTTGTCTTGTAGACTTTTCTCCTGAATGGCTTATAAATTTTACTGCAAATATATATATATATATGACATATATAGGCATTAGTGAGATGAGATGGACCAGCTTTGGGCACTTTGAATCAGATACCATGGTATACCACGCTGGGAATGAAAAAACAGAAGAAGAATGGTGTTGCATTCATAGTGATAAATTCAATTTCAAATTCCATCCTGAAATACATTATTGCAAGTGGTAAAATATTTTCTGAATGCATACAAGGAAGCTCTATTAACATGACTATTATTCAAATATACACTCCTACATCTAGAACCAAAGAGGAAGACATTTAGAATTTTTGCCAAATCTTACAGTCCGAAGTTGACCAAACATACAATCAGGATGCATTAATGGTAATTGGTGACTGGAATGCAAAAGTGGGGAACAGTGATAGTAGTTGGGAAAAATATGCTTGGTGATAGAAAAGAGGTTGGAAATAGGATGGTTGAATTTTATATTTTCGATGATTTATTCATTGTAAATACGTTTTTGAAAAGACACAATGGCTTTACAAATGGATCGCATCTGATGGGCTGCAGAGGGATCAGAATTTACTATGATAGTGGAGGAGAAATCACTGGAGAAGCTCAGTATCAGCAGTCAAAAGTAGTCCAGAGGGAGGGGTGAGAGAGGGTGGAAGCAGAGAGATGAGGATATGCTGGGGGAATGGGGTATTAACCATGGGGTTGTACAATTTGATGGGAATGGGGTGAGAAAAATGAAAGATTGTTTTCAAATTTTGTAAATAAACTAGTAGAAAATTAAAAAAAAAAAAAACCAACCAACAAACCAATGTAGGTCAGGGGCAGACTTTTGGGTCAGACTATGAAATACTCATATGCAAGTTCAAATTGAGGCCTAAGAAAAATTAAAAATTAAAACAAGAACCAAGATAAGATCTTGAATCTACATTTCTGAGCATGATGTCCCTCTCCAAGGAATAGCCTCTCCCCACAACATTCCCAAAGTATATGATACAAAGCTTTGTCATCATTACCTAAAAGTATTCTTTATTCTTTATACAGCTTATTCTTTGTACAGATTTCAGAAGCATGGCAAATAATTGAAAAGACTATGGTTTTAATCAGGTGCACCTTAGTCTTCAAACTGACATCTTTTCCCCTCAGTAATTTGAAGAGATCACTGGGAGTAGGCTTGTTGAATGCAATAAATCTACTGAACTCCTGTTGTTGTTCCAAGCGTGTTGATTATGGATTCAAGCAAGATGAAATCCTTGACAACTTCGATTTTTTTCTCCATCTATCATATTCCTTATTGGTCCAAAAGTGAGGATTTTTGTCTTGTTAATGCTGAGATGCCATACATATTGAAGGCTGTAGTCTTTGATCTTCTGTTGCAAGTGTTTCAAGCCTTCCTCACTTTCAGTAAGCATGGTTTTATCATCTGTACTTACTGCAGAGGGTCAAGGATTGCAGCCTTCAATACGGACTGAGGCTCAATGTCAAGAAGACAAAAATTCTCACCATTGGACCAATCGGTAGCATCAGGATAGATGGTGAAGAGATTGAGATTGTTCACGGCTTCAGGTTGCTCTACTCCACGGTCAGCACTCTTGGCACCAGTAGCCAGGAAATCAAAAAATGTATTGCGATGGGAAAGTCTGTGGTTAGGGACGTCTCTAAAGTACTCAAGAGCAACGGTGTCTCTCTGGAGACTAAGGTGCGCCTGATACAGGCCATGGTTTTTGCAATCACTTGTTATGCATCAGAGAGCTGGATAATGACTAGGGAGGATAGAAGGAGAATTGACGCCTTTGAGCTGTGGTGCTGGAGAAGAGTATTGAATGTACCATGGACTGCCAAGAAAACAAATAGATTCATCCTAGAGAGGGTTAAACCAGGCTGCTCCTTGGAGCCAAGGATTCTGGGGCTTCTCCTGACATACTTTGGACATGTTGTAAGGAGAGACAGGTCTTTGGAGAGGGACATCATGCTGGGCAGAGTGGAGGGACAGCGCAGGAGGGGAAGACCCTCTATGAGGTGGATTCATTTAGTGATGGGTAATCGGGATGGGTGTGTCAGAGGCAATGAGATTGGCACAGGATAGCGCAGGGTTTAGGGCCGTTGTACATAGGGTCGCTATGAGTCGCAAACAACTCAACGGCACATAACAACAACAACAACAACATAGTGTAGGTTGTTGATGTGTCTTTTTATTTTGGCTACCAGGAATGACCAATCTCTGAAGAAAGACCTCAGTCCTTGGAACAACAGAGTGTCAATGAGCGGAAAGTCTCCGTGAGATAAATTGGCACAATAACTGCCAATTTATTTATTTATTTATTATTTTGATCCTGGGGAAAAAAGCCAGTAAAGTAGTCAGTAACTCATTATTTCATAGTGGGGAAATCATTCTAGAGTCTTTGCAGAATGTACTACAACGGTCTATTCTATCCCTGTGTAGATATTAGACCCCGAGTCCAAGCCTCTATGGCCTGAAACCCATACTCCTGGTTAGATATTTTTCACCCACATGCTTAGGTCTTTGCCTTCTATCTTCTCTGGTTTTGAAGTCTGAAGATACTTTTTCCTTCAGTAACATTGAATAATATATTAAAATGTTTATATTTCACATTTCATTTAGCATCTTTCAATATCAGGCTAGGAGCAGGGTCCATGTTGGCTCAACTTATAGTGTTTGCTTGAAACATGAAGACCTTTTTTTATCCCTCTTGATTTTATAGTTTATGCCTTTTTGGTTACACAATTAGAGGATTTTAAATCTTGTCATATTGATGACTATAAAGCTGTGGTGGCATAGTGGTAAGACGCAGTGCTGCAATCCCAAAGGCATGGCGTTTGGACCCACCAGCTGCTATGTGGGAGAAGGATAGGCAGTCTTGTCCCATGCAGTTCACTGCCACTGAAAACCTGCTGGAGGGTCAGCTCTGAGTTATTCTGTCTTGATGCAACATAACATCAGCAGCATACATAGGGAAGATCAAAGAAGAATGGATGCCTTTCAATGTGGTGTTGGCAAGGAATATCAATATCCCATGGACTTCGGAAAGAATAAACACTCTCTCTTGGAGAGAGGGGAACCAGAGTGCTTCTTAGAGACAAGGATGGTGAAACTGTTTCATATACTTTGGAAATGTTATCAGCAGGGATCTGCCCTAGGAATTTTTCTGGAAAAGGTAGAGGCTTAGCTAATTAGAGGGAGATTCTCAACAAGATAGAAAGGCACAATGACCTTTGTGTGTGTATACCGTCAAATGGGATCTGACTGGTACCAGAAGGAGATTGTCCTTCCTTCTCCAGCAGAGCATCTGGTGGATTTGAACTGTGCACTTCTGGGATTGCAGTGCAACTTCTTGCCATTAGGCCAATAGAGCTTCCACAATGACTTTTAACAATGGGCTTGAGGATGGTGGAGATGGTGAGGATGCCTCAGGACAGGGCAAAGTTTTGATCTGTTGTTCACAGGGTTGCTCTGAATACAAGTTGACTGGAATACACGCACACCAATTCCATTTTTGGACAGTGTGATTTTAAATGTTTGGTCTTCTTGTTCTCTGCACACACTTGTGTTGGACAGGCAGTGTGTTCTACTTTGGGGTTTTCAAAGAACTAGTGTCAGTAGTTTTAAGAGGAATTATTAAACTGATTCCTGTTTCGTTCTTAACATTTTGTGCTGTTCAATGTAGATAGCAAGAAAGAATTCCCAGCAGAGATCTGACTGGCAGGCAGGTTTCCATGTGAACAGATAGAAAGCTTACTCCAAGGGAAATGGAAGTTCTCTTGGCCACTCTTTTGTGACCAACAGCTGCCTCTAATGTTATCAACAACTCTCAGCATACATACCCTAAAGATGCCCAGGCGGGTACTATGTCTCTAAACTCTATTCTGGTTTGTAACGATTTGGGAGGAGCTGAAAATTTCAGGAACAGTGCAAGCATTTCAATTCCCTGTTCCTTAATGCAGAGGCCCTTTTTTAGTGGCAAGAGTTAACATACTTGGCTATTAACCAGGAGGTAGAGGTTTAAGTCAGACACCTTGGGGGAAAGCATAGTGATCTGTTCCTGAAAAATCAACTCTGAAAACCCCATGAAGCACAGTTCTACTCTTAAGCACTTAGGGTTGCCTGGAGTGGGAGTCAGTGGGAGGAAACTGGTTGGTTCCTGACTGTGATTAGCTCTCCTTGACCATAGGCCTGGTGCCGAAGGAGCCAGTGGCTCCTACCTCTGCAGCAGGAACCAGGCAGCTGCATTCCCCATCACTTTGTTCCAGAAAGAAAGATATGAGTAATTAATATGGCAGATTAGAGACTGTATGAAGCCAAACTAAATTATGCTTCAAACTCAACATTGAGTCTTCGGGGGTTTGTACTGTTATTCCTGTTCTTTCTCTTCCTGTTGCCTCCCAGGCTCCATATTTGGCCTCTGGGTAACCTTGTAGAGCATAACTTCAGCTGTTCTGTGCTCATGACTTTCAGATTTAGAAATAATGACATCCAGACCAAATTCTTTTTTCTTTCTTCTTTTACAATATCCAAAGCACTTTATTGCAGATCTCAGGGAGCAGAGAGAATCTTCTCAAAAACTACCTCCCCAGACCAAATTCTCATCCTCCTATCTGACATAGCACTGGAACATGCAAGTTGGTCAGTTACATCAATGAGTGATTTTCGGGGGCGTGGGGGACGATGACCTGTTAGTTATTTATATATATATATATATATATATATATATATTGCAAAAAATACTTACAATTAATAAATATGTAATATGCACTTTGGATAGATATAGCCAAAAAGAACAGAGGATGGAAGTATCAGAAAATGAGATTCTTACCTTCCCCTTTTCTACACTGGGAAGTATACTTACTAGTCATCTGTCTCTGGAAAACTTAAAATTCTTCGGTCCTCCTTAAAGAACATTGTTGTTACTATTTTGTGCAGTGAGTTGGAGCTGACCCATATTTGACATCACCAGCTTGTTCCCAAATGCAGTGTTCTGTGTCTTATTGTTGACTCCTTGGCATCCTCCCAAATATTAAACTGAATGATAAATGATGAAGCCAATACCTATTTCTTGCTGACTTTGACCAGCATTTTTTTATAATCTCTGTTTTTATATCATACAGATTTACACAATGTGAGATACCCTCATCGATTCTGAGTCTCACAGGGTTTGAACTAATTCTAACAGGCAAAATACTGGCAAATAAACATGGTTTATAGAATTTGTGATTTTATCAACCTATCAGTTATATTTTAACATTGATCTTTTCATCTCATTCTCATTATTGCCAAGTAGAAACTGACTCATAGCAGACCCTCCAGCATATTTTCTGATCTCTATAGAAATCACATGGGAGAAGAGTGCCCTTCTTCCTCCAATGGAGCTGCTGGTGGATTTGAACTGCTGGAGAGGCGCTGCCTCTGGGTTTGCAGTGCAACTTCCGTGGACGATGCCATCAGCTGCTGGTGTTGCTTTTTTCCACCAAGTCAGAACCAACCCATAACTGACCCCACTCTCCCCCTGTGAGTTTTCAGAGTCTCTAAGTTCCGTGTGAGGAGACTGCCCATCGTTCTCCCATCAAATATCTTGCTGGTGCATCTGAGTTGCCTTCAGGATAGCAGCACAACTCCTTACCACTCTGCCACCCGGGCTCCCTGTGTGCCACCAAAGCTCCCCATTAATTATAGACCTTTCTTCCTCTGATTGTTTTTTTAACTCTGAAATAAATGCATATGCCACATGCAAAAAATGTAGCATAATACAAATATTCAAGGTACACTAATTTGATTAATTGATTTATCACTATTCATAACATTGTCTGAAGATTAATTTTTAAAAAAATATTCTTTTTCTCTAGAGAAAAATGCAGTTGCTCTGAATTCAATTTGGAGGCGATCCTGGCATCTGGAGACCCATAACTGTTAACTTTGAGTTGTGCTACATTTTGACTGTATTTTTAAGGCTCTAAGGAGTTACAGGGTCATGATATGAGGTACTTCATGAGAGGAAAGGACCTTGCACCCTGCCCACTGAATAAATAAATGACAGTTACAGAAAGAATTTTGAGGTTTTATTTCCATTTGGTTTTATGTCTTTGTCTGTCTTTCAAGTCAGCCATTTTAATTCCACTGTCCAGGAATGTAAGGTATTCAAGTTTTGCTTTTGTTTGTTTTAAATTATTTTATATTGGTTTGTATACAAAGTTTGTATGCATTGAGTTTCACACAGTCCTCCATTCACACTGTGTTTCATGCAATCATTCCCATTCATTATATTTTATAAAATTAATCATCTTTGAACTATGCCCACCACTATTATCCTTCCTTTTAGATCCCCCAACAAACCTTTCCAATTTTCTTTACTCCCCCTCTCTCCACAAAATTGTGTGATCCTATGACCACACTCCTTATCCTCATCCATATGTTTCTCCCCCTTCTCCCCTTTGGGTCCCCATACACGTTTTACTAGTTATCCTTCTATTTTTGCAATGCTAGTATTATTTGTCCTTATAAGACTAAGGTAGTTCACTCAGCATAATGACCTTCAGTCTCTCCCATGTTATGCAGTATTATTAGAAATTGTTGCTCTTGAGAGCTGCACAGTATTCCATTGTGTGAATATATCACACTTTCTCAATCCATTTGTTTGCTGATGGACATTTGAGCTGTTCCCATGTTCTTGCAATGAATAATGCTACTATGATCATTGGTATCTAAATCTCCATTTGGGTCTCAGTTCTGTTTTCCTTTGGATATATTCTGGTAGTGGAATAACTAAGTCTTATGGAATTTTTATGTTCAACTTTTTTGAGAAAACACTACACTTCAGGACAGTAAGGATTTTTACCAAATTATGTTGGAATACCCAAAAGAACACTCTAGCTAGTATGAAAGAACATGAGATTTGAGGTTTCAATTCTACCACTTTCAAACTGTGTGACCTAGACAGTAACTATTTACACATGTTTCAAAACTCAGTTTCCCTATTTGTAAAATGGGATCAGTAATAATTCTTTATGATGTCAGCCATGCTGTGAGGGATAAAAATCACCATCATTATAACATTGATGTTGATTCATCTATGACTAAATGACACTTAACAACAACGACAATGAGAGAGCTTGGTTGGCCTAGTGTACAGAAAGCAATGCTACCAAGCCAAAGGTGGGTGATTTTAATCTACGGCCCTCAGGCCTGGTTTTTGGTCAAACATTCTTCTAGGTGGTAAAGCGCTGGTCTGTCCATTTGATATACAAAGGAAACTCGTGGTTGCTGTGAGGTTAAACACTGTGACACTGATGTGCCAAATGTGATAACGGTTACTCATGGTGGACAGTGTTTGGTGGAGCTTCCTGATTGAAACAAGCATTGAAGCAGGAGCAGCATCCACTTCCAAAATAGCTTGCCTCTGGAAACTATATGAATGTGTAGAGATGATGAAAGTTATACAGTGTTCAAGTCTTATGTCTATAACGTCACTGATGAGTCATCTATGACTCGATGACACTTAACAACATCATCAACAGCAACATAACATTTCCATAAAATCATTTTGAAATGGATTATTTCAATAACAAAATAGAAACACAAAGTTGATAAGTGTTTTGAATGATAGCCATTTCTATATTCTTGTTTGGAAAATATAATATATCCTTTAGGTCCTAGAACTGCACTGGATATTTGTGGAAGTGAACTGGTTCTGGGTTGATGTGTTTAGTATTTTGGCCTTTGTGGAAGTAGAGAGGGTACCTGCTATGTGGATCCATCTGCTAATCTGTGTACAGAATGAAGCTTTCTCCCTTTGCTTGGTGTATCCCTAGAACTAACCCCTTTGATTCCTGAGAGCTGCCCTAGGTGTCCACTGAGACAATGACAGAAGTGAGAGAAAAGTCCATCACAAGACATAAACGTCCTCCTGTATGCCCTCTTGAGTAAGCTGGGGTTTTGCTTGATGGGGCTACCCCACATAGAGTGGAGAGCACCACATCCGTTCCTCCCTCAGGCATTGACCTCACAATGCACACTCACAATGCAGTGAGGTCAAGTGAGCAAAGGGGCAAAGGAGAGGATAAAGGAAGATGAGATGTCTCTGACTTGGTCCTTGAGAACCAGTGGAGGGGAATGCGATCAGAACAATGGCCACTCGTTCTGCACTGACTCTTCTCGAGAGAGGCTTCTTCAATCTACAGGGCTGAGCACTGACAATCAGAGGGCAGTCTAAGGAAGTATGAGTGCCAGGCGGGAACATGGGGGAGCTGGTTGGAGACAGAGCAAGAGTAGTGAATGTGAAGTCCAGGCTTCAGAAAGAAATGCCGAAGAGTCCATACTGCAGCTAGGAACCCAGGCTCCCAGCAGCCCCAAAATGTGTGATCTTTTTCTCATTAATGGGGGAGCAAACAGCAAAAGGTCCCTTGAAAGTTAAAGCTTAGCTGCTCCATAGTGTCCTCATGTATTATGAGTGAGAAACAAAGGAAACTGGGGAACTTCAAAGGGCCCTGTGGCATTCAGAGCTTTCCAGCTTCAAAGCAGACCCTCGCGTTTGTAGTTTTACTCTGATGATAATTAATACATTTTAAATATTGTTACTGTAAACAGCCTCATCTCCTGATTTCAACCCACCTTTTCCCCTGGATTATTTAAGTTGTTTTTCTGACTTTATCTGTTACTTTATTTAGTAGCTCTTAACCTTTTTTCTTCCTTTCTTTTTTAACAAATCAACAGTAACCTCTACTGAAGAGCAAAATCCTTTTGAAAGTGTGTGTGTGTGTGTGTGTGTGTGTGTGTGTGTGTGTGTGTGTGTGTGTGAAAGAGAGAGAGAGAGAGAGACTATTATTCTAGAAAACATCATTTGCTCACCCTTCATTTAGTATTTTAAAGTTAGAAGCAGCATTAATTATCCACTTCTTGAATGTGCATTGCTATTCTATTTTCCTACTTTAAAAGTAAACATGATACAGTTTCAGAGTCTCCCCCCATCATCGCATTTAGGTACACCATTTTACCATGAAGCAACAGCATTGGGCAAAAATGCACGGAGTATGTACGAATGTTTTCTTATAGTTAGGGGAATTTCTCTAACTTTGTTGTTTGTTGCTGTGCCCTCTTGTGAGGCCTGTTTTTCCTTTAAAACAAAAGAGACCCCAAAAGTCAAATAAGGCAACCTAGAGAATCCACAAATGCAAGAAAAACTCAGAAAGGCATAATGTAAAATTTATTACCTTGGCATTGATGTTTCTGTCACTGCAGGATCAAGGCAGCCTGTCAGATCAGAGTCCTCTAGTATACATAGTTGGTTCTGTTTTTAACTTTCAGAAAAACTGGACACACTGGAAAATATTAAAGTAACAGTAAACAGTAAGCAAACAGTGTCCTCATTTATCAATAAGGCGTGTAGTGTTTCCCATTCTTCTCCCTGTGGTTTGTTGAATTAAACACATTATTGTTGGATCTTAGAGAGATCCTGCAAAGAGTATTTATGGCTTTATGTGAGTCTTCCTTTTTCATTATTAAATTAGCAATACGGTAGAAAAGAAGACGCTTCTGGAAGGAGAACCTGTGAATGTAACACTGAGACCGGGAAGGTGTGTGTGGCTCTTTGCTGATGACTGGTGGTGCTGAGTCAGAAAGTCTGGGATGGCTGCAGCCCTGCCTCACTTTCTCTATACTCAGTGAATGAGTGATGGTATTTCCTCTAAACAGTATCTAAAGGTGTGATTAGCATGCTGTCTGTCATGCCCCTTTTGGTAAATTCATCTCTGTACTGTTATCCCTATTTAAAGAGGGTATAGGCTGAAATTTCAAAAGAAAAAGTAAATAAATAATTTCATTTCTACATCAGTCCTTGGAGAAGGATGTCATGCGGGGAAGGGTGGAGAGAGAGCTCAGGAGAGGAAGACCCTTGATGAAATGGGTTGCTTTTCTCATTGGGGTAATGGGGATAGGTGTGTTGGAGACAGTGAGATTGGTACAGGATAGGGCAGGGTTTAAGGCTGTTGTACATAGGGTCACTATGAGTCCCAGGCAACTCAATGGCACATAACAACAAACAACACCTTCTACTTGGTTTTTTGCTTGTTTTTTTAGTTATACATTCTTGATTCTAACAATAATGGGTACTTTCTGTTCATTCTTGTTTTTTTAGTTATACATTCTTGATTTTAACAATAATGGGTACTTTCTGTTCATTCTTGTTTTTTTAGTTATACATTCTTGATTTTAACAATAGTGGGTACTTTCTGTTCATTCTTTGAACTATGACCCTACTGGTTATTGTATTGTTTCTGTTTAGGAAAATGTTTCTTCTAATGTCAGAAAATATTCCCTGGTTTTAATTATTTGCAAATGTGCATATTTGTAAATCAATAAATATACACACACACATACGACTCTGGTGGTGGAGTACACTAACCCTGAGGCCACAACTGTCTTAAATCTACAAAAACCCTTGGAGGAGGGTCAGCTATGAGTTGGTTCCAACTTGACAGTGAAGAGTAAGTGATATGTATGTGTATTTCTCTTTAAAACAAATCATCTGTACTCTATGGTTTTCCAGTTTTGTTTTGTTTTTTGCTGTTTGTTAACATTGTTTTTTACACAGGATTCTTCCCCTTTCCTTTACCTACCCCTTCCTCCACCCGTCAAATTGTGCAACTCTATAATTAAGCCTTCTGCCCATCCTCACCCCTCTGCTTCCCCACCAAAGACGTAGCCTTTTCATTAGCAGGGGAGTCCCCTACAGACTAGGCCATCAGAGCGCCTCTATCAGGGCTGACTTATTGTATGTAATTGTTGTTGTTAGGTGTTTTTGAGTCGAGTACAACTCATCAAAGCAACCTTATGAACAACAGCTCTGAACTTTGTCCTATTCTGTACCGTCTTCACTGTCTCTTACACACTTGAACCTATTGCTATAATTGTAAATGCATCTCACTAAGAATCTTCCTTTCACTGAAGCTCCACCTTTCTAAGCATGGTGTCCTTTTTCAAGGAATGGCATACGAGATGAAACTTTCTTTCTTTTGCCTCCAAGGAGCAATCTGATGCACCTTCTCCAAGACGTATTTGTTTTTTCTTTTCACAGTCCATAAGATATTCAGTGTTCAACTCTAACACCACAACTCAAAGGCATCAATTCTTTTTCTGTCATCTTTATTCATTGTCCAACTCTCAAATGCTCAGCAAGTGATCAGAAAGACGATGGTCTGAACCACATGCACCTTAGTCCTCAAACTGACATCATTGCTCCTCTACTATTTACAGAGGACCCTGACTTCAGATTTCCTCAGTGCAATATGATTCCTGGTATCCCTAACTGCTGGTACCAAGGGTGTTGATTGTGACTCTAAGTAATGATGTTGTTAATAGTCCAGCGGTGAGAATTTTTGTATTGTAGACATTGAGATGCAATCCTTATTAAAGGTTGTATTCTTTGATCTTCTGCAGCAAGTGCTTCAGATTCTCCTCACTTTCTGCCAGTATAATTGTGCTATTTTTTTTTTTATTAATTGATGTGATATTCTTACTCTTTTCTGTGGCTAATGTCAGGTGTATTGAAATGACCTAATGATTCATGTCCTTTGAGTATTAGGGGGCTGTCTTAGCTTTCTCCAGGCTAAGGGTTGTTCCCCTGAGGATGTCTGTAGCAGCTATGTGGCCTCTCAGAGATCTCAGTCTCTTGAAATAGGAGGGGAAAGATGCATCTTGCTTCTTTCTATGCTTGTGTTCTTCTTTACTTCCATTGTTGTTGTTGCTGTTCTTATGTGCCATCAAGTCACCTGCGACCAATAACGACCTTATGTACAGCAGCTCTGAACACTGCCCTGTCCTGACAGGTCTCACTAATTCCAACATACCAACCCCAATCCCTCTCCTGAACTGTTTCTCCACCCTTTCGAGCATGATATCCTTCTCCAAGGACCAGTCTCTCCTGACCACATGCCCAAAGTTGTGAGACAGAGCTTCAAATTCCTAATTCTCCAAGGAGAAACTTGGTTTCACCCTCTACAATACAGCCCTATTTGTTTTCTTGGTAGTTCATAGTATGTTCAAGACTCTTCTTCAGCACCACAACTCAAAGGCATCAATTCTTCTGTCATCCTTAGTCACTGTCCAGCTCTCTGACACATAGCAAGTAATTGCGAAGACCGTGGCCTGAATTAGGTGCACCTTAGTCTCTAGAGTGACATTGTTGCTTTCGAGCACTCTGGAGAGGTTTCTGACAGCAGATTTTCCCAATTCAATTTGTCTTTTGATTTCCTGACTGCTGGTGTTAAGAGTATTGTTTGTGGAACCAGACAAGCTGTAGTTTTCATTAGGTCTTAGAATCTTTTTACTACTACTCAAATGGTCAGGACTAAAGTATTTCCAGGCTGTCTGGCTTTGGGGCTCGATGTATAGCGTGCTGGGCCCACTGCCTCCCTTTGCACAGATGGCTCTTGCCCAGAACGTACAGCTGTGTCTTGGGACAAGCTGTGGAGATGCTGCTTCAAATACCCAGGGTCAGGGTTTTCCTCCCAAGGCTGCTGTTTAAAACATCTTAGCTAACATCTGCTCGTTTAATTCACTTTTCTTAATTTTTCTACTATTTCCTCTATAATACCTGTTTTTAGGCCTTACTGAATTTCTGTTTATTAATTTTTTAAATCGTTTTCCTTCTCATTCATCCAAGAGAACCTTCCCACTCAGTATGGGAGAGAAGAAAGGGAAATTGTCTGATAGGAGGAGAGCTACTCTCTTTTAAATATTTTTTCAGGTTTCCTCTTTTTTTTCCTTCTCCTTCTCCCCTCCAGCTGATTTCTCACCTCTCTTTCTGCTCATGTGGGTTTTGCAAGCTGACTGTCATTCAAAATAGTGTACTGGTGTAATGTGATCCCGGGAGATTTCTGCACACAGTCCAGGGAGGCAGCTGTTCTTGTGCAGTGCTCTCAGCCATAAAAACATCCAGAGGCTTTTGGTCTGACCTGGAGACAGAGCGGCAGGGTAAGCAGGCCAGCAGATCTACAGTGGGTGTTGTAACGTCTGGAGAAGGAACGGGTGCTTAGAAACAGCGTGCACTCTTTCATCCAGCCTTCTCTGAGTACATGTTAATCATCCGTGAATATTTTGCTCTGTGTAGAAAAATAGGATGAACTATTTTGGTGTTGTTTTACATTTCTAGAATGCAAGTGAATTTTACTTGTTGTTATTTATTTATTGTCGACTCAAAACTGACTTAGAGCTGGCCTTGCAGTGAGTTTTCAGAGGCTGTAAATCCCAAGAGAAGAGTTTCTCTTCTGAAGCAGCTGGTGTGTTTGAACCATGTGCCTTTGAATTGGCAGCACAGCTCCTTACCACTAACCCACCAGAGCTCCCTTCTACTCATTAGGGCTGCAGAAAAAAAAAAGTGATAACATTTTGGTGTTTCTTTGAATGTGCCAGGCTTTAAAGTACTACAGATTTTAGCTTTGGGATGCAAATCCTAAGAACGAGCGTCAAAGGCTTGGACCTCATGCAGCAACCACACTGTCTTCCTTGTAAACCTTCCAGCATGCTTCTTTACTTGACTCTTTTAACAAAGGCATGTGTGTGCCAGATCCAGTTAGAACATCCCCTGAGTGCTTGTCATATAGATGTAGGATCCATTCGTCTATTAAAAGTAGAATTATGGCCCTCTCAGTGTGTGCAGAGAACATCACAATGCATCATGAAGCAACCATGTGGATTTGCTCTGTTGGAGAAATATACTTTATGATTTTGGATTCAAAATAATATTTATAGAGGGTGAGACTGGTGTCTTTCACATTTTAAGATGTATGCAGCCATGGAGCTAATCCATATCCTCAGGTGTCTTCCTCGCATTTGCTGCGCCTCTGTTTCACCACATACCATGTCCTCCTCCAGTGATTCGTGTGCCTGATGATGGTGGTGTTAATCCACAGAGGCTGTGGTGCTAACCCAGAGACCTACTGTCTCTGTCCGTTTGAGTCCATTGGCTGCACTGAGGGAGAAAATGAGCACTCTCCTCCTGTAGGACCCATTGCCTTGGAAACCTGCTGCAAGTTCATCCTGAAGCAGAACCTACTCAGTGGCAGTAAGGGGTTTGGGGTTTTGGTGATAGAACAATAATAAACAAGGTGATTCTAGACATAGATGTCACAAAAGGTTGTTTTTGTTTGTTTCTGGGCCCATATCGTCATCTCCAAAACTAGAGATCTGAGCAGCAGTGAGTTTGCATGCAATGAGGAACTCCAGATATTCTTACCATGGCTTGGTTGCGTGGGGCAGGACTGGGCCAAAGTTGTATCCCACATCAACCTCCTTTCTTCCCAGCCAGGATTCAATTCAGTGAGTGTTCTGTCTTTCCATTTGTTCTTAAAAAAAACAAACAAACAAATAAATAAAAAACCCACACAACACCACCAAAAAATAGGTTTCCAAATTTTGTTTCAATATGACTGTCTTCCATTATTTTCAAAACTAGAAAACCTGCAGATGAGAGATTATTTTTTTAAATAAAATTTTTCTTTTATACTGGTTTGCTTACAGAGTTTGTATACATTGTTTTTCACACCAGATCTTTCCCACTTCACCCCTCCTACCTTGTACAACTCTGATTAACCACCACCACCACCCTACCCATCCTCACCCCTCTGCTCCCACCTTCCCCTCCTTGCATCCTCATACACATTTTACTAGTTATCTATTTCTACAATAATGGTCTTATACAGTATTTGTCCTTATGGGACTGAGTTAGTTTACTTAGCATAATGCTCTCCATTTTCTCCCAAGTTAGGTAGTGATTTTCAAAATCATTGCTCCTGCATGCTGCATAATTTTCCATCATGTGAATGTACCACAATTTCTCAATCCATTCCATAGTGGTTGGACATTTGGGCTGTTTACACGTTCTTGTGATGGTAAATAATGCTGCTATGAACATTAGTGTACAAGTCTCCATTTGTACCTCAGTTCTCATTTTCTCAGAGTATATTTTAAGCTGTAGAATAGCTGGCTCATATAGAATTTCTGTGTTCAGCTTTTTAAGAAAATGCCAAACTGCCTTCCAGAGTGATTGTACCATTTTAAAATCCCACTAAAAGGGTATAAAAGTTCCAAGTTCTCCACAGCCTCTCCAATGTTTAGTGCTTGCTGTCCTGTTAAACTTTGCCCCTGCTACTGGGCTGAGATGATATCTCATTGTGGTTTTGATTTGCATCTTATTGTCATTGATTTTGAGCATTTCTTCATGACTCTGCTGCCATCCAAATGTCTTCCTCTGAGAAAAATCTTTCCATGTTTTTTGCCCATTTTGTAATCATGATGTCAATCTTTTTCTTATGAAGGCCCTGTAGCATTCTGTAAGCTTTTATTATGAGACTGTTGTTTGAAATAGTATTGCTAAATGGTTTTTTTCCCCAGTTAGTAGGTTAGATGAGATGATTTTTTCTTTTTTTTAAACTAATTTTAATGAACATTTATAGAGATTTTGGATTTCTATTCATTCATTGTTGCACTTTCCTCCCCGCCCACCCCTCCACCCCCAGTTCGCTCTTCTCTTTTTTTAAGGCCCTTTCCAGTTTTGCTTTTGTAAGACTTCTTTTGGTCGTGCCTGTATCTCTCTGGATTTGAACTTGATAATTTTCAGATGCAGGTCCAATGGCTCAGGGCCGACACTCCAAAATTATGACAGCCTCTGGGCAACTGACCACATTTCAATTGCATGATTCCTGCCAGACTATTTCCCACTTAGACTTGGATCCAAGGGTGTGGAAGAGAGCCCTTTGATGGACGTCAGGAAGGAATAAGCCCTGTTCATTTAGACTTGGATCCGAGGGAGTGGAGGGGCTCCCTTTGATGGATGTCAGGTAGGAATAAGCCCTACTTTGATCTTAGGCTTAGACTTACTTGGTTAGTTTGTGATGATGAAGGAGCGAGATTCTTATGATTGGCAGCTCACCTTATGCCACATCATTCCTGAAATCGTAAACACTTATCACGTGTGGGTGCTCTGAACTGAGTGCTCGTACATGGAGATAAACACGACACCGATTCAGTGACCTGACTGAGTACTGCACACTGAGCCAGACTGACAGGAACGCTAGCAAAGTCATTGCAATAAGCAGATATTAAGAGAGCATGGCTCCTTCACAGGGAAAGAAGAGTGTTAAAAAAGACTTTATAGATCAGGTGATGTTTAGGGCTAGTGTTAGCAAGCAGGGAAGAGCAAACAAGTCAGGTGAGTACTTGCAGGGGGAACAAAAGAGAGATCCTAGACAGGGTGACCAGCACTAGAAAAGGCCCAGAGGGCACCAGTGTCCTGCTTGGTGGAGCATAAGCCCAGAAGTTATGGGGAGGAGGAGCAGCTGGTCATGGAGGGCTTTGTATCTAATGTCTAGGGTGCTTGGACCTAGTGAACAAAAGGAGCATAGTGATCTTTCATTAGGGGAATAAGATTGTTACTTGCCATTTTTTAAAAGCCTTTCTGTCATTAGTGAGAGGTGGAATGGGAAAATTTGAGCTAGAAGAATCAGTCATTGGAGAGACCAGTATCGTCAACACAGAAAGAGCAGCTGAAGGCCTGGACTAGTGCTATGACTCTACATATGTAGACAAAGCTATTTAAGAAACAGTCATTTATTTGTGTTTTTTTTAATTGTCACGGTCAATTGGATGTGAAAGCTAGAAGAATCAAATACAATTGCAGTGGTTATCATTTAGACTTGTTTGTTACTGCACCTCAACCTGGCCTGGGCATATACAGGCTTAGTTCTTATAGGGGATAGTAGTGAAATTACCTTTCCTCATTGCCAAGTTCTGGATAGGAAGCTCTGCTGGTCTAGAGGTAGGAAGCTGTGCTGCAGTCCCAAAGGTATGCAGTTCGAATCCACCAGCTACTCTGTGAGAGAAAGATGAGCAGTCTCCTCCCATGCAATTTATTGCGACTGAAAATCTGTGAGAGAGTCCACAATGGGTCAGTTGTGACTCAATGATGGCATATAACAACAATAAGAGCAACAACAACAGTTGTCACTGAATTGCTTTTATCCTTTTTACAGCAAGCTGCACTCACTGAATCAAGCATTAAGAGAGAAAATTATGTTGCTATACTTGTTCTGATGGAAACCATTCCCATTATAGACCTTTAACTATGTGTATGGAGTGTTTTTCTTTTCCCCCCAGCATACCACATGTCTAAATTGGACTATAGATTCCTTGTACTGAAAACGTGTCTCTCTGATGCGTTCTACTAAATGGCAAATTTAAAAACAAAGGCAATGATTTTCCCCATGAGCTCTTGCTATAATATTCCCGCTACATACTACTCGTCCTCATTACATCTGCTAATGCTAAATAAATTCTTGAATTTATCTTTAATAGGTGAATTTGTTGTAGTTAATGGCTGTGCAAGGATCATAAACATATGGAGTTACCTTCGTTTATGGTTGTAAGTATTTAAGTAAAACAGTAATGATTTAAGTCAGAACAGAGGTTTATGAGTGACTTTTGCCTTTAAATGAGAATAGGCAAAAAGAAAACAAAACAGACTTGTCCCACAGCCATCTGTCCACCTCTGGAGAAAGTCTCAGGTCACCAGGTGGCACATGCCCGTCCTGTGTGGGACATTGTTTATAACCTATTACCTATCAATCCTTTATTAGAGCTGTTGTGACCGTACCAAACCCCTTCCCCTAGGATTTTGTGCACAAACACATTCCGTAATCCCTTCTCTTTGACTTGCGAGTGAATATTTTGGGAAACGTATCAATAGCAGTTTTGCTTGATTCCATAATTTTCCCTAAATAGGCACTTACTTCAGATGCAACCGTGAAGCCTAAATAATACATAAGCGCGCGCGAGCCCACTGTGCCTCCCGCATCTCCCACCGCCCTCGGGTTCCCATCTAAATCGATCGCTCTGCGCGGCGGCGATGGTGCCCAGCATGCGGTGTGCCTGGCATACGGAAGCAGCTGCATTTGTGAAGCGGCAGAGAGGGTCTTAGAGAAAGCTGCTTCCCCTTCAAAACGCAACTGCCTTTGAAGCCTCCTATTAATTGTCAATAACAACTGCTACCTCTATTACAAAAGGAACTGAAAGCAAAAATGAAACCCAGACAATAGAAAATAAACTGAAGAGCAAATCCTGCTTGGGATTTAAATTGACAGCTCCGGTTTGTTAATCCACGAGGCCTGGCAGTGGTATAGCAGGCTTGATGCTTTTTCTCAGTGTTTGCTTTCTGATCTGTGTGTCATTACCACACAAAGCCTTCACATGACACGGCGAATCCTTTTCATAAGTGTTTTAGTTTTTGTTCAATATTTTGTGTCTCTGCTTCTAAATCGTTCTTGTCTATATTCAACTCCTCAGCTGAGTTGAGGAATATAAATACACATGGCCATCCTCCCCCAAAGATTGTCTGTATACTTGCGTACATTTTAGCTTAAGCAAGGTTATTTGATCCTCATGTTTGTTCTGTACAGGGTTAGGTCTTGTCGTTTATAAGAAGTTGTGTTCCCGCAGAGCCATTAGACAAGGAAACCATCAAGACCGCTGTTCAATGTCAGAGAAAGAGATACCATTTTCCAGGGTGGGGTGGGAACAGGGTGGAGGGACAGCCTTAAAGTACTGGGAGTGAGTTAGTAACTCGAGTGGCTGTGAATGCAGAAAGATTGAAAGTGAAAATCAATCTAAATGTATCATACCATGGGGATCTTTGTCTGCATGTTTTAAATATCAAAGATATTTTTTAGATACTAAATAATAGAACAGCTGAGGATATGGCCAATTGCATTACTGCTCTACATGTTGGTCTAATTACTGAATAACAAGCTGACATCTTCATCTAACTGTGTGACAGGAAGGGACGACTCTACCTCCTTCTGAAATTATACTTTTCTCATCTGGGCTCCTAGTGTACAGGATGTTTGTCACATTCAAAGGTCAGTCCTTCCAGAAAACAGTGCAGACTCTCTTCAAGCATGATGACAGCAGCATCAGAACCTTTGCAGACTTCACATGGGACCCGGGGGTGATAGGTAGGGGTGGGGTGGGGCAGCTGTCCCTGCAAAGGCTGGTTGCTCCCTTGACCAACTTTTAATAAAGAAGTTGACTTCTAGAAATCCTATAACCAACCAATCAACAACAAAGCAAATAGGTGACCTGTTATTCTCCAAGCCCTCTAAATGGTTTTGTTTTGGTTCATTTTTACTTAGATAAGAATCTGTTGTTCACTGAGAAACTATTATGTGTGTGATACTGTGTTCTGTGCTTCATGGCAGAAATGAGGGTAACAGAGGGAAAGAACTTAAGGTGAATGTTCGGGAAATAACTGAAGTTGACAATATCTTATTCTCCAAGGAAAGCCCTCTTTAGTTTCCCAGATGCGGACAAAGTTAGTTTCTTCCTGCTTCAAGTTGAAGCTGCATCAGTTCATTATAACACCCAGTGATGTACTATCAAAAATTTGGTCACTGATTCACCTATGAGCACAGTTTTATTTGACAAACATGGAGACACTTGGAATGAGAGTCAACTGAATGGCAGTGAACAGATTATCCACTTGTCACAATGTGCCTTATTTTCTACCACATGAACTAGGAGTTCCTTGGCGTTAGGAACCATCGCTTGGCCAACTTCTAGTCATGGGTCCCAGAAAGCAACTTGAGCTTACATCCCTGGTGAACGAAGGTGTCATGAATGAAGACAGCAAGTGGCCAAAAAGTCAGTTACTCAAATGTGCCTATTTGTTGAAGGACAACTGAGTTTTAAGTCTCATTACTATATCTTTGTCAGTTACCACTGATGATCCTTTGCCAGTTTGTGTTTTGCTTGGTTTTTTTTTTTTTAATTTGTAACATTTTCCTGCATCTATTTTCCTAGAAATCTTTAGACTATAGAGAAGCACCAGGTGATTATTTCAGTCAAGTGGACTGTTCGACTTAGCCAGACAGCTCTTTTGATTGATTTTCCTTTTGGAATGAACTGACTACTGGTTTGCCCAGACTGACCAGTCAATTAAGTCAGAACAGTCAACCAGGCTCCTCCGGTTTTTGATACACTAATGCTGGGTGGCAGGGAGTATTCTGAACTCCATCACCCTCCAGAGTTGCTGGAGTGCGTTTGGGCATTTTGACAGGAGACGAAAATGGCCCTTCTACTTCAAGGGGAATTGAAAATGCTGCTAGATACAAGCATTTAGCAGTTCTATTTAGAGGTATTGGTTGGCATCGGTCAAGTATAAAATTCCATACTCTCATGTTCCTCTGTGTGTGTGTGTGTGTGTGTGTGTGTGTGTGTGTGTGTGTGTAAGAGAGAGACAGAGAGAACCAACAATAGAGATGGGCAGAGGGAATGAAAGAGGCTATTGTGGGAGTGGAAAGAAAGAAGATCTAGGATATTAGGTGGAAAGGTGTGTGTGTGTGTGTGTGTGTGTGTGTGTGTGTATAAAATAAATATGAGAGACTGAGAGTAAGAAACAAAAATCTTGTGGAGGGAATAAAATGATATAGAAACAAGAAATTGGAATATGAAAGGGTTTGATTGTTGTTTTTACTGATTTTAGAGATGAGTTCTTCTTTTAAAATTATGTTCAAGAGAGTCACTTTCCATACATTCTCTTCTCTGGCTTCCTTAAATACATGCATCTGTCAGTGCAAATCACAGGACAGTGGAGGTACAGAAACAGCTAAGTAGCAACAAAATCCGTTTTTTCTCTCTCCTTATTGCAAAGAATTGGTAGATAGTGAAGATGCTGTGCATTTGGGAAATGCTCCTTAAGTTATTTCAAAGGACACACACACACACACACACACACACACACATGTGCATGTGCAAGACTCATTACCCAAAGAAGAATATACACCCCCAAAGGAGAAACCAAGGAGAGATCTTAGAATTAGGGAGAAAGTGGACAGTTCAAAGAGTGCTAAGTCAAAGGGGACACAATTCTCAGGATTTCTGAGAACCCACCTTTGTGCCATCTCCTGGGGAGCAACGGGGTGCCGGGATTCTGTGGCGCAATGAGACTTGACATGTCAGGGAAGTAAACCGGAGTTGATTTCTGTTTACTAATACATTGAAGCACATCTATATCAACACACTAATACAACTTTCTTTGCTAAATCATTAGACTGTTTTCCACAATGCTGAACATATTTAAAATTTGTAATCAATAATGAGCCGAAAGAAAACAACTGTTGTTTTGGCACATGGACCACAGTTTACCCCACTGTGTGTTTCGTGTTGTTTTCTATTTACCAGGATGCATTCACACTGAGAATAAAGCCCTGAGTAATTTCTCATGAAGATTAGCAAAGAGAACATGCTGTAAACTAGAGGTGAACGAGGCCAGTGGAGCCTGGCTTCTGAGATGGAGGCCAATGTACTTTTCTACTGTGTCTCCTTAGCAAGCACACATGTTCGAAAAAGATTGAGGTAGCAATTCTTGCTATTGCTGATGGAGAGGTGTAAGCTCCAGGGATGTGCTAATTGTTTTTATGTGTCAGTGAATTAGCATTAACTCCTAACTGACCCTCAAGCAGCTGTAAATTGTACAGGAGGAAATTGTCCATCTTCGTCCCACAGATCATCTGGTAGGTTCAAAACACCTGCCTTTGACTGGGCAACCTAACGGCTTATCAGCTGGGCCACATGACTTTTCTTTCCTTTCTTGGCCAATGCTCTTGGCTAGTAGGTGCTCAGTAAGCATTCTAGGCTCCTCTCTGAAGGCCCCATGATGGCCCGGCCTTCTAGCTGGGGTAGCATGCCACTTGGCTGTTTTATCAGCAGACAGGAGTCACACTGAACAAAATATCTGTATTCAGTCCTTTGTGTTAAGTGAATGATGAGCTTGACTTAATTTAGTGAATTATCTCAGGAGGTGATGGGATCGAAAAGTGAGAATACTTGTTACTAGAGCCCTAACGTTCAATTCTAGAGAAGCTTAGGAGGCAGAAGGTTATTAAGGATGTAAATATATATATA
>NW_006399810.1:11682241-11710538 GCF_000299155.1 Elephantulus edwardii | reverse complement strand
TGCTACATGCAACAATGACATGTGCTGTATAACAGTGACATTTTCTGTGTGTCTAAATTCTGGGTCAAAGAAAGGCAATTTCATGAAAACACTTCATTTCACAGTTTTAATGCATCCCAGAGCAGTCTTCTCTCATTGTGTCTATGAACGCTGCTGGGAAGCAAAAAAATACATTGAAAACCTGTAGTTCTACTCAGTGCCTTCCATACCACTGCAGACACACAACTGAATCACAGTATCCCCAAAGCTTTCAGGATCCCCTTTACTGGTCCAGCCCCATGGCAGCAATGGAGCTGACTATAAGGCAGATGCTGTAATCCCATCCCCGCTGGCATCAAGTCATCTCCAGAGCATCCCCACCTCATGCCTCATGTGTGTGCCATCAAGCTCTCAGAGGCTAATTTTTCCCCCAAGTAAATTCCCAGAGATTTCTTCATAAACATCTGTGGGTGGGTTAAAAATACCAATCCCATTCTTCAAGGAGATGGAAAAGGTAATCTCCAGTTTCATTTAGAATGGAAAGAAGCCCCGAATAAGCAAAGCACTCCTTAACAATAGAAAAAAGGTAGGAGGCATCTCACTCCCTGATTTCAAATCTTACCACACTGATGTGGTGGTTAAGACAGCATGGTACTGGTACAGTGACAGACACATTGATCAATGGAATAGAATTGAGAACTCTGAAATCAGCCCATCTACGTATGGTCAACTGATTTTTGACAAGGAGATGAAGTCAGTTAAGTGAAAAAATGGCAGACTTTTTAACAAATGGTGTTGGCAAAATTGGAAAAATATCTGCAGAAGACTCAAGCAAGATCCATACCTCACTCCATATACAAAAACCAATTCAAGGTAGATCGTGGATCTAGGACTCAAACCAAGGACTATAAGCTTCATTCGAGAAAAAGCTTGGAAGAACTCTAGTAGTCCTAATCCACAACATAAATAGTCTTCCAAGTATCCCGAAAAATCTACAACCAGAAGAAGATAAAATAGATGAATGGGACCTTCTAAGAATCAAATTCCTATGCACACCCAAAAACTTCTCCAACAGGGTAAAAAGGGAAGCCATAGACTGTGAAAAAGTATTTGGGAATGACATGTCAGATAAGGGATTTATATGTAGAATTTATAAAATACTTGAGCACCACAGCAAGATAAAGGCAAATAATCCAATTGAAAAATGGGCACAGGATATGAACAGACACTTCACCAAAGAAGACATCCAGATGATCAACAAGCACATGGAGAAATGTTCAAAATCACTAGCTCTAAGAGAGATGCAAATCAAAACAACTATGGGATATCATCTCACCCCAGTCAGAATAGCAAAATTTAATGGAACAGCAAGCAACAAATGCTGGTGAGGTTGTGGAGAGACTGGAACCCTTATTCACTGTTGGTGGGAGTGTAAAATGGTGCAACCACTGTGGAAGGCAGTATGGTGCTTTCTCAAAAAATTGCAAATAGAGATACCATTCGACCTAGCAATTCCACTACTGGGAATATACCCCAAAGTGACCATAACTGACATCCAAGCAGATATATGCACACCCATGTTTATTGCAGCTTTGTTCACAATAGCAAGGAGTTGGAAACAACAGCAAATGAATGGATAGAGAAGCTGTGGTATATTCACACAATGGAATACTATGCTTCATTGAAAAACAAGGAACTCATGCAATATTATTCAAAATGAGTGACCCTGGTGGACATTATGCTGAGTGAAATATCTCAGTCACAAAAGGACAAATACTGTGTGGTGCCACTGCTGTAGAATGGGACTGATATCAGGGTTGGAGTAAGACTGAGAAAAACGGCATAAATTATGTATACTGCATTGAAACAGATGAGGGAGAGAATAATTTAAAAGCGATATATGATAGGGTATTATAGTTATCACAAGAGTCCAGAATTAAAGGTGCATAGTGGAGTGTACCTGGGGCAGTGGGAGGGATGCAGGGGGATTGTATACCAAAGAAAGAATTTTTCTTTTACTTTTTCAAAGAGAGGAGTAAACTGCGGGGTGGTGGGGAGTAGGGCTGGGCAGGGAGAAAAGTGCAACAATGAATGAATGGAACAAAATCTCTGTAAATGTTCATTAAAACTATTAAAATAAAATTTTTTTAAAAAATGCTCCCATTTGTTTTAGGAGTTGAACACTTAACTGTTGATGCCACCCAGGGACTTGTCTGACCTCACAGTGTTCATGAACTGGGTCTTGCACCTCTCCTCGTGTGAGGCCAAGGCCTTGCTTCAGGCCTGAACACCTCTAGTTACCTCCTCACTCTTTTCACTACCTCTACCGGAGGGTACTTGGTTTTGTAAATAATCTTTCCTTGGAACTAAGGTTGTTTCATTTGGCCAATGAAATCACAGGATGTCTTGTTAAATTAGACTTGAAAAATAAAAAATCTCATGAGACAGCCTTATTTATTTGACTGAAATATTACATTCTTTGACTGAAATATGAAGTACACTGGAAATTCTGTTTATAATATGGCTATCCTAATTGGAGTGTCACCACACCCATTTATAAAGGCAATTATATATTGTCTTTGGCTGCTTCTGTGCTGCAGAGGAGAGCTGAGTAGCTAAGACAGCCAAGGGACCCTGTGAATTGTAAGCCTAAAATATTTCTTCTTTATCCTTTTACAGAATTTGTTTACTGACTGCTGTTCAAGAGCACTGTGTTGGAGAATTCCTCTAACCATACATGACAGACACTCAAAATAACATCCACATGAACAATTAACTGTCACTCTAGGAAGCACGTAGACTAGAACTCTCATTTACTTCTAAGGACCTGGATTTGAACTCACTACAGAAGCTGAAACAGCAAATTGGAGTTAAAGTTCACTCCTCTAAATATTCAGTATCAAGTATTTGTTGGCTTAAAGCCTACAATAATACAACACTGTAAATTTGGAAAGGAAAAGTAGATTCTGTGTAATTAATTCTGTAATTTAATTACCAAAATATTTCCTTTCATCATTTTTTAGTAAATCCCTGATAACGTTCTCTTTCTTGTTTATTTTGCCAACATAATCAATTACATTTCTCATTGTCTTGTCGCCCTAGCAATTTAAAAATAGCTATTGTTTTTTTCATTATCTTGATTTCTTTCTGTTTCTGTGGTCTTGCTTTATATTTTCTTCCAAGGCTTTGGACTTGTTTTACATTATAACTACTGTGGTTTGAATTATACTGAACTCTTTCTTAGTACCTGCTATTTTCTTACAAAGTAAATACGGGCATTTAAAATTTTAAAAGGCATAGAATGCCAGCAAATTGGAGGAAATTCAGAGAGATGAGACAGAAATGATTAAGAGACTAGAAGGATTTACTTGTGAGAAAAGTGTAAAGGAATGAAATATGTTTGTCTTGGCAAAGCAGTGACTAACAGGGCTAAAAATGACTCCAGGAATTGTAGGTTTGGAAATATGAAGGAAAGTTAATATCTTTACCATAGTAGAAGCAGTTTAATTACCATAAGAGAAAGGAGCCATTTGATTAAAATGTCAAGGAAATATACTGGATGCCACTCTGAAGTAAAGCCTTCCTAAGGAGGTAGTTGGAACATTGTACATGAATTTCAACTGTCTTAGGGGATTGAAATTTTATTCTTACATATAGCAAACCAAAATTCCTTGATGGCCTCAATCTATATGGCTAAGCGCTCAGCTGGTAACCAAAAACTTGGAGGCTGAAACCCATGATGCAACAGACTGCTTCTTAAAAGACTTCCAGCCTTTGAAACCCTGCTTTGGGGGCAGTTCTGCCTTGTGATGAAAGGTTGCTTGGCAGTTAGGATTGAGGCAGTCACAGTGGCTGAGTTAAGTCCCTGTTACCAACTTTGTCTTTTATATATCTCTTGCTGTTATAATTCTTGGGGTATCGGTCAAATGAAATTTTGGGACCTCCTCTTAGTATCATCAGAAAATTGCCCAAATCCTCTAGTTTTACCTTTAAAATAATTCTTTAATCTATTCATTCCATTTCCTTGTTGTTACCACTTCCTCCAGCTCAGGCCTTATTTCTTGCCTCAATTTTGGGATGGCTCCTTGACCAGATTTCCTTTTCCACATCCCTCCAACACAGTACTGACCAGACACTTGCCTGTGAAGAACCCTTCAATGACTTCTTGACAAGATCAAGACCAGACTTTTTGTCTGCCTCTACTCTCCGATCTGCAGACAGTTCCTCTTTCTGCCTCTATGATTCATCAGCTCTGGATGATAGACAGTTCCCTGTGGAATCCGTTGTGTTTTCTGTCTCTGTGCTGTTGACATTTGCTGTTATATTTTTCTAAAATGCCCTCTGTTATGTACTGACTTATTTGCTCACTCCCACGTGGATGTCGAAATCCTAATCAGTGGTATCTGTAAATGTGAACTTATTTTGAAATAGAGTCTTTAGAGATATTATCAAATGGCATGACGTCGTACTAGACTCGGGGTAGGAGGCTTAGTAACAGAAGAAAGGGGATGCACAGAGAAGGCAGCCGCGTGATTGCTGGGACAGTGACCGGCACCAGGTATGAAATCTCAATTGCCAGAAGCTAGAAGAGAAGCGTGAAATGATCCTGTCTTGGAGCCCTCAGAGAATCAACACTGAGAGAATCAGCTAATGCCCAGCTTTGGACTTATGACCCCCAGAACTGTGACATTAATTAGCTTCTGCTTATATGAGCGTAGTGTAATTTGTAGTGCGTGGTTAGATCATCTTTAGAAAGGTGATCTCTGGTGCCCTAGTGGTAAGGACTTGTACTACCAACCTTAAGGCACATGGTTCCAGTCCACCCGCTGCTCCATGGGGGAAATACTGGGCAGTCTCCTCCTATGAGATTAACTGTCGCTGAAAACCTGCTGAAGGGCCACCGATGAGTCACTTCCAACTCAGCAATATGTAACAACAACTCTGTAGAAAACTATCACACATATACTTACAATCTCTAGAATAAACCTCGACTAATTTTTTAAAAGTTCAGGTTAGACAAAGTACACCTAGTCCTAGAAACCATCCTAGAAGTGTCTCCACAGAGGGACATGTTCAGTAGTTTTCTCTGGAATTTTCATTACACCACAGCGATTTAATTGAGAGAATTAAAGTCAAGGAATTGAATTGCATTGCATATTAATAACAATAATACTGGTGTGGAAGGGCAGAGCTGGAGCTAGGGTGTTTCTATGGCACTGTGGTATGCAGGACCATGCTTCTGGGCCTGTGTCTGTTGGAGGATCGGATTTGAAGGCAGCCAGAGATATAGAAGAGTTCAGCTGAGACATGGCCTGTCATGAAATTGAATATCCTCAGAGTTCTGAATGGCTTGTCTGGTTAGGGTTAGGATGCCAAACAGTGGCTGGGATCTGATAGTAGGATCTAACCTCCAGACGAATTTAGAGAACTTAAGGTGACAGTTCCAGCAACAGAGTTATTGTGTACTTGGGACATTAAATGAATATTTGAATGTGGAGATGGGAGTAATGGACAGCTTGCCTGAAATATAGGTTAAAAACTGGGGGTTGGGGGGGTAGAAAAAGAGCGTAAAAATATGTAACAATGAATGAATGAAAATCTAACTTTTCTGTAGGCCTTAATTAAAATCAGAATTGAAATAAAATTTTTTATTAAAAATGAAAAGCTTATTTATGGTGAGAATATTGATGATGGAATCCAGTGTTGAAATGAGGTATCTTAGGCATCATCAGGTTTGGCTGGTGTTGAGCTGGAAGTGAGTTGAATCTAGATGCATAGAGTTTGATGAGAATGGGGAAAGAAACAAATAAAAACAAAGATTTTTCTTTTTCCAAGCAGTGCTCTTTCTTCATTCCCCAGTTTGGGTTTCCAAGTACTAAATGACAACAACACAAAGTAGTTGGTGTCACGTTGAGTGTGACTCTTGATGACCTCAGGTGTACCAGTATAGAGCTATACTACTGTTGTTATCGTTATGTGTCTTCCAGTTGCTTGCGAGTCATGGTGACCCTGTGCACAGTAGCTCTGAACCAGTCTCACTGTCTCTAACACATCTACTCTCATTACCCCTGTCACTGTGTTAACCCATCTTATCGTGGTCTTCCTCTCCTGCACTATCCCTCCACCCCTCCGAGCATGCTGTCCTCCTCCAAGGACTGGTCCTCCTGGCCACATGCTCAAAGCATGTGAGGTGAAGCTTCAAATCCTCACTTCTGAGGAGCAACTTGGTTTCAGCCTGTCCGGGTCAAACCTGTTTGTTCTCTTGGCAGTCCATAGAATGTTCAACACTCTTCTCCAGTCCCACAAATCAAAGGCATCAATCCTTGTTCTGTCATCCTTAGTAATTGTCTAGCTCTCTGAGGCATCGAAGACCATGGCCTGGATCAGGCACACGCTAGTCTCCAGACTGACATCATTGCTCTTTAGCACTCTGGAGAGGTCCCTGACAGCAGCTACATTTAATATATTGGTGTGGCATAAATAGTGTTTGCGATATAGTACATTCTGTTAGGAAAATAGACATAGCTATTTTCTAGTATGGGAGAGGCTTAGTCTCAGCCCCTGATCTGATTCAGTGTGTGGTGTCTTGTCTATGTGGGATGAACCTGTGTCAGTGTGGCTGGCCAGGAAATGCTGTGGAGGGTAAGGAGACATTACTAGGAGGTCCTTCTGGGGCTCTGAGCAACAAGTTCTTTTTGCAAAAAATCCAGAACCGTTTTAGTATTCTGTTTATAGTGAGTTTCTACTTCCAAAGTTTGGTAATTTAATTTCATGTCATTTATAAATTTCTTACATTCTAGAATGAAACAAACTGATTATTTGAGTTGTTGTGAGGTGCCATTGAGTTAATCTTTGACCCACAGTGACCCCATGTAATAAAAATAGAATGGTCCCTGTAGAAGATTCTAGGCTGTAATCTTTCCAGGAGCCAATGAATGGATCTTTCTCCCATAGAACCAGTGGATACAAAGAATTAATCCTTCAGTTAGCAACCACTTAACTGTTGCACTACCAGGACTCCTTTAGTATTTGAGGACAGACAACGTGTACCACCTGTGGTGATGCTGAATATAACACAGCTTCTGTGGGGCTCCTGGAGAACATTTTCCTATGCAGATAACATTTTCTGAACTAACTTTCAAAGTCTGAAGTGTGTGAAGACAATACACTTCACAAAAATTCTGTGTCATACATACTTCTATAAAGCAAAAGGAAAATTCTCCATTATTCCACCAATCCCAATTTTCAGATATTAGTGTTTCTGTGTTTAGCCATCTTAATTTGTTATATTGCAGAATATTTCTGTATGACAATTATAAATCCTACCATAGTGTGCTCACTTGTCCTCGACATTCTTTTTTTTTTTTTTTTGCCACCTTTCACATTGTACTGTAGACATCCTACGAAGCCGGTGCCTTTTCTTAGTGGCCACATCATAATCTTTTTTGTGATAATTTACTTTGCCACTAATGCCTATTGATGGGCATATCCGTGGTTCCAGTTATTCACCAACACAATCAATGAGCATTATGCAGCTGTGTCTCTCTAAGTGTTCCCTTGAAGAGAATTAAGCCTAGAGCTTTTCTATTCACTTTTATACCTGTTGTGAAATTCTACAGTCTTTTATTTTTTAGCTTGACTTTGATAATTCAAGATTTCCTGGGAACCTTCAAACCATAGCCTACTAGGCTTCAGGAAACAAGTCATCCCATGGTGCTGTAGTTTACTGATGGTTTGCATATATTTAAACCCAAGAAGCAAGGCTTCTCAGACATCATTGAGTGCGTGCAGTCATTGAGGAGAAAGCTATACACTAAATGATAGAGTTTTTCTGATACGTGTTCCTGAGGAAAGACTTAAATCCACTTAGTTTCTATAGTGACCTATTATTACAATAAGAAAACAAGGGAAAGGGGGATCAGGAGGCAAAGGAATAAAATTTCCTGAAGAAAATATGCTAATATCAATATACTAATATTAGTAAGTCACATCAGTCTCCCATCTTGCATTTCAGGGTAAACTGTAAATCATTCAGTTAAAAGAAGAAAGAAAGAAGAGTACACAGGGCCAAGCTCATTGCAACCCTGATGCAGGGTGCATGTTTGTCCTGTTTGGGAAGTTAATGATGTGAATTTCCAAGTGGAGCTGTGTGCCCTTCTCTTGATCCTCTCAGATCCAAGGCCCTCCTTACTGCTGCCTCTCAAGAGGGAGTTCTCAGGACAGCCCTGGGTATATGATCACTCAGTGCATCCCAGCATTGTAGACTCTACCCTCGAGTGGGGTTCCCACAAGTATTTGGTGCCTAGTGGGTAAGGAGTTACTTTCAACCCTAAGACACATGGTTCAAATCCACCAGCTGCTCTGAGGGAGAAAGATGAGTAATCTCCTCTCATGCAATTTTTAGCCTCTGAAAACCCCCTGGAAGATCAGCTATGCATCTCTTCTGACACTACAGTAATGAGTGAATGTGAGTTGATAGATTTTACTCCTGACACACAGCTCTTTGCCTGGCTGTTGCTTATTTTGATCGTTATGTCCATGTATTGTAAGGTTAACCCAAGCACTATCATGGCAGTTAATACAAAAAGCAAGAAAGCAACGTGAATTCATATGGAGCATTTCAAAATCAAATCTAATACTATAAAAAAATCTAATACTATAATGTGAACATATTCCATTGCAGAAAGACTTTTTTTTGTTCACTTAGACCCAGGGTCCCTAATGTGTTTTTCAAGCAAATCTGAAGCTGATTCTTTTTATGCCCCTTGGGACCTCAACTCTTCCCCAGCCCGTTACCCTATATCCCACCCCTGGGAGGAGTGGGCTTGGTGCTGGGATGCTAACAACGTGAGATGCTCTCTGAACATCTCTTTTCCATTGATTGAGAAGGGTCCTTTTGTTTGATGTTCCTAGTTGGGAGAATCGACTGCCACTAATTATAGTGACCCTTTCTTCTTTAACAAGCACATTCATTTTTGAGCCACACATGTCAGAATGTGCTGGTCTACTTATAAATGCACCTTTCTGTAATTTTAAAGCAAAGAATGTATTTCAAAAAGCACTGGCCTACCCTCTGCCATGGTGTTGGTTAACATTATTAATCTGATTTAAGTGAAAATTATCCTTTATATTGCTTCCCACACAGACACGCATTTTCCCCTTTAAAATTGGAAGGTTATACCAAATGCTATGTTTTCCTTCCCTGAAAAGATTTATGGGCTGTTTTAATACAGATTAGTGAAAGTGCAATACCAAAGCACTGTAGGTGGTGAAACTCAGTTATCATTTGTATGATTAGTTTCACCTTGTAGCTGTGTCTCTGAAAATGCAATTAACAGTTTCATATTCAGCATAGCTAGTTTTATTCCTGCTGCATGGTGTGCAACATTTGCATCATAAAAAAAACCCCTAATTGGTAAACACAGTCTTGCCAGCTTCTCTGCAATTCACCCAATTCTCTTAACGTTAATTGGCTCAGCTTCAACACACATTGGATGGGTTTTCAAAGGATGCCGCAGATTAGAGAGCTTGCAAGCACTTGTGTTTCACAGAACTGACTCCAAGGAGACTCAGAAGGAAAAAAAAAATTTTAAATTAATGCTGAATGCAGGCAACTCTCTTGTCCAAGTGTTGCCATGGAAACTGTTTTGTCTGCTAATCTGATAGCAGTGTGTATGTTTATTGGGATTCATCTCTAATGACCTTCAGAGATCAAGTCAGCTGGAATGGACCATGCTGCCCCTGTGGTCCAAGGCAGTGGCTAAGTGATTACATCCTAAACTCAGTATTGTGCTTGTTGTGAAAGGGCTTTTGCATTTCACAGACCCTCACTTTCCTCTTCTCCCCCTCCCCCCAGTTCATCCAGTCACTGCCAAGCATCTTGACCTAGTTCAACATGTGTATCTGACACCAGAATGTCAAGGATGTCGAGTTTGAACACATTCCACAGTAGGCATCCATGGCTTGCACATTGTGGAGCTTGGCCAAGTTGTGGTGAGATATCAGCCCAGACCTCTTCTCATGTCTGCCCTTTCCTTTCCCCTTTGATCCCTTACCTTTCCCTTGTTTTAGGTTGATTGAAAACTGTTAGATGGTTCCGTAGATGTTACCCATAAACTTTTGGATTTGCTGGGTGTTTGCTTAGGTTAAAAATATACTTAGAAGCGATGATTCTTTTGAAGGTTGAGGAAAGCCAATCCATGTGAATCCATACTGTGTGTTTTCCACTGAAGCTCATAGACTTCAAAAAGGTAATATAACTGACACACTTCGAATTTCAGTTTCACTGTGGAAATGTGAGGGTAAACAACCTGAACTTCTCTAGTGACTTGACTGAGATTTCACCCACCAGGAGTCTTCTTTTTTTCCCCCCCTCCTCTCTTTCTTCTTTTCCAACCTGTGTTTTGTCTATTTTTGTCTTAATTACCATGATCCAATGAATGGAATTTTTCCCTCAGGTTTTAAACACAGAAACTTTCAGATTATTATAACAGAGAAACATGTGTATTCTTTGTTTTAAAATCTTACATATAGCCAGTAGCCTGATTATAGTAAAGAAATATCTTGTATGTCCCTTGAGAGGAACATGAATGAATCTTTGCTGGGTATCACCAGTCCACTGAGGTAGCTCTGATGCCAAGTAAGTAAAGCTCTGTGCTTCTGATCCAAAGATGAGCAATTCGAATCCACCAGCTGTCCTGTGGGACAAAGATGGGCAATTCCCTCCTTATGATTAACAGCCCCTGAAAACCCGTGGGAGGGTCAGCTCAGACTTGGTTCTACTTGATGGCAATGAACGACAGAGAGGTGATTCAAGGAGAAATGGCAGTCCTCTTCTTTGAAGGGAGATCCTGCATATACTGATAGAGGGCAAGAAAGTATACATAGATGGACTGAAGGGAATCAAATATTTGTTTGAATGAAAACGAAATTGTTATTGTTAATGGAGAAAGGATTGGGGTATAATTCTAAACTATTAATGAACTGAAGGATCTTCAGATCAAAATTTCTTGATCAGCTGACTCAAGTGCCATCCCTTCTACTTCATATCTCTCAGTGTACTAGAAGACACACATTTCATGCCTGAGATATTTGTGCTCTCTCAGTCTCGAAGTCACTCTCATTCTAACTCTTTCTCTCTAATCCTCTAGCTTTTTCTCTCACTGCATCTACACTATTTGCTACCAATTAATTTCCAGTACCTCAAATACTCTTTTATCAGTAGACTAGGATTCCGTTTATGTTAGATTATGGATGAAGTGAACACACATATTAGCATGTAGACAAGAAGTATCAGAAGAAATTATTGCTTAGAAAAGTTAAAAATAAACAATCAAATAATTAGAATCAGTGTGGAATACAAATGGAACCCAGATTAACTCTGTTCACAAAACAGATCTGTTCCTTCCAGGCTTCTTGAGCATTTTTCCTTGAAATCACTGATGAGGGGATGAGGGGTGGCCCAGGAACTAGAATCATCTTTCTCTAATCTATTCAAGCCTCTATGTCAGCAGCCCATTTCTCTATGATTTGCATGAGAGAAGAAAAATAAAAAGATGAGAAAGAAGAAGAAAATCTAGAGACAGGAGAAAAAACTTTTCCAGTGAAGTTCTTATACTCTGATTAAAAAATAAGAGCATGAAACTAAATTTGTGAATGAAAAAACACATGAAAAGGATATAATCTTAAATGCTTCTTGGAACAAGAGAAAGATAGATCGAGAAAGAGTAAATAAATGGATGAATGGGTAGATAGATGGATACAGAAGGGGAGGAATGAGAGGAAAACCCAGCCAAATGGAAAGTATCTTTGTTAATTTACTCAGAATATGAATAGCTAAGAAAAGAAAGCACAAGACTAAAATGATAAATTTTTTCCATAAAGATTATAGCGAAGAAACCCCTACAGGGTATTTCTACTCTGTCGAATAGGGTCCCTAAGTGGAAATCAACTTGATGGCACCCAACAATAACAACAGGATTCTGAGATACAGAGTGAGGGAACAGAGTATTTCTTTAGGGAACTTGCTCATTGCTGGGATAATGGAAACGCTGATGAGCTGAAGAAAACTGATCATGGGTATAATAGTCACATAATTTTTCTCTTTTATGGCTTGAACTTTTGCCTGACCACTTATGTTTCCTATTCTACAATTTAGTAACTTTCCAGTACATCTAATGAGAGATTTAAGTCTCTATTCTGAAGAACCATGCCTTTTGATCATGGACTGAAAATGCAAGAGAGTGCAACAGTGAGTCACCAAGATGATGAACATTTCCTTTTTGTTCTTATGGATTTGCATACTCCTTATGAATCATAAATAGTAGAACAAGCATAGAGGTGCCTATCAAAGTCTACTAGGTGCTCAATGCATGTTTATTAGGCAGGTAGATAGATAAATATATCTCTTAGAATCTCTTGTTCTGTATTTATTTAATATCCAACTTCATATCTATGTCCTAGTATGCCAAGAATGTTGTATTCATGAATGAAACACAATCTAACAAATTGTTGTATGCAAACCAATAAAAAAATAAAAAGAAAGGATGCACTTTGATGTAAGCATATGTCAATTCACTTCTTCCCCACCTGGGTGTAGAAAATAATTCCTTATTTCTTCAGTAGCAATAAAATTACTTTAATTTGGACAACGTTACACAGCTAGATTTAAAAACTATGCTTTCTACTTTCATTTCATCTCAATATGGCCACTTTCTAAGTTGTAATGAATGAAATAGAGGTTAAACTCTTCTATTTCTACTTTTTATTTTCCAGTTGTTTCTGACTAATGACAGTCCCATACATGTCAGAGCAAAACTGTGCCACATAGGTTTTCAGCAGCTCATTTTTCAAAAGTAGATTGTAATCCCTTTCTTCTGAGACTCTCCTGGGCAGACTTGAGCCTCAAACTCAGTTAGCAGCTAAACAACTTACCTGTTTATATCATCTAAGACCTAATATGAAAGGTGCTGTTGTTATGGGCTGTCTCCTTGGAACTGACTGGTAGTAGACCCTTCAGTGGGTTTTCAGAGGCTGTAAATCACACAGAAAGAGATTGCCCATCTTTCCCCATAGAACAGCTGGTGGATTCAAACCACCTGTCTTTGGGCTGGCAATGCAACTCCTTACCACTAAGCTATCAGAGCTCCCTAGTATGAAAAGAATGATATAAAAAAAGAGAAAATACTAATGAGTCTTGGTGTCTGCCCTCTAAATGCTTACAATCTATTGGGCAAGTAAGAGTACTTCTATATGGAGTAGACATATCAGGGTTACTTTCTTAATAACCTTGAGTTCATCAACATTTAATACAAGACTTTGGTTCTTTGTCTCAAGTTGAATCTGAACTCCTTAGTTGGCACTGGAGCTACCCCTTTTAATATTTTATTGTTACAATAGTTTAGGGAGAAACAAAACCCTCTGGTTTGACCAGCACAGAGCTTTCAGAAAAGTAAAGAAAAATCCCTTCCTGTAAAATAACTGCATGTGCTCTTCTAAACCAAATGGGTTTTTCATTTTAAAAGAAGATTATTCCTGCTTCCTTTTTAGCTTTAAGATTGTCCCTACTTGTCAATAGAGCACATTCTTGATCATTGAATTCGTGGGTTCTTCTTTGAAAGATAGAACTCCTGAAAGGGGCTACGTGTATTTCAAATACCACTTCTCCTTGTCCCATCCTGTGTCGGGATTGTTGATTTGTACAACAAAAGTTCCCTTAAACATCAGAGTAGGAAAATGTAAAATAGAATTTTTGCTGTCGATTTTGCTTTTAGTATTTTAAAATAATACATTTACTTATTTCATTGCTCGTATTTCCTTATTAACTCAAGCATCATAATATATCCTTAACTTAATTTGTACTGCTTCCTATTGATAAAATGATTGTTCTGGGTAGTGATGGTGGTTTGGGGATTTCTTTTAAACATGTGCTCCCTCTTCTGGTTGGATGGATACTTCAAATTGGAATGAAACCAAACACCTGCACATATTCGAGTCAGGACATTTGCACTTTCAAAACTCATGCTTTCAGTCAAATAAGATCCAGAAGAAGTTTCTCCTGCTTGTTAATAATAGAGAGATATCAACTCCTAGATCAGATTTTTTGTTTAATTTCTTCTCCTTCTCTATATATCATGGGAAAGCAAAGTCCAACATGAGAATGTTTTCTTTTTTTAAATTTTATTTCATTAATTTTAATGAACATTCACAAAGATTTTGGATTTTCATTTCTTTATTGTTGTACTTTTTTCTTTACCCCTCTCCCCCCAGCTTGCTCCTCTCTTTGAAAAGCAAAAGATAAACTTCTTCATTAGTATACACTCTCCCCGACCTCGACCCTGCATCCGACCCCCCAGCCCCAAATGCACTCCACTATGCAACCTTAATTCTGGATGTCAAACAGGTACATATTTTGCTTTCTTTAGCAGTAACACACAGATGAGGATTTTGGTATTGGTGAAGTCACCATGTGTTCTACCCAAGTATACCTTGAATGTTGTATTCCAGTGATCCCATCTGTGTTCATCTAAATTGGAGAATTCCTATAATCTGAGTTGAAAGTGACTCAATGACACATAACAACCACCATCACCACAATATATATATACCAGTTATGAGAACAGAGGAAGGAGACACTGTGTGGTTCAAAATCAGTAAGGGGGTCCACCAGGGATGTATCCTGTCTCCATACCTTTTCAATCTACATGCAGAACAGATTATCCAGGACTCTGGGCTGTAAAAGGAGGAATGTGGCATCAGGATTGGGGGAAGATTCATCAACAACCTGCTTTATGGAGATGTCACAACCCTGCTTGCTGAAACTGAGGAGGACCTGAAGCACTTGCTGCAGAAGGTCAAGGACTGTAGCTTTCAATATGAATTGAATCTCAACATCACGAAAACAACGATACTCACCACTGGGACAATTGGCAGCATTTGTATGGATTGTGAAGAGATCAAAATTGTTAACAGTTTTATTTTGCTTGGTTCCACAATCAACACTCTTGGTACCAGCAGCCAGGAAATCAAGAGATGCATTGCCTTGGGAAAGTTGGCTGTCAGGGACCTCTCCAGAGTACTGAAGAGCAATGATATCAGGCTGGAGACTAAGATGCACCTGAGTCTTCACAATGTATGCTATGCTTCAGAGAGCTGGACAGTGACTAGGGATGATAGAAAAAGAAATGATGCCTTTGAGCTGTGGTGCTGGAGAAGTTGTTGTTATTCTGCCGGGGAAGGAGGGACAATCTCCTCCTGTACCAGTCGGATCTGATTTGATGGTACACTCACACAAAAATAATAAAATTTAAAAAAAAAGAAGTTGTTGTTATGTGCCATCTAGTCACTTGTGACTCATAGCAACCCTATGTACAAGAGCTCTAAACTCCATTCTATTCTGTGCCAACCTAGCCATCTGAAATACACTCATTCCCACCACTCCAGTCACAGAATCGATCCATCTCATCGAAGGTCTTCCTCTCCTGCGCCACCCATCCACTCTGCCAAACATGATGTCCCTCTCCAAGGACCAGTCCCTCCTTGTAACATGTCCAATGTATGTCAGATGACGCTTCAGAATTCTTGACTCCAAGGAACATTTCAGCTTCACCTTCTCCAGGACAAACCTGTTTGTTCTCCTAGCAGTCCATGATATATTCAACACTCTTCTCCAGCACCACAGCTCAAAGGTATCAATTCTCTTTCTATCATCCCTTTTCACTGTCCAACTCTCTGATGCGTAGCACATAATTGTGAATACTATAGCCCGGATCAGGTGCACCTTAGTCTCCAGCCTGATGTTGTTGCTCTTCAGTACTCTTGAGAGGTCCCTCACAGCTGACTTTCCCAATGCAATTCATCTCTTGATTTCCTGGCTGCTGTTACCAAGAGTGTTGACTGTGGAGCCAAATAAACTAAAACTGTTAACTATCTCAATCTCTTCACCGTCCATATTGATGCTGCCAATTGGCCCATGGTGAGAATCTTTGTTTTCTTGATGTTGAGCTTCAATCCATATAGGAGGCTGCAATCCTTGACCTTCTGTAGCAAGCGCTTCAGGTCCCCCTCAGTTTCAGCAAGCAGGGTTGAGTTATCTGCATAACATAGGTTGTTGATGACTCTTCCACCAATCCTGATGCCACATTCCTCCTTTTACAGCCCAGTATCTTGGATGATCTGTTCTGCATACAGATTGAAAAGGTATGGAGACAGAATACATCCCTGACAGACTCCCTCCTTGATTTTGAACCATGTAGTGCTGGAGAAGAGTGTTGAATAAACTATGGAATACCAGGAGAACAAGTTTGTCCTGGAGAAGGTGAAGCCAGGCTGCTCCTTGGAGGCAATGATTCTGAAGCTTTCTCTGACATACTTTGGGCATGTTGCAAGGAGGGACTGGTCCTTGAAGAAGGACATCATGTTTGGGAGGGTGGAGGGAGAGCACAAGAGAGGAACACCCTCGATGAGATAGATCAATTCAGTGATTGAGGTAGTGGGAATAGATGTGTTGGAGACAGTAAGGTTGGCACAGGGTAGAATAGAGTTTAGGGCTCTTGTACATAGAGTCACTATGAGTCACAAGTGACTCAAAGGCATATAACAACAACAACCATATGTATAGAAGTTATTTTATAATGATATTATTAGAATGAGGGTCTTCCTTCCCTTTGACAGCCACATGAAGCCATTTGAAGAAGCACAAACAGTCCTGCATGTCTCAGCAGTAGCTTAGGACTTCAGGGTGGTACCCAAAGCGTACCCTTTACTAATATTTGTAATTAATCATCAGGAATAAATGATTGTCCATATACTTTGCTGTGCTTGAGAGAGCAAATAAATATGCAGTGTTTTAAAAATGACATGCCTATTTAAAGTTTATAAACCTCCAGCACTGGTGCTTGCTTACATATAGACATGTGTGTTATTCAGAAAATCAATTTATTGGGGAAACTTTGATGTAATTGAAGCTGCCACCAGCCCTTTGCCAGTTTGCTGGGGTTTGGTGATATGCTGGAAGTTAGGCCACCGATGTTTTAAATACCAGCAGAGTCAACTGTAATCAATTTCATTGTCATTTTCTGACTGAGATAGACTGCCAGGAAGACCTGGCAATCTACTTTCAACATGTAGTCAATGAAATTCTTATGGATCACAACAGGCTCATACCTGAAATCGTGATGAAAGATGAGAGCCCTTCAGGTTGGAAAGCATGCAGGATAGAAGAGATGACAACAATGAACTTGAATATGTTAATAATCAAGAAGGTGGTACCGGTCCAGGCACAATTTTATTCACTTGAACATGAAGTTACCAGGATGATTATAGTGAATTTTTATTATGTCTTCTTCAAAATTTATCTTGAAATTTTCCTCTAGTGTTGCACATTTGAAGGTTCTTTGTTAACCTGAATGCTTAGCCTTGTAAAATGCAATTGGCCCTAGCAGAGGTCATTAAATAAAAGGTGGTATGGGAGGCCTGTCTCTCTGGCTTCCCTGTCCCATTATAACCATTGTCTTGGGATTCTCACTTTTTGTATGTGTAACATACTGAAAAATACCCATTTCCATTAATGGCTTTTAAAGTAAGATCCTGATGTATCTATGTATTCAGTGAATAGATATTTCTATTGCCTATTGTTCCTGTTATGTCCCATCAAGTCAGAACTAACCAATAGCTGAATTTCCAGTGAGTTTTCAGACAGTAAATTACATGGGAGGAGATTGCCTCTCTTTCTCCTGAGAAACAGGTAGTAGATTTGAACTGTACGCTTTTGAGCTGGTGACTAAAATCCTTATTACTAAGCCACCACCATAATAAATCATGGGCTCTTGGATTTAGAAACAGGAGAAGTAGAAATATTGGATGTTAAGCTTTCATTTAAAGATCTTATAATATAGTGGAGGACATAGACATCCCTGCAAGACTTACTGAAATTTTGCAATATGCTTAGCATTCTGAGGGTTGCTGGAGGTGGAAAGATAAATAATATCGTCCTTACAGATCCCCTTGAAACACTTAGCTAGGAAGAGGAAAAAAGGCTCACGAGCATGCAAGCACCAAGCAGGGTCATGAAGGACAGACAGACCTTCATTGGGCAGCACACAGGTCAACAGCTTCCTACTCACAAGGAATAAGTTAGTGCATAGGCAGGAAATCAGAAAGGAGTGCGGTGAGTTCCAGAAGAGGCTATGTTGATAAGTAATTTAAGAATGTGGGAAATGGAGGAAATATCAAATGAATGAATGAATGTGTAACTGGCAGTGCTCATATTTCCAAATTGGAAATGTGTAGAATACTTGCCATTAACTTTTATGGTCCTTCCCATGAGATTGAAATAGAGACTTCTTAATGGAGCATTAGAAATCTAGAAAGAACTGCACACAGCTGGACACTGGATAAAGAAAGGGACAACTCCTAAGAGCTGTAAGAGGAGTGTCGGCAGCATTAGCAAAAGTTAGGTGTTTGTCCAGAATTTCATCTTGTTCTGAATTCACTGCTTTGGCATAGGACTGCTACATCAAAGGAAGTTTCACCCATTTGAGAGCTTTGATTAAGACTACCTAGTTAATAATCATTATGAATCATGGTCTCATTGTTGAAAGCTTTCTAAAAAAGTCTTTTGTATTTTTAATATGTGCTTATTTGTAAATAACATCGACTGCCTTTTCTCTCATTTGTGATTTCCACCCTTTAATTCTAAATTGACTCCATTTGCTTTTAAAATAAAATAGTACCTTTCCCATGGATAACAGCAAGCAACTATCGACAATAAAGTCGTCTTTTGAAGAAAATTCCTCATTTGCACAGAACTTAGATTAGCGGTGTCAGTTAACAGCATTCCAAGTATGATTGTGCCTCCGAACTGCTTGAATTTAAATTAGGTGGATAAAAATTTAGTGATTAATGAAGGTATTTTCAAATCCAGCCTGGAGAGAGTGGTTATAAAATGTCTGAAATATCACATCATGCATGAGACACATTCATCTCCCATTGAGGGAGGACCATTCACAGCCCCCTACTGCTTCCGGGAGCCTCCTGCAGCTAGAATGGATGGGGTGGGGGAGTTTCATCTCTGGATGAATGAGAAAAACTCCTTCTCCATCTATAAAACAGATCAGAGGATCTTCTAGAGATTTTAGAACCAGTGAGAGGATCTGGAAAATTAATGTTAAAGGAAAACTGGAATCTGAATCTTTTTTAATTTTAAAAGAAACTTGAAAATACAAGCATATGTTTTGGAGTTTATAGAAAATTATTTGGATATGTGCTTATTTATACACACGCACATACATATACATACACAAACACATATAATTTAATAGCAACATGAAAATTATTAGACAATAAGAAAATGGCCTCGGATAGTTGTGTTGTTGAAGTGTACCACTGAGTCAGAACCCACTCAGATCTGACCCTCCAGTGGGTTTGCAGAGGCAGTAAATTGCATGGATATCACATGAGCACAATCACATGTTCTGGGTTCCCATTCTTCTCAAGGTTAGGCACAATTTCTTGTGGTCTACATAGATGAATGCCTTTGCATAGTCAATGAAACACAGATAGACATTCCTCTGGCACTCTCTACTTTCAGCTAAGATCCATCTGACATTGGCAGTGGTGAATCCACTTCTAAATCCAGCCTGCACTTCTGGTAGTTCATATGTTTCAGTAGTTTCTTTTTAATAATCTGCTGCAGGATTCTGCTTGCATGTGCTATTGGTAATATTGTTCAATAATTTCCACACTTTGTTACATAACCCTTTTTGGGAATGAGAATAAATATGGATGTCTTCTAGTCAGTTGGCCAGGTAACTGTCCTCCTGGTTTTTTAGCACAACTTGGTGGGCACGTCTAGGACAGCATGTGTTTGCTAAAATATGTTAATCGGTATTCCATCAATCCCTAGCGCCTTATTTTTGCCAATTTCTTCAGCATAGCTTCAACTTCCTGTTTCATCACCATTGCCTCTTGGTCATATGCTATTTCATGAAATTCTGCTGTGTCAGTCAATTCTTTTAGTACAGTGACTCTGTGTACATCTTCCATTTTCTTTTGATGCATCCTGGATCATTCAATATTCTGTCCGTACCATCTTTAAGTATTGCAACTCAAGGTTTTAATTTGTTCTTTAGTTCCTTCAGCTATAAAAGGTCACTATGAGTCACAGGCATCTTGCTGGTATAAAACAACAACAACAACAAATCTCATGGGAAGAGATTGCCCATCCTTCTTCCACTGAGCAGCAGGTGGATTTGAACTGCATGCCTTTGAGATTGCAAGGCAGGTTCTTATTACTAGACCATCAGAGTGGCCTAAGTGCTTGACTATGATCTCAAAGGTTGGTAGTTTGAGTGCACTCAGAGATGTCTTGTAGGAATGACCTACGGAACCTGAAAAGACAGAGTAATGATGGGCAAGGTCCAATGATGATTAATTTTATAAAACATAGTGCATGGGAATGATTATATGAAACACAATGTGAATAAAGAATAGTGTGAAACACAAGGTATACAAACATTGTAAGCAAACCAATATAAAATATTTAGGAAAGACGGACATAAGTATCTGCTTCTGAAAGGCCTACAGAATGATGTTCTACCCCACACATCTGGAGTTGCCAGCAGTCAGAATGAATTCAATATCAACAAAGAGCAGGCCATGAAAATGATAGATATACAGATGTGTGGGAAATAATAAAAAAGAGTTCACAGATGCACTGCTTCCATTCCAAACATTTATAAGTGGACCTTTAATAAACATTTAATAAAGTGGACTTTATTAACTATCCAAAAGCATTTAACAATGTAGGTCATAACAAATGATGGAAAACATTGAAAAGAATAGGAATCCCAGAACACTTAATTGTGCTCATGAGAAACCTATACAAAGCCCAAGAAGCTGTGTTTGAAGAGAACAAGGTAGCATTGTGTGAGTTAAAATCAGGAAAGGTGTACATTGGGATTGTATACTTTCTCGCTATTCAATCTGTATGCTGAGTAAATAATTTAAGATACTGCACTATATGAAGAAGGATGTAACATCAAGGAATTAATCAGGATTCAAGGAAGATTATCAACAACTTCAGAAAAATCTTGTGTGAAAAACAATGTATACAAACTTTGTAAGTAAACCAGTATAAAATAAAAATTTTTAAAAACCAACATCACCTATCAACTATCAATTTAAGATGACATAGCCTTGCTTGCTGAAAGTGAGGAAGACTTGAAACACTTGATGTAGAAGACTACAACTTTCAATATGGATTACATCTCAACATCAAGAAAACGAAAATCCTCACCACTGGACTGATAGACAACATCATGATGGAGAAAGGGTTGACATCCATGGTAACAATAGTCAATAAATCAAAATACCTGTTGCCCTGGAAACATCTGCTGTAAAGGATTTCTCCAAAGTGCTAAAAAGCAAAGATGTCCCCTTAAAGAGTATGGTGCACCTGCCCAAATCATGATGTTTTCAGTGGCTCTTTATTCTTCTGAAAGTTGGACAATGAATAAGAATGGCAGAAGAAGATTACATGCTTGTGACTTATAGTGGTGTCGAAGAAGTCTGTGAATATCCCATGGACTGTCAAAAGAACAAATAAGTCTGTCTAGGAGGAAGTGAAGCCAAGATGTCCCTTAGAGGCAAAAATGATAAAACTTCTCACATGTTATTAGACATGTTATCAGGAAGGGCCAGTTCTTGGGAAAAGCTATTGTGCTGGGAAAAGGGGGAGGTAGAAAGAAAGAGAGGAAGACTATCAAGATGGGTTGACACAGTGACTATAAGAATAGACTCAAGCATATCAGAGATCTTGAGGATGGCAAGAATGGACAGGGTTAAGATATGTCTTCCATAGGCTCACTTTGAGTTGTCAGATCTGCTTCACTATGAGTTATGGTTGACTCACTAGTGCCTAATAACAGCTCATGTTGTTTTCCAGGCACAGCAAACAACATGCCTCAAATATATGAGATGAAGTTTCACTGTTTTCGCCTCTAAGCAGCTTCCTGGTTACACTTCCTTCCTCAGAAAGGCTTGTTTCTTCTTGGGCATTTCATAGGATATTCACTACTATACACCAACACCACATCTCGAAGGTGTCGATACTTCTGTCCTCCTTATTCACTGTCCAACTTTCAGAAGCATAGGAAGCAACTGAAAACATCATAGCTTGGATGGGGAGCTCTGTACAAGATAAAAAGAAAGAGGCTCTGACATCTAGGTAGAGCTATGACTGAAGCAAATACATGTGTGTTGCTCTGTGAAAACTTTGTCTTTTAAAAGGTGTTACTTATTTATATGGTGCAGTTTGTAAAATTAGTTAAGTATCAGTAGATGATAAAAATCATAACTCTTCCTTTGACATTTATTTAAGAATCCCTTTCTAAATGAAAGATTTGAAGTTGTCATAATGAACATAACATATATTTATTCTATATATGTCCATGTAGAAACTAAATTGACTATATGTATCAGCACTCTGACTAACCCTTGTTTGCTGCTTATAGTGTTTGCACTTTGGTTTCCTACTACTGCTGCTCTCTCTCTCTCCTTAAAATGGTGACAATTACTTCATATTTAATTAAAATAAATGAAACTAAGAATGATAAATTGCCCAGTATTTCCCCACAGTACTGTCCGTAGAAATGGTGGTTAGTGTAACCACTAGCTCTTTTATTTATTCATTAAAACTTATACATACACACACATACATCACAGTAAGTATGACAAGCTTACTTTCATATTTTTCCTTCTGGTGTCTCACACATTCATCTCACTTTAAAAAAAAATCATGACTCTCCCTTGTGGAATAGCAGCATCACATTTAATTGCTGTATCTTTTTAATAACCATTTACTTTAGAGAAAATTATCTCAAGACTCTGACTTGGCATTTTATCCTGAAAAAAAGACATCTTCCTCCCAATAGAGGGAATGAGTCAGTTCTTTATCAGTTCTCCTATGAAAAATGGCTATCCTATGAATAATGGTTATGAACCCTGCCCTATCCTGAGTCAGTTTCACAGTCTTTGACATACCTGCCCCCATTACCACAACACTGTGTCAATCCATCTTATCCAAGGTCTTCTTCTCCTGTGCTGACCATCCACCCTTCCAAACATGATGCTTTCTCCAAGGACAGTCCTTGCTGGCCACATACCCAGAGTATGTGAGATGGAGTTTCAAAAACCTTGCCTCCAAAGAGCGACCCTGGTTTCACCCTCTCCAAGACAACGCAATTTGTTCTCTTAGGAGCCCATGCTATGTTCAATACTCTTCTCCAGAACGACAACTCAAAGGTATCTTCTGTCATCCTTAGTCATTTTCCATCTCTTGGCCACCATAGGCAAGTAGATTTCATATGACAGTGGAGAGGAACAAAGAAGAAAATTGAAAGTAAAATATGATTAATCAGTCTTCTAATGGATGTCACAGTGAGTCATCTTACAAGTGTCACTTAATTGTTGTTGCTGTGTATCGTTGAGTTGGAACCAACCCATGGCTGACCCGCTGGCAGGTCTTTAGAGGCAATTAATCATATGAGAGATTGCTCCTGCAGAGAGGCTGGTGAATTCAAACTGTGTGCCTTCGGGATTACAGCGCAGCTTCTTGCCAGTAGGCCACCAGTACTCTCTAATTAGTAATTAGTCACTTAATTAGTAATGAAATGAAACTTAATTCCATGAATTGAACTTTGCCTATTTTCTGCTCAAAATAGGTTGAATTTCTAACTCCAGCACCTGTGACTGGCACTTTATTTGAACATGGGTTCTTTGAAAATGCTCTTAGGTTAATATGAATTTGCTTGAGTATGATGAGTCCTACTCCCATCTGATTGGTGGTTATAGAATAAACACAAAAAGAGAAAGATGGGACCTCAGAGTTACACTGCAATCCCACACTGAGGAACTCTTTGGCCCTACGAAAAGCAGGAAGACACAGGAGAGGGTCTTCCTCTAGTTTCTTGAAAAAGACCAGGATCCTGCTAGCACATTAAATCTGTATTTCTTGCCTCCAGATGTCTGTTTTCTGTACAGGGGTGGCTTGTGTTGCAGTGATTCTGGATGACATGTTACCAGCATTGCGAATACTAGCAGAGTCACCCATGCTAGTCAGGCTTCAGTGGAGCTTTCAGGCAGGCTAAGAAGGACTGGCCATCCACTTCTGAAATAACAAGTTCTTGAAAATCCTGTAGGGTGGGGTGTAAATGCAAAAAGGTCAGAGCTGAAACTTTCCTTATTATGGCTTAAGACCCATCCCAAACCCCTCAAGGTCAAAGAGTCAGTTTCAACTTGTCTGACATAGTATTGGAAGCTGAGCCCCTCAGATTGGAAGGTGCTCAAAATATGACTTGACAAGTGCTGTCTTCCACGTAACACAGTGTACTGTAGTGAAGTGGATGGAGTCAAACGTTTCACAAGAAAGTCGCTTGATTTCTTGGTGTGGCAGAGCTTAAATAAAGGGGAGCAGCTGCTAGTATACATGGATAATTGGAATATAGAAGGTAAAAAGGATGAATCTGGGAAGACTGAAATTTGTCAAAAATAAATGAAACCCATAAAGATAAACATCATAGACATTGGTGAGCTAAGATGGACTGGTATTTTGAATCAGACAATCATATGATCTACTATGCTAGGAATGACCAATTGAAGAACAATGGTATAATGTAATTAAAGATATTACATCCACCTTGCCCCTATACAACTGGTCAGCTGGTTGCATGTCAGATCACATCATGGGGAGTAACAATATCATTACCTAAAGGCCTCTAATCTGGCCTCATTCCAATCATATGGAATTCTTTTTTAAGACACAATTCAGTACATGACACTCTTCATGCAGTTCTGCATGCACTCTCTTACCAAATCGATGCAATATTCTTTTTGTTACTTTATGCTTAGTGTGTCTTGAGGCCCCGAGACCCCATGCACAAAGGACTGAAATGCTACCTAGATCTCCACAGTCCCATGAACAGTTGTTGATTGGACCGTTTGGATACAGAAGGTTGTGACTGGCTGGTTTTCAAAAGCACAGTTCCAAGTCTTTCTTTCCTAGTGTGTCTTAGTCTGGATGCTCTGTGGAAATCTGCTCAGCACCGTAGCAAAATGGAAGCCTCCACTGACAAAGGGGTGGTCACAACACAAGAGGTGGAGCAGCCTCTGATCAACCTCAGGTCTCCCACAGGACTGGTAAGAATTCTCTCACTGACTCACCTCTGCCTGGTCCATGTCACTGCAGCAGTATGCGTAAGATAAAAAAAAAATCTATTGTTTACAAGGAAGCGAATATCCAAGAGTGAAGCTGAAACAAGGGAGAAATTAATGAACAATGTCTGGCCCCTCCGTTGAGGCCCTGGTTCACATCATTGGTTGCTGAAATCCATGCATGTTATTTACCTGTTCTGTAAATATTTACTCAGTGATTGGGTACCAGGGCCAATTTTCTTTCTCTTCTCCTTCCCTGTTCCTACTTCTTTTCATTCTCCAAAGAAAGCTTCAAAACCAAAATGCCATTTCTAATCTTATTTTCTGCATCTAAAGTGCACATTATTAGCAAACACTCCCTTTTTAAAAAAAATTGTAGTCAACGTTAGATTAGTGAATTCCAAACTCGCTTAGGCACATTGCTTAGTGACCTTTCTCTTCTTTGCATTTTTTAGAAGAAATCAACAAAAGACAACAATAGTAACCTTTCTATATTCATTATCATAAGCTGCGCTGACCTTAAGAAAGAGTCGCTGAGCTGTCTCAGAGTTCCAGGCACTTTCGAGGTGGCTGATTTTCTCAAGTTGGAAATTTGGTGGTTTGTGGAGAAAAAGGGAAATTATATGTCCCTCACATTTCGATTCCGGCTCTTTGTTTATGTAACTATTAGCATTTAGCATTTCTACAACCTATTTTATACTCTAGAGTTGCAGGAGTGAAATTTACATTCATTTGCTTGAAGGACGTGGCTTAGAAAACCCTTGGGAATCTAATATTGTCATGTAGTTTTTAAAAAATGAACACAAATTTAGGGAGAGCAGAATGTAATGCAAAAAAAAAAAAAGAAAAGAAGATCTTTCCCATGGAAGCATGGAGTCTTATAGGATCCTGAAAATGAAGCTGTCAGCTAAGTGATATGATTTGCCTCTTTCCATTATCTCAGAAAAATATAAACAAGCAGGAAAATATACCAAATATCAACTCTGATTTCTTAATTACTTTCTTTTTTCTTCTGTTTTTCTCATCCACTGAGGTGTTATTCAGAGCAAAAGTATATATGGAAATCCTTTAAAATATGTTAAGTTTATATTTGCTGTAGAAAGAGTAAAACAAAGTATGAAATAGCTTATTTATGAACAAGATAAGAAGTGTTGAGGGAAAGTTAAATGTGGAATGGTGCATTTACTTTAAATGTTATTCTAAACCCATCTTGTTATTGTCCAAGGTTTTGTCCTGGAGCCAGAAAAGGGTAAGTGGATGTTTTCTGTTCTTCATTCTCAGACGGCATAATAGAATATGATTTGTGAGGTCTGTAAAGCCCGCCTAAACCCTGTGCACATTTTCTTCTCAGACAGAAACAGCACTAATAGTCTTTTTTTTTCTGGGATAAAATCCATTCCTACCTTCAAATTGGAAACTGGAAGTAATAGTAATACCACTGCCACTTTTGCTTCTTCTCTGGCTCTCAGTCACAAAGCATTTTAAATGAAGATGTAAACAGCAGTCATAGAAATTACTTACATTTTAGATCTATTTTATTCCACTACAATATAGATTTTTCTGGAACTTGGTTAAGACGAGGATCTTTGGCAGTGGCATCTCTAGGGTTGATGTCACTCGATGGTACTTATGGTGTCAACACCTCTCGCCACAGTCCCCACCTCCACTCCTACCAGACTGGACAGAATCCTCAGTCATGTTTATTATCCATCTTAATCACACAATAGTATGTGATGACTATAGATGCAGATTGCTTAAGTGTGGTGTTTCCTAGTTATGTGAATACTTATGACAAAATTAGTTCGCACAATCTTACTACTTTAAATTGCAACCTTATTAGTAACTTAGTGGAATACTTTTTAAAAAGTATTTGCTTCTTTTCCTTTACTTTCTACTTCATTCTCTAATGACATGTTGTGTTCCATGTTGTGCCACTAACTAAAAAGTTAGTGGTTCAAATCCGCCAGCAGCTTTTAGTGAGAAAGATGGTCAGCCCCATCCCATAAAGATTTATAGGCTTGGAAACCCAGTGGAGGATTGTTATGAATCAGAATCCACTGTCTCAGTGGGAGGGAGTTGAGGTCATTCAAAAAAGTTACTTTGTTCACAAATGTTAATTACCACCAGTAGTATGACTAAGTCACTAATGATGTTTACAAGGTCAATAATAATAAAATTCCAGCAGCATCTAAAACCATAGTGTATTCTTATAACAAAGACAAAATCATGTGCTCCACATGAGAATTAATGGGAGTTCTGCTAGAGTGCATTAAACTCTAAACTCCATTGCTGCGCAAATGGGATTGACTCATAATTGATCCTTTACCAAGTTTTCTGCAGCTATAAATCAAATGAAAGGAGACTGTCCATCTTTCTCTCACATAGTGGCTGGTGGAGTTGAACCATAAGAGATGTGCTGCCTTTAGGAGAACAGCATAGCTCCCTAAGGACCATACCACCAGTGCTCCCTAGAATGCTTGATCTGTTGTGTGCCACTGAGTCAGAACCAACCTATAGCTGACTCTCTGGCAGGTTTTCAGAGGCAGTTAATTGCATGGAAGGAGACTTCCCATCCTTCTCCCATGGAGCAGTTGGTGAATTCGAACTGTGTGCCTTTGGGATTGCAGCACAGCTGCTTACCACTAGACCATCAGAACCCCCTAGAATGCCCTTGAAGATTCAAAATGCAAATTAGCCTGGAGTTTTAATCTTGTAGATAAATTGATACTTGCAAAGTGGACTTATGAAAAGTATGTTTGTTGTTCTATACTGTAACTACAGGGATATTCTTTTTTTTTGCACTTTTAAAAAATTTAAATTTATTATTAATTTCAGTAAAAATTTACAGAGACTTTGGATTTCCATTCATTCATTGTTGCACTTTTCTCCCCTCCCAACCCTACCCCCTAGTATACTACCCTCTTGGAAAAGTAAAAGACAAATTCTTTCATTGTTTTACAAACTCTCCCCCAGGTCCATTCCATCATGTAGCCTTCATTCTAGACTTCTGTCATGACACAAATACCTAATCACATATCCCTTTTAAACAGTTTTCTCCCTCATCTGTTTCAATGCAGTATACATTATTGAACCCATCTTTCTCAGTCTC